>NC_140962.1:7269807-7274807 GCF_056783735.1 Eptatretus burgeri | reverse complement strand
GATCCCGTTGAAATTTCAAACCTTCATTCCACATAATTGTTCCATCACATCGCTGATGATTCACATTTATTGCTATAGTAGTTCCAGAGTAAACATTAATATTTTTCCTTCAATCCACTATGGCTGCCAAACGTTATGTCGTACCTCAAAAGGGGGTGAGAACTTTTTATACGACATGGAGAGGCGGTCATAGTGGTGAAGCTTCGCCTGGATCTGTTCAGCCGTTTCAAGTTATTATTTTTCAATCCAAGATGGCTGACGAACCATGTGACCTATGACATCACAAATTTATATTCTGCTTCCAACTGTGTATTGGAACACGTCTGTGAAGTTTCGTGTTAATCGGTAAAGTTGCGTTTTTCTATCAAAGATGGCCACCAAACCATGTGACGTGTGACGTCATAATTTTTACCATGCGTGCATACACGACCATAGATGATAATTGCAAATTTTTGATTCGTTAGGTTAAGCGATTCCAGAGAAAACATTATTTAATATTTTTCTTAAATCCAACATGGCGGCCAAACCATGTGACTTATCAATTCGAAATTAACAAACTTATATCGCCTACCTGTCCCGAATATAGTTCCGAAATATCCCCTTCATCGGACCAGCGCTTCTGGAGAAGATGTTTGTTTTAGGGTTTTTTCAAGATAGCCACCAAACCATGTGACCGATCAAGAAGAAATTAACAAACTTGAGAAAGGACCTCATGGGGAATATATCTCTAAAGTTTCGTCTCGATCTGTCTTTCCGTTCTGGAGAAGAAGATTTTTAAAATTTATTCATTTTCAATCCAAGATGGCTGCCGAACCATGTGACCTATGATATCATACATTTAAATTCTGCTTTCCATCGTCATCCCGAACAAGTTTGTGAAGTTTCGTATAAATCGGATAAGGTCTATTTTTCTATCCAAGATGGCCGCCAAACCATATGACTTCTGAGGTAAAAAATTTTTTACCCTGTATGCACACTTGAGGGCAGAAAGCACTTGCAAATTTTCACTTCGATGGGTTAAGGAATTCCAGAGAAAACATTATTTAATATTTTTCTTAAATCCAACATGGCGGCCAAAGCATGTGACCTATCAATTCAAAATTAACAAACTTATATCGCATACATGTCTCAAATATAGTTGTGAAATCTCCCCTTCATCGGACCAGCGCTTCTGGAGATGTTTGTAGGTTTTAGGGTTTTTTCAAGATGGCCGCTAAAGCATGTGACCTGTCAAGAAGAAATTAACAAACTTGAAAAAGGACGTCGTGGCGAATATATCTGTAAAGTTTCGCCGAAATCTGTCCGGCCGTTCTGGAGAAGATTAAAAAAATATATTAAAAAACAAGATGACGGCCGAATTACTTCATCGATGTTGTCAGGAAAAACATTTTCGCCGGTGACTTTAGGAGTAGATGACGCACAAAAAATTTCAGATTTTTCCTATGGCGTTCTACTTGACAAATTTTCACCGGTATATCGCTTCACCTATGACGTCACGAAAAATCACACGTGTTCCCCATAGGGAGCTTAGTAAAATGTATGAAGCGAAAAAATTTTCCATTGCACGGTTTCCGAAATACAGACGTCCAAAGTTTAGCGTTTTTTTTCAAGATGGCGCCCGCACCACGTGACCAATGACGTCATAATTATAACGTGAGTGTGCTATCAAAAAAAATACATACGATGGTGAAAATTTTGTGTCGATCGGACTTAGCATTCCAGAAAAAATGATTTTTAAAGCGAAAAAGGCCGCAAATTGCAGTCGGAAGAAGAAAAATAATAAAGAAATAAGCTTAAGAACAACAATAGGTTATCCAGTCCATTTGACTGGATACCCGAATAAATAAATCCTTCTGTCAAGGCCTCGCACCCAGACGCAAATACAGACAAAGGGTGACACAAAATGAAAAGAAAAAACCCCCCTTTTTAAGTATACTGGAACTCAGCTTGGCCCAGAGCTGATCCCCGTCGAACCCGGAATGGAGGCGCCTCCACCAGCACGTGCACACGCAGGCAAAATGGCGCTTCACTTGTAGCAGGGCAGACTTACACCAGGCAATCCCCAAGCAGCTTTCCACACGAAGGCTCAAAATGTGCCAACCTTCCTCTTTCCAAAGATGCCACCTTCCTCGTGCGTTTCTCACACCGACCTCGTGTGTGTGTGCTCTGCCGATCTCCCGTTCTATCCAGACGGAAGCCTTCCACAATCGCAAAGTGCACAAGCCGACCTGCCCTCGACCTCGATCACACAGCTCTCTCTCTCTCAAGATCCGCCACCTTCCTCGTGCGCTCCTCTTTCCTGCTCTATATCCTCCGCCTCTGGGGCGTGGCCTGCTTGCCCCCAAACCCAGGAAGGCGGGACTTCTCCTGTTTGTTTTGATTTCCCAGCTTTACTGCCTGGTTTGAAGGATAAAAAAATATCAGGAAAATCACAGAGGGCATTCACATACTGGGGAACTTATTCTCGCTCCTGAAGCTAATCAACACCACACCACCCCTCGTGCGGTGACACGTAACACTTAAGCTCACAGATTCCCTCACTCATCCACGGACCAAGCAACTCTACACAATACCAAATTCCCCCATTAAATTCTTCCATGTACCCCCACAACCGTAACAATACGTAATCAGGAAATAGTGCTGAATACCACCACCCATTTGTATCGATATACTTTAGTTTGAACACCCTGTTACCACAAGATGTGTTTGTCAAGCGCAGTCATGCATTAGAATACCTTGTAATGTACGTGTATGATTATTTGGAACATGTTCGAAAGTAGGTCTAACGGCTTTCATTCAATCGCCGAATGTCTTCGAACGGAAGAACAGCCGCATAATCGAGACACGGAAAACTCGGCTTTCGAGCCGAGCAGAAAGAGGCAGCAAAGTATTTCTTCATTATAATTCAGTGTAACAAATATGTCGGGCATCTGTGGAATAAATTATTCGTTATGTGGTTTCAAAGGTCTTTTTTTAATGTTAAGCTTTAGTATTTTGTTTCGGTTCTCTCCTCAGCCCTCATGTTTCTGGGCCCAAGCCATGTTTTTGAGTTGATGTATCATGCTATATATGTCTCTGTCAATTGGAAAGTTGAACTATCGAAGGATACCAGATAATGCGACATTGTTCGAACTATTGGTATTTTGTTTGCACCGTCATAGTCAGGAGTAGTTCGCAACTTCCTTCTGGCGTGCAAGCGCTATTGGGAGAAGAATAAAGTTCAACACACCCGTATAGAGATCTTTGCTCGTCATTATGTTGAGGCATCTACAAAACCTGTGCTCATCATGTGAAGAATGGGAAGACGGAAGCTGAATGTTACCCCAGGGTGTGCGAGGCCACAAGGCGACAGTAATCGCTGTGAGATGATGTCAGCAGCACGGTGACCTTTCCAGCACGACGTAGCTTTGACAGCCAAGTGGTTAAGAGAGGCGTTGGTGCCTGTAGGTACTTTCCTGGTGTCCTTTTCAATGCAGGGAAATATCCACCCCTGTCAGCTACCCAAACAAGAAGGGTTAATTATTGCAAGCAGAAAACTGAAAGAAGGTAGTACGATCTGAAAAAGCTCCATTACTCCGATAACTCGGTGTTTATCTCATCAGCAATCGGGGCACACACCTATAAACACACACACAGTCAAGTAGCCAGTGGAACGGAAACGGAAACCTTTTTCACACCTTTAAAAGAACTGGGATCGTAGTTGTGCTTCACAGCTGCAATCACGTCTTTCCAGAAGGTGTAGGTCTTTGCGTCGCTGGCCCCTGTCTTGTCCATCAAATCGACAATCCGCGCGCACAGCAAAGCTCCGGATTGTTCCACAAAGTTGTCAAAGAAATGAAATTTTGCTGTACGGTGGGAAAAGTGACAAAACCAGCTCAGTTATATCAATACATGTACTCGTATAACTCAACGAGCCGCACTACAACACTGGATACAATCGTTGAACGTTATTTCATCTGTTATCTCAAGGTGAGGCCTTAGGATGATGTGATCTAAGTTGCAAGCACGTTTTCACCAAAACCTTAAACTATACATCTCCAATCTCTCCAATGTTGGTAAAACGTAGGTTGGAACGATTTAGGATTTTTAACTTACGAGGAGAGATGAGGGTTTTTGAGAACGACTCAAAGTGTTTCCATCGCATGTCCGGCCCGTAGTGTTCTATTACGTCTGCGCGAGACATTGCTCGAGTGCCGTGGCTGGCCCTGCAGTCCGACAAGGAAAATGAACGTTTTCCTGTTTTAGGACGTTTGCGAAACAGTTGGTGCTGAAAGAATTACCGCAAACAACTTTTTTCAACTTTAGATTCCTTCTATGTGGGTTTTTTTTTCTATTTTTAAAGACTGAGATCAATAAAATAAACCCTTGACATTTTGGCCTATCGTCACAGCATTACGAGCCAAGTGCTCAGATGGGAACACCAAATAGACCAACCCAGAATGCCAAACAGATGTTGATCAGAGTATACAAAACCTTACCGAAGTATTCGACCTTCCTTGTCCAACTTCAGAAAATTCCCTTGCAGGCATTCCAGAATCAAGCCGCGCATGCTGTTGGGCACAAATACTCGTTTGCCAACAGAGCATGAACTCCATACCCCAAATAACTCGAACACATTTGCACAGCACGACCCGGCGCCTACATCATAACGTCGGGTGAACGGCACCTACCCGCAAGTGCACAAGCGGGTACCGACCTCACTGGAGACTATCTCCATGAATGAATCAAATGATCTACAATTTGCATGAATCGACACCAGAGCGGTTGGGCGCTGATTGTTTTCTGTGCATGTTCCACCGTCTCAGTTACAAATCAGGGTTATTTTACTCGTTTATCCTCCAGGAACGTCAATCAAACACAAACCATCGGTGCGGCAAAATGGTGGGCCCACAAAGCATGCTACTACCTCTTTTGAAATAAGTAATTTGAAGATAGACAAGTACACAGAACGAAATCCCACACAATAAGACAAGCACACCTGTCGCTAAGGTGGTGGGTCG
>NC_140962.1:7224807-7242307 GCF_056783735.1 Eptatretus burgeri | reverse complement strand
TTCCCTTCGCAGGGCAGCTCACCGGATGACGGGATTGGGGCAAAGCCTTCGGGACCCCCAATCTTTGATGATAGGAGGGAAACCACGGGGTAACATCCCTGGGTCAGATTGCGGGAGAGTGTGTCGGAGTGGTGCTGAGGTGTCGTCCACCAGACGGCGGTCTCCTCGTGTTAACCTGAGGTGGTCCCTTCAGGTGGGTGCTGGAATGTCCTATCCCTAAGAGAGGATGATCACCTGTCTCTGTTATCATCTGAGCTCAAGCGTTTGGACATCAGGATTGCAGCTCTCTCTGAGGTTCAGAGACCGGATTGCGGTGAGATAATGGTGGGTGGTTACACCTACTATTGGTCTGGTCCCTCTGATGGTTACCATACCCAAGGAGTTGCTGTATCTGTGTCCAATAAGCTAACCCCAATGATAATTGAGGTAACACCGGTCAACGAGCGTATGAGACAAAGGATTTATCACTCATTCGGTGTCATTTCCCTGGTCTCTGTTTATGCTCCGACTGAGGCGAGTGATCTCACCGTGAAGGACACATTCTACGCCACGCTCGAGTCTGTAGTTGATCAGTGCCCCAGACGAGATACACTTCTAGTCTTGGGGGATTTCAATGCATCGACTGGAACTGATAGGGACGGTTATGAGGTGTGTGTTGGTCCCCATGGGTCAGGAACTATGAACCAGAATAGCACTAAGTTCCTTGACTTTGCAAGAAGTCATGGACTTAGGGTGGCTGGTTCATGGTTTCAGCGCCCACAAGCTCATCGCTGGACTTGGTATTCCAACGCTGGCGGTGCGGCAAAGGAGATTGACCATGTGTTCATTGATGGTCGCTGGAGGATGATCCAGAACTGCAGGGTCTACCGGAGTGCTCAGTTCCTCAATACTGACCACCGGCTTGTTGTAGCAACTCTGGAGTTGCACCTTAAATCCAGGAGAATGGTACCATCCCAGCCGAGGCTCGATGTTGGCAAGCTCAAGGATGAGAGGGTAGCTGCGGAGTTTGCAAACAGGCTGAGTGGAGATTTGGGGGGTCTGGGTGCTTTGGGGATGAACAGATACACAATAGACTGCTGGAGATGAACTCCCAAGGCGCCCAGCGGAGGCCTTCTGCACATGCAGTTTCTCCATGGTGCAATGCAGTTATGATTTATTAATTTTGCCATGTGAAATTTTTGGCATGCATTCAATTATATCAGAGGAATTTGATTATGCTGCTTTTAAGCAGTGAATACGCTTTTAACGAAAGTTTTAATATATAATGACTGGGAATAGGACACAGTCGGAGGTGTCGCCAGCGTCCAAAAAGATTTTGGGCACATGCCCCATGATCCAGCGCCCAGTGACACCCGTGGACACAGTTCGGAAAAAAAATGAATGAAGATGATGTGGAAACTCACCAACATGCTTAAATAGATGGAAACGGTCTCCAGGCCTGAATCTTAAACAACTTATCACAGACAATCTCATTCAAGGACACTCGACAGACAGAAGAATAAGACAGGATCAATGAGGTCGATGTTTTTGTGGTCTTTCCGTTTGCGGAACATGAGGAGGCCCAACTTGGGTGGGCAGGATGGGCTCTGAACTCATGCGGCCATTCGAGATGCTCTCACCGCTGTCTCTCCTCCTTCTGAAGCTCCAGGCACTGACTCAATTACTCCGTGCAGGAAGGACCCTGACTGATGCCGACTCACTCCTCTGGACTCTCATCGGGGTGTCTCTCGGTGTCTGTGTGCTGGCTGTGCCAATGACTCATTCTCTCTTCACCGCTTGTATATCCGCAAGGGGTTAATGCCCAAAATGTCAGCTTTTTGCTTTCCATGGCAGTTAGCAGACCTGAATCAACGTTCTATTGATTTAATCCATCTTCTCAGCAAACCTTGAGTGAAACTCGACAGCATGGAAGCCCACCCCAGCTCTCAAACCTTGAGCATGCCTGGGGTCGCCGTACGAGTCTGTGTTCTGAAGTGCTCGAGGGAATTGGCATATCTCTGAGCAATTTCAGAGCTTGAATACATGTATCATCTCTAAACGATAACCTCACATCTCATCTTCTTAATCTTTAGCAATCTCTCTCTCTCTCTCTCTCTCTCTCTCTCTCTCTCTCTCTCTCTCTCTCTCTCTCTCTCTCACTCTCACTCTCACTCTCACTCTCACTCTCACTCTCACTCTCACTCTCACTCTCACTCTCACTCTCACTCTCACTCTCACTCTCACTCTCACTCTCACTCTCACTCTCACTCTCACTCTCACTCTCACTCTCTCCCTCCTTATAGCTCGGTGCTTTTAAAAAGCACCAATGAATAGTAAGGATTATTGTGCGCCAAACAATGGTGAATTTGCTTTTGGTTTGACTCAAAATGTATACATCCACTAATCACCTTCATCTCATCGCATGTCTGCATGCTTTGGAAAAGGGTCAGGATAGAATGTGGGCGAGTCCTTGATTTAACCGGTGAAACTAGGATTGCTAAATTACATGGAAATGCGGTATCAGGGGCAGGACAGTTTTCAACCCGAGTTGAGTGGTGCATGGAAACAAGGTTGATGTTTGCTCGGATTGTCTGCCGATGCAGACCGACACTCGGCACGGAGATTGGTGTTCCGCTGATTTCTCAATTACCAAGTGACATCTCTAATTCTTATAAAAGTTTACTGATGACTCCGATGAACTTGTCCAACATTTGATACATATACAAGCTTCTGCATGAGCCTTATAGACTCTAAAAACAGATGGAATAAGTCATAAAAATTGAAATAGTCTCCAGCCTGAAGTAAAGCAATGACCGGTACATTATCTTTGGACCTGTAGAAAGTCTGCCTCGTCTTGGGAATTTGTAGTTTGAAATGCATTGTTTCGATTTTCATAAAGCTGTGACTTTTAGCAGTTAAAATTAGCTTTTCTCACATGGTTTTAATAGATCTGCTGTCGAGAGCAAATCACAAAGCAGCCAAACCACATTCATATACTGTCCATGCTAATGCATACATTGGGTTGCACATATTGTCAGCATTCCACAAAACAGACGAACTGATTTTGACCCAAAGAAAAGATTGTCAAAGTGTTGCACCGAGACTACGTTGACTTATTGTGTACATCTACATTAAAATATAATCTGCGTGTCCTTGTGTACAGATCGGAGCAGATACTCATGTAGTGGTGTACGATGGCAGTACTTTTGGACAGTATTCTGCACCACGTGTTTGGTGGATGTTTCGTGTTTTTGGCCACAACCGTGTTTCTGTACTGGATGGAGGCCTGGCTGCCTGGATGGCTCAGGGATTCGCTGTTGAAAGTGGACAGTAAGGAATCTATTTTGTTGGGGACCAACAATCAGTTGAATGGGCTTGTGTGTTATTTTTTTTTTTTTCCTAATAATATACATTTTGGTTTAAAGTGAGCTGAAGAACTGAGATTCATGAAATTTGTACTGCAATTGAAAGTGTTCAAAATGTTTCGTTGGGCTGCGAGCTCAAGTGTACATTTTGTTGTTGTAGCAGTCCATTATCTATTGGAGTTGATGAAGGCCTGTCCACGTTTCAATAGTACATAATAGACGTACTCATGTTTCAATGGCATGTAATTAATAGGCATACTCATGTTTCAATCGTATGTAATTTATAAATATACTCATGTTCCAAAAGCACGTAATTAATAAATATACTCAAGTTCCAATAGTACGTAATTAATAAATATACTCATGTTCCAATCGTACATGATAAAGACATGTGCTCAGTTCCAAAAGGACGTAATTAATGGACATACTGTCAGACCCCAACATTCGTGGGGGATACATTCCTGAAAAATGCCGCGAATGTCGAATCCATGAATGTCGGAGCATTCTTTCATTGGGAAAAAGGGGGATATGTTCCCAGCGATTCGTGATTCATCAGGAAAAATCTAAAATTGTGTGAAAAACCACGAATACGCCCTTAAAAAAAGCGTGAATGCATGAAGCACAGGGCTGCAAATGTACAATAGAAGAAAGTCAGAAAAACCGCAAATACACCCTCAAAAAAACCACAAATGTAGAAGCAGGTCAGAAAAACCACAAATACACCCAAGAAAAACCATGAATGTAGAAGCAGGTCAGAAAAACCACAAATACACCCAAGAAAAACCATGAATGTAGAAGCAGATCAGAAAAACCGCGAATACGCCTGCAAAATGCCGTGAATGTAAAAGCAGGTCAGAAAACCACGAATACGCCCACAAAAAATCGCAAATGTAGAAGCAGGTCAGAAAAAAAACGCGAATACACCCACGAAAAACTGCGAATGTAGAAGCAGGTCAGAAAAACCACGAATACGCCCACAAAAAAAACGCGAATGTAGAAGCAGATCAGAAAAACCGTGAATACCCCCACAAAAAAGCTGCGAATGCAGAAGCAGGTCAGAAAAACCGTGAATACGCCCACAAAAAAACCACGAATGTAGAAGCAGGTCAGAAAAACCGCGAATACGCCCACGAAAAACTGTGAATGTAGAAGCAGGTCAGAAAAAAACCGCGAATACGCCTACAAAAAACCGTGAATGTAGAAGCAGGTCAGAAAAACCGTGAATACCCCCACGAAAAACTGTGAATGTAGAAGCAGGTTAGAAAAACCGTGAATGTAGAAGCAGGTCAGAAAAACCGCGAATACGCCCACAAAAAAAACCGCGAATGTAGAAGCAGGTCAGTAAAACCACGAATACGCCTACGAAAAACTGTGACTGTAGAAGCAGATCAGAAAAACCGCGAATACGCCCACAAAAAAAAAACGCAAATGTAGAAGCAGGTCAGAAAAACCACGAATACGT
The DNA here is from genome assembly GCF_056783735.1 of Eptatretus burgeri. NCBI lineage: Eukaryota > Metazoa > Chordata > Myxini > Myxiniformes > Myxinidae > Eptatretus > Eptatretus burgeri. The sequence continues at coordinate 7,237,501 of NC_140962.1, read as the reverse complement.
CCACAAAAAACCGCGAACGTAGAAGCAGGTCAGAAAAACCGTGAATACCCCCACGAAAAACTGTGAATGTAGAAGCAGGTCAGAAAAACCGCGAATACGCCCACAAAAAAAACTGCGAATGTAGAAGCAGATCAGAAAAACCGCGAATCGCCCACAAAAAAAAAACGCAAATGTAGAAGCCGGTCAGAAAAACCACGAATACGTCCACAAAAAACCGTGAACGTAGAAGCAGGTCAGAAAAACCGTGAATACACCCACGAAAAACTGTGAATGTAGAAGCAGGTCAGAAAAACCGTGAATACACCCACGAAAAACTGTGAATGTAGAAGCAGGTCAGAAAAACCGTGAATACACCTACGAAAAACTGTGAATGTAGAAGCAGGTCAGAAAAACCATGAATACCCCCACGAAAAACTGTGAATGTAGAAGCAGGTCAGAAAAACCGTGAACGTAGAAGCAGGTCAGAAAAACTGTGAATACACCTACGAAAAACTGTGAATGTAGAAGCAGGTCAGAAAAACCGTGAATACACCCACGAAAAACTGTGAATGTAGAAGCAGGTCAGAAAAACCGTGAATACCCCCACGAAAAACTGTGAATGAAGAAGCAGGTCAGAAAAAAAATCCGCGAATACGCCCACAAAAAAGCCACGAATGTAGAAGCAGGTCAGAAAAAAAACACACGAATACCCCCACAAAAAAACCGCAAATGTAGAAGCAGATCAGAAAAACCGCGAATATGCCCACGAAAAATTGTGAATGTAGAAGCAGGTCAGAAAAAAACCGCGACTGTGTGGAAAAAAAAACACTAATACGTGAAGCACAGGGCCACGAATGTCGAAGCAGGACAGAAAAGTCATGAATACGCGAAGCACAGGGCCGCGTGGACTCCTCTCTGGACCTCTTGCTCTACCACCTTGCTTATGAGCCTCCCTTGGTCCTCTCCGGTGGACTGCAGTTCTCTTCTTCTTTCTGGGTGGAGCCTTACTCTCAAGTGCCACCCACGGGGATAGCCCCAATATAAATAATTGTACACATTTTTCTTCCGGGCTCCACAGCCCACTGTGCCGCAATGGCTGGCACACACTGGCTAGAGAGATCGTAATCGCCCAAGTTGCACATGTGACACGTGTGCTTCTGCAATACGAGGTCCACACCTAGCCACGCCCACAAAGAAGAGGTTTTGAATACACAAAATTAATTTGTCTACCCTGTCTATAAGTTACATACTCTGCCTGTTCAGCATCACGTGTAACAAACAACCTACTCTGACAGATCCCTGTTACATGGCAAGAACACACAAACCGCACGACACTTACCACAGTCAAGCTATGGACCCCCCCCTCCCCAGCCCACCCTTCTATGTAACAATACTAACGAGATGGTATTCATATAATACTTACCCCGCGCAGTCTTGAGAAGGACTTGGGATGAGCAGGGGCGCCAAGGGGGTTGGGATCTTTAAGGGTCTTGGTGGGGTGGGGGGTCTAAAGGATCTGAAGGGTCGTAAGGGTCTTGGGGGGGCTAAGGGGTCTTCGGGGTTTTAGGGGTCAAAAACAGTCTTCAGTTCTCAAGGATCTTCGGGGTCTTAAGGGTGTTCGGAGTCTAAAGGGTCTTAGAGGTCTCAGGGATCTTAAAGGGTTTCAGGGATCTAAAGGATATTGGGGTCTTCAAGGGCGTTATGGTTCTGAGGGGTCTTAGGCGTCTTAAGGGGTGCTGGGGCTCTAAAGGCTCTTTGGGGTCTCAAAGGGTCTTTGGGTTTGAAAGGCTCCAGAAGAGTTTTATGGGTCTTAAGGGTTTTCATGGTCTTAATGGGTCTTAGGCTTGTAAAGGGTCTTTGGGGTCTTAGGGTTTTAAAGGGTCTAATGTAATTAATACACATACATTCAGTGCAGACAGACAAACAGACAAACAAACTGTCTGTTTGAACTTGGCTATATAAAGCCAAGTTGGCTATATGTTTGAACGATAAAGCCACACGTGGGAAAATGAAACCCCGCCATTTTTCCAACAGCTTCCTGCTTTTCTCATAGCCCGATGGTGGGAAAATAAATTGTCCTCATGGTACTAATAATTATTTGCTTCCCCATGCATCTCCATGTAAAAATAATAAATCATAAAGAGTCTCGTGCCTTCTTTATGCCGAAACATCACTTTTGTTATGCTTCATGGTTTTCACTTCCTCTTTGATTCCTGTATGTGTTTGCCTCACTTGTTTTATGTTCCTTTATCGTTAGTGACTTGTGAAGAAGCTTTCATACGATTCCTGACACCACCATTACAGTAAATGGTGGCTTGGTGGTGCCTCATGATTTATTGGTCAACTGAGATTCTAACCATGCTCATCACCGAAAAGCATGAAACGGTCGCCATTTTTAACCGATCGCTGGCCAAGTTAGGCAGGCATTACCATGATTAAGGTATCTTACGAGGTTTAACATTGGACACCGCAAACTGGTTTGAGACTGCGTGACCGAGGACCACAAAAAATTAAAAATGTAGTTATGAAAAATATTTCATTCATTTCCTGTTACCAATCATTGTGTATAAATATTTTGTTGCATAAGAATTTCATTTTAGCATTAATTGCCATGCCATCCGTGCTTGTACCTTTGCCAAGCCAGGGAGCCGCCAATGTTGACCACCACGGAACAGCCGCCTTTCCCAGCAGCACTGCAGCCTGACCACGTGTGGCGCTATGAGGATGTTCGCCCAAAGTTGGGGCAGGATGACTTCTTGCTCATGGATGCTCGTAGTGAAGGTCGTTTCAAGGGTACAGAACCAGAACCTCGTGAAGGTAAGATGTAATATAATTCAGGTGCACCCAAAACTAGAATAATTAATTGTGTTTTTCCCTCCAAAGCAAGAGAATAGTTTGCTGCATTCATGCTTTGATGGGTCTGTTTGGTCTTTCTGAGCACAAAACCGATGACCTTGTGCCAAGTTCAAATCATGTATGCACTGTTAATCCATACAAATTATGATCCTAATACTCTTTTCATTGTTTTTTTTTGGACCAGAAGTCCACTGTTTCATGTAGGGAATCTTTATTTTTTTCACAAGCCAATACAATCCGTCGCTTCGCTGGTAGGAATACTAAAGAGTGGGAGAAAGAGGGAGAGGAGGAAGAGAGGAGGGAGGAGGGGAGTGAGTGAGGAGAGAGAAGGGGTGGGGGAGCTAGGAGGTGAGGAAATGGGAGCTAGGAAGGGGGAAAGAGCGATGAAAAGGGGGGGTGGGGAGAGTGAGACCACACCAAACATCGCTATACACTCTGGGAAGTGGGCGGGGTGGGAATGAGGAACATAGGGGAGTTGGGAAAGTGGGGAGGGGAGGGGATTTGGGAGGACATAACGTGAGGGGAAGGGTTCTCGACTTGCGTTTGGTAGTGGGACTTGTGGAGGAAGCAGGGGTGGGGGGAGTAGTACAGGATTGAACAAAATGAGGTACGTTAAAACAGCACGCGGAGATCGCTGGGAGATGTCCATGGGGGTGGAGAGGGAGGCAGCATGATGGGAAGGAAATGCAGCGTGAGGGCAAGGAAAGGTAAGGCAGTGTGAAGGGTGTGGTGTGAGGGGAGGGGAGGGAGAAGGGAAGGCAAGAAATAGGGGAAGGGAATGCAACAGAATGACTGATGCAAGTTATATTGTATGTTTCCGCCACCGTGTCACCTTCCCATAAACATCGCAAACCTTTCCCTCATCACATTTTTCCTATATCAGATTGTCCATCCGGCCATATTGAGGGTGCCATTTCCTTGCCATTCACCACAATGCTCGATCCGAAATCAAAACTGCTGCGACAAACAGATGAGTTGGAGAAAGAATTCTCTTCCCGTGGCCTGACCCGAGATACAGCGCCTGTGGCCATGTGCGGTTCTGGAGTGACGGCGTGCGTGCTTATCCTTGCCGCACATTTGTGTGGTCGAGATATTCCACCATTGTATGATGGTTCCTGGGGAGAATGGGCCAAACGTGCTGGTCCAAAAATGATTGTCACAGAAAAGTAAGGGTAGAACAGGTTGGGCCAGTAGGGGAGAGGTGGTTAAATGAGTACTGGAAAAGAGATTGAAATAAGTAATCTGTACATGAATGGTGAATGGGAACGATTCATCCAACACTATCATGGAATGCCACCCAAAAGCTTAAATCAGTATGCCGTCTTTAGACTGAAGGTCATCTTCAGAAAGGCAAAATTAACTAACCATCAAATTAAAGAGACAGTTATGGTATGAGGCAGGAAGAAACCATTTAAGTGTCACGTTCTTTGGATCACAGTATTAATCACATGTATAATGATTGTACTTTTTGTTATTCCAATTTAAAGAGATTGTGTCGCTGCTGCTTTCATATTGAATATAGATAAAGCGAAACACATTTCTATGGTTGCTTTGTATTAAAGAGTACTATGTGGTTGCCATAAAAAATATAGAAATCATTTAGGCTGAATCAGTTAAAATTTGGTCATGTTGATTTCCTTGTTTAAAATGTCAGCTTCTTTAAAAATGGAATTTCAACGTTTATTTCAAAGTGGGAGAGGAACTTTAAAAGAAGGCTGCAAAATTGCCTTATTGTGCCATTATATGAATCAGTAATTGGACCATAATTGCTGTTGAAATAGACAGTATAAGCACCTTGTTTCTATGCAAAATTCCTGATTTCTTGTTAAGTATTTTGAGTGTTTTCTGTGATTTAAAATAAATCAAAATGCTTACTTATTCTATTACTTTTGAGAAGTCTTTTATTTAAAAAAAAAAAACTTCAGATCAAATGTACACCTTCTGACTCGAGAACAGCACTCGGTAGAGCACGTAGTCTCGCCTCGAGTGCTTTCTGAAGAAAAATACTATCATTAACTGAACATGCTATGAAGATGGCCCACTGCTATTATCGCCCATATACCTGTATCATGCATGGAACCCTATTATGTCATACATTGCCATTATCCATAACTTTATTGATGACTGATTAATTCTTAGGATATTTAACAACCACGTTTGCACACATTAAGGCTAAATTGCATCGATGAAGGTAAATATGAAAAAAATTTTTTAAATATATTCCCCATGGCGAGTCAATCATATGTATGAAGTTTCACATCGATCTGTTCAGCGGTTCTGGAGAGGAATTTTTAACCCCTGCTATCGAAGATGGACGGAGGTTACTGTTTTCACCCCTGTCTGTTTGTTTGTTTGTTTGTTTGTGAACAGTATTACTGAAAAACTCCTCGACGGATTTCGACGAAACTTGGTGGGGGGATTAGGTATGGTCCAAGGATCATGCCATTAGATTTTGGACTTGGTCCAAAGTCCAATATGGCCGCTATGGCGGCCGTTTTGAAAAAATATTTTAATTTTGGTTTTTGCATTTCTACATGTTTTAAGTGATTTCCAACCCAAAAATAAAAATAAAAAATGTTGGAGAAAAAAAAAAACGGAAAATTTCTCTTTTTTTCAAAAAAATTTCGATTTCATTTGAAAAATTGCTTAATTTTTTTGCATTTCTACATGTTTGAAGTGATTTCCAACCCCCCCCCCCAAAAAAAATTGTTAGAGAAAAAAAAATTTGCAATTTTTTTCAAAAAAATTCCGATTTTTTTTTTTTTTTTTTTTTTGCATTTCTACATGCGCGTCAATCTAGTTAACCTCCGCCATCGAAGATCGGAGGTTACTGTTTTCACCCCTTTCTGTTTGTTTGTCTGTTATCTTGCCAAAACGAAGTTTTTGCAAGATATGTTAGTCAGCTTGTATGTTTTTGTTTTTTTTTTTGTTTGTTTTGTTTTTTTTTGTTTGTCTGTAATCACGTATAAAAAATTCTGCAGAGCACAGTTATTATTGGAAATTTTTGTAACTTTGCATATCAGAGGCCTATAGAGGTCCCTTTCAGCGCACAAAATTTTGAAGGTCAAGGTCAAAGGTCAAGGTCGCTTTGTCGCAAATCAGGGGAGTCGACGAAACCCTTATTTTTTGAGTAATTTTGATCGGATCGTCTTCAAACTTCATGGGAATATAGTTCATCGTCTGGCGCTCAGCTGATTAATTTTTGGTGGCGATTGGCCTTGACCTTCATATGTTTTTTTTGTTGTTGTTTGTTTTTTTTTGTCTGTAATCACATATAAATCACTCTGCAGAGCACAGTTATCATTGGAAATTTTTGTAACTTCGCATATCAGAGGCCTATAGAGGTCCCTTTCAGCACATAAAATTTTGAAGGTCAAGGTCAAAGGTCAAGGTCACTTACTCGCAAATCAGGGGAGTCGACGAAACCCTTATTTTTTGAGTAATTTTAATCGAATCGTCTCCAAACTTTATGGGAATGTAGTATATGGTCTGGTGCTCAGCTGATTAGTTTTTGGTGGAGATTGGCCTTGACCTTCATGGTTAGCGCCTGAGGTCAAACATATTTGACCCCAAGGTCAAATTTTCAAGTTTTAGGAACCATATCGTGTAGTACCTCAAATTGAACACCTCGATGAGTGCTTTATAGATATGTCAAGCTTGATACATTATGATGTCATTTGGTGACGTTATGAGGCAAACATATTTTTCATGGTTACTCTGTAGAACGATTCTCATCGGAATCTCTCGTAGGCAGATATTCCTCAAGGAGTCGCTCCTGGTGGATAGCAGCTCTGTTCACCTCAGTGTGACCTTGAAGAAGTCACACGTGGTCACCTTTTGGCAAGATACGGGTCACCCTGCGGGTGACATTGGTTTTTCATTTGTTTGTTTGTTTGTGAACAGTATTACGGAAAAACTCCTCGACAAATTTCGACGAAACTTGGTGGGGGGGGGTTAGGTATGGTCCAAGGATCATGTCATTAGATTTTGGACTTGGTCCCCCCCCAAAAAAAAATTATTAGGGAAAAAAATATTTTTTTTTGCATTTCTGCATGCTTTTGGTGATTTCCAACCCCCCCCCCCAAAAAAAAAATAATTGTTAGAGAAAAAAAAAATTTGCAACTTTTTTTTTAAACAAAATTTCCATTTCTTTTTTTTTACATTTCTACATGTTTTAAGTGATGAGGATTTCGACGAAACTTGGTGGGGGGATTAGGTATGGTCCAAGGATCATGCCATTAGACTTTGGACTTGGTCCAAAGTCCAATATGGCCGCTATGGCAGCCGTTTTGAAAAAATATTTGAATTTTTGTTTTTGTATTTCTACATGTTTTAAGTGATTTCCAACCCCCCCTCCCCCCCCCAAAAAAAATTATTAGAGAAAATAAAACAAAATTTTGCAAACAAATTTCGATTTTATTTTCTTGGGCATTTCTACATGCGCGTCGATCTAGTTGCGGCTGATTTTGGAACTTCAGGTGGATATACCCACGTAAAATCAATTTCTGTCTCAAGGAATCTAGTTATGACGAATTAATTGAGTATGTAAAAGGGAAAGTTGCAAACTATAACTCTGTGAGCACTGTTGACATCAAATTGAATGAATAGGATATCAGGTTCACTTGAGTGACCTAGCAGTATTGGCGGCGGAGGTTTTGCACTCTGCCGAGTGCTCCCCCTCTAGTTTAAAATGTTTTTACTTTTAATCCAACATGGCCACCAGACCACGTGACTGATGACATGATAAATTTCATTCTTCACTCACATCAGGTCGTAGATCAGATATGTATGAAGTTTCAGATTTTTTGGATAAGGATTTCAATTCAACCAATTATGACTGGAATACCACTTCAACGATGATCTCATAATTATCACCCTATATAGCACATAGGGAGTTAATAACATATGCCAAATTTCAATATTTTTCGTTGAGCGGTTTCAGAGAAGTAATAAATAATAATTCCTTTCACACCGTGAGGTGCATAGGGCTGCCGATGCAGTTTCATTTGCTTAAGGAGCACAATCTGGAAAGGGTCGCGATTCCGATGCAGAATACTCAAATGGCTTATTACCCCAGAAAGCTGGTACTCATTTTTGCCAACCTCAGAAGGATGACAGGCTGAGTCAACCCACCTGGTGTTATTTCAATGGTTCGACAGGGGCTCAAACTCAGGATCCTAAGATCTTAAGCCAGCCACCTTCACCGTTAAGTCAATACCAGGCTTGGTTTCGGAGAAAGGAAATGTTCAAAATTTTCCTTCAATCCAATGTGGCTGCCATACCATGTGACCTATGATGTTAGTGTTATCAATAAAATATTCTCCATGAGGAATCCCTCCTATGTTTGAAGTTTCACATCGATCGGACAAGGGGGTTACAGAGAAAAACAAGAATGTCTGCACTGGTCACAACCTGCGACACAATATATATATATATATATATATATATACATACATATATTTCACTTTCTCTGTCCATTCAACTGCGTCATCCTTGCTCATGTCCCACATGTCCATGTGGTGAAAGGTGAGTCTGAGAATAAAAATAAAATCATTACTTACGGCTCAGATTACATTCCCTAATCTATCGTTAACCTTGTGCCGTGTCTGTCCCGTGTTCCCATGTGTATGAATAAGATGTGATGGATACCATTCATAGTGATTCCGAAAAGGGGATGATTTACTTTATATCTGTTACCTCAGTTTTGGTGTGTGTGTGTGTGTGTGTGTGTGTGTGTGTGTGTGTGTGTGTGTGTGTGTGTGTGTGTGTGTGTGTGTGTGTGTGTGTGTGTGTGTGTGTGTGTGTGTGTGTGTGTGTCTTTCCCTCTCTTCTGCCTTCCTACTCTCTCTGTTGGAATAAATATTTTGTCCATAAAAGCCTGAAGGTGGTCATTCTGGGTACAGGACCTTTCCATGAAACGCAAGTGAAATGGCTTCAAAAATCCGGGAAGTGGCCGATTGGGAAATGTGCATTTAAAGCATTCTTCAAAGATGAAAGTGTGATTGGGAAACATTTAATGCGCTATTGAAATATTAACTCGGCGCCTCTTATCCATGTCAGTCTCCACCACGGTTATATCAGAACGAGCTGATTCCTTACACAGTCACAGGTTGTTTAACCACAATATGAGGCTGTTCAAAAATGACAATGCTATTTTTTTTAGGGAGGTGCACGAGCTTTATTAAACCTAATAATTTTTATTTCACATATGATTAGATTTTTCGGTTCCCTCATCGTGATGAACACTCAACCCAAACAAAGCCAATGAAATCTGACACAACAAACCTGGACAGTGTATAATCAGCAGATGCCTACAGGCCTAATGTGTTAGGCCCACCAGAAAACCAAGACGGTGGCCATATTTTGTCTGAGTGACATGGTGGGTGGAGTCAAGTGACAGATGTGGGCGTGGTCCAGTACCTGTCTGACCAATGGATGCACATTTCAAAAATCGACCCCAAACAAGTAACCACAACAGTAACACCAAGCTCTTGTAAACCCGCGACATGTTGCAGGTAAGAATTACACAAGGGCAATTGCCATAGTCTCGCATCCCCTTCGGCATGAGACTAACTAGACAACCACATTTGTGGAGTAACTGCTGAAATCTTTTTGAGACTCCAGCAAAAGTGAATGTGTACTGATTGAATTAATTGATGTGGTGTTGATAAAGTGCAGGTATGATGTGACAAACGGCCTCTCGTGTCTATTTGTACACTATTACAGACGGCTATCAAAACCAAATAAGCTTGAAAATCCCAACAAATATCTTTCATAGCAGCCTAAGTATGTAACCTTGAGGGAGAATCCGTTTTTTCATTTGTGTTTTGATCGATATTTTCATTAACTTTGATTTATCTAATATATAAAATGCATCTTCATGATGAAATGCACATGGAATTTGTCAAGAAAGTAATGAATTGTAAATGTTTTTGTGATAAAATGGGACGCTGTGAATAACAGTACGGGCTTTATCTCAAAATGTTATGGAGTCTGGATTCGACAAAATTTTGTGGACAGGTTCGGTGTGCGACAAGGACGAATTGATGAGAACCGGATCTGAGAGTCTTCCACGTGATTCTTCACCATCGAGTGACGGGGCTAAAAACGATATATAGCATGAAATGTCAAAAAGTTATGGACTGATTTGGATGAAACTTAGTGGACAGGTTGGGTGTGTGACAGGACGAATCGATTCAATTCAGGTGAAGATCCGGATCCGGCTGATCGGTGGAACACAAAATGTAAACTGTTCAGCCTGGCGGCGGTATGCACTCTACCGAGTGCCCGTTGTAGTCTGAATGTGGGATCAATGAAGGGGGGAAGAGTCGAGGTGGTGGAGATGATGCCGATAGAGATGTTGGAAGTGTTGTGTGTGCAGGAGACCAAATGGAAAGTGGACAGGGTGAGGCAGTTGGGAGGAGGATACAAGCCGTTACACGTGGGTAGGGGTGGAAGGAGTAATGGCATGGAAATAATAATATCGGAAGAAATCAGCAAGCAGGTGGTCAGAGTGGAGATATGGGAGGGATGGATAATCATGGCATAGTTGGTGATACGGAGGCAAATGGTGTGTGTTATATCAGCTTATAGGCCACAAACAGGAAGGGCTGATGAGGAAAAGCAGGGGTCGATGGTCGCTCTGCGAGGATGATGGGAATGGTTGAGCTGGAGGTGATGATGTGCATTGCAGGGGACTTCAATGTGCATGTGGGTGTAGCGGAACCAGGTGAAGAGGAATGTGTTGGTAAATTTGGTTGGGGATTGAGGAATATAGAGGGTTGGGAGCTGGTAGTAAGAAATTTTCAGGAGCTGGTGGAGGAATGACATGGAAAAGGAGGTGTATAACAAGTTTGAAGTGGATGGTGGGAAGAAGAATAGAAGATGATCAATAAATTGGCTCGTGCCAGGGATGAGGATCGTAAAGACATGAAGGGGGATAGGAGTGGTGATTAAGGATGGTGATAGGAGGCTAGTGACAGAGAGGGGGGGGCAGTATTGAAGGTCGAGGAAGGATATTCCTAGGAGCTGTTATTGGGGAGGAACTGTTGCTGTTGAACTGGGGAGGAAGGAACGGCAAGCTGGAGCTTCCCTGTTATGTGGAGATCATAGAGGAGGAGGTGCGGACAATAGTAAAGAGGATGAAGAAGGGAAGAGTGGCAGGCATTGATGAGGTGTGTACAGAGATGATAGTTGCCAGGGAAGAAGTTGGAGTCAGATGGACAAAGAGGCTGTTGATTGTACAATGCCTTCAGAAAGTATTCACACCCCTCGACTTTTGTCACATTTTGTTGTGGTTCAGCCTGAATTTAAAATGGATTAACTTTCAGTGTTTTTATCACCGATCTACACAAAACACCTCATAATGACAAAGTGAAAACCTGTTTTGAGGAATTTTTACAAATTAATTAAAAATCAAGAGCTGAAATGTCTTGTCAATAAGTATTCAACCCCTTTGCTATGACACTCCAAATTGAGTTCAGATGCATCCAGTTTCCTTTGACCATCCTTGAAATGTCTCTCCAACTTGATTAGAGCCCACCTGTGGCCAATTCAATGGATAGGAAATGATTTAGAAGGAAACACACCTTTCTATATTAGGTCCCACAGTTGACAATGCATGTCAGAGAAGAAACTCTACAATGAAGTCCAAGGAACTGTCCGTAGAACTCCGAGATAGAATTGTGAGGAGGCATAGATCTGGGGAAGGGTACAAAACAATTTCTAGATTGTTGAAAGTTCCCAAGAGCACAGTGAGCTCCATCATTAGAAAATGGAAAGAATATGGAACGACCCAGACTCTTCCTCGAGCTGGTCATTCGACCAAACTGAGCAACTGGGAAAGAAGGACCTTGATAAGGGAGGTGACCAATAACCCAATGACCACTCTGACAGAACTACAGAGCTCCTTGGCTGAGATGGGAGAACCTGAATGCCAACAGTCTCTGCAGCACTTCACAAATCTAGGCTTCATGGGAGAGTGGCCAGACAGAAGCCACACCTGAGAAAAAGGCACATGACTGCACGTCTATAGTTTGCAAAAAGGCATGTGAAAGACTCAGAGCTTGAGGAAAAATATTCTGTGATTTGATGAGACGAAAATTGAACTCTTTGGCCTGAATGCAAAACGCTACATCTGGCGGAAACCGAGCAGAGCTCATCACCCATCTAACAACATCCCTATACTGTGAAATATGGTGGTGGCAGTATCATGCTCTAGGGATGCTTTTCAGCGGCAGGGACTGGGAGACTTGTAAGGATAGAGGGAACAATGAATGGAGAAACATGCAGGCAAATCCTTGAAGAGAACCTGCTTCAGAGTGCAAAATATCTCAGACAGACAGTGGCGAAGATTTACGTTCCACCAGGACAATAACCCCAAGCATACAGCTAAAGCAACACTGGAATGGTTTCAGAACAAGAACGTGATAGTCCTTGAGTGGCCCAGCCAAAGCCCAGACTTCAATCCGATTGAGATTCTGCAGAAAGACTTGAAGATTGCTGTTCATCGACACTTCCCATCCAACTTGACAGGGCTTGAGCAAATCTGCAAGGAAGAATGAGAGAAAATCCCCAAATCCAGATGTACAAAGCTGACACAGACATACCCAAGAAGACTCAAAGCTGTAATCGCTACCAACGGAACTTCTACAAAGTATTGACTCAGGGGGTTGAATACTTATTGACGCAAGACATTTCAGCTTTTCATTTGTAACGAAATTGTAGAAATTTCGAAAAACATGTTTTTGCTTGTATTGTTATTATGGGGTATTTTGTATAGATCGGTGACAATTTTTTTTTATATAATCCATTTAAAATTCAGGCTGTAACCACAAAATGTGACAAAAGTCGAGGGGCG
>NC_140962.1:7159807-7219807 GCF_056783735.1 Eptatretus burgeri | reverse complement strand
GGTGTCAAGACATTGTGGCCACCATTTTTCACAAGGGGTGTCAAGACATTGTGGGTCAAGACGGTCCTTGTGCGGTGTTTACTGACTTAGACGGTGAAGTTAACATCAGTGCCTGCATGATTTCCAAGTAAAATGTTGCAAAACCATTCAGAGTCAGCACTTATTATTCATAGATAGCATTATATGTATATAATATAAACTCTTATCTGTGTAAGAGGGGGGAAAAAACGACCGAATTTAAAGGGGGGAAATGGTACCTCATGGTTATCACTGACAAATCGCTGGCTTGGCGGGAAAATTTACCTCAGCTCCCCGATGACGGAAGCTCCGCATTGGTTACCTCTCGATCAAGTCGTTGTGATTCCACAGATGACGTGTTAATTTGGCGCAATTCGCTCGCGATGCGACGCTCGGCAGCGCCCAGTCAGCTGGGAGTCTCGAAGAAGCCGCGTTTTGTGCCTCCACAGAGGACGGACGGCGACTCGGCGGAGTGCGTGAGTGAGGAGAACACACCTGAGGGCAAGATCATCGGAGGGGAAACAAAAAAGGAGATAATCAAGAGTGGCGGGAAGGGAGGGACCCGAGCTCAGGACGACGATGATGATGATGATAATAATGATGGAAAGGTTGAGGACGGTTCCAAGTCCGAATACAAGAAGAGCGGTTTAAATGTCCACTCGAGGAGTCGTTGCAATGGAGGACTTCAGGTTGGTTTCAAAGGAGTCCCCAGGCCGGTGACAGAGGCGAATAATGGTCACCAAGTGCAGGATGGTCCCTTCGAAAGATACCACAGCGTCATGTGGGCGAAGGCTTCTCGCAAGAAGCACAAGACGTGGGAGGGGGACGCGGTGTTGGTTGTTCGTGGTCGCAACCTCCTGCTCAAGAACACTGAGGGGAAGGACATCGGAAAAGGTCTGCTCGCGTGACCGTCCCACAATGCATTGTGGTTTTTTTGGTGGTGGGGGGGGTGTTGGTGTTGCTGTGATGCATTTGATGCGTTTTATGGTGAACTCGGCGTGCCTCCTGTCGCTTCGCTGACGGGTTTAATCGAAATGCCACATTGCTGTACTTCACAAACGTATTGCGTTTCGATCTGTGAATCCAGATGAGGATGTAAAATGAAGTGAAACGTGTGGGAAACAGGACCTTTTGTAACACGTGGTATGTTAATTACCCCGTGCGCGAAGCGAAGTGGGGTGAAGCGACAGGTTCACTCAAGGTCTACTCCACAGACCACAGACCACAGACGTCGGTCCATGATCGAGGAACCACTTCATTTCAGTTGAATTCGATATTTTGAACACCGTAGAACACGAATCGGAACACTAACCCGCAGTTTATCAGTGCTTTGGCTTTAAATTTAGCAAATTGTATGAAGTCTCGTCCCGATCGTGCACGCACAGAGAGGATCAGCAAGGTCATTGTTTGTCTACCTGCCTGGTAGTGCAACAAAATTAATAATTATTTTAAACGGGAACCTACTGTTTTTTTTAGGGATGTTATAAAGGACACAAACAACAGCACTCGGTACAGCGCATGCCTCTGCCGGGCTGAACGGTTCATATTTTTTTTAACCCACCGGCTGGATCCGGATCTTCACAAAAATCGAACCGGTTCGCCCACGTCACACACCCAACCTGTCCACCAAGTTTCATCCGAATCCATCCGTAACTTGAGGTATCGTGCTCACAGACAAACAAACATCGAGAAAAGGGTGAAAACGACCTCCGTCCTTCTTCGGCGGCGGAAGGAATAACTAATATAACGTGTTAGTTAAATGAGGTGGTGTAAAAAAAACAGTGCATCCGTGGCGATAAATTTCAGCTTCAATGTTTTATTTTGCGTTTTTTTTTTTCTGCAGCCTTTAAAATCTTTGTTTTATTTCGATCGAATTGTATATTTGAACACCGTACCGCACAAATCGCCTTGTTTGCACTTCCGAAAACCTTCGGTTTACTTGCTTGGACAAAATTGTACACAGTCTGAACCAATCAAATTTTCCGCTCGCTCTGAGGACGGAGTAGCAGTGAGATTCAGACAAAAATGATGATGCATAGCAATAGCTAACTTCGTTTAAAATATCTGTTTGTTTCGTGTGTCTTTCTTTTCAAAGATCGTTCCAAAATCATCAGTTTCTCCAAGAAGAGTTGGCGGAAGATTGAGCTTAGTCCGGCAGATATGTGAAATATTCTGGTAGTTTTGTGCCTTTGATGATACAAGCATGAAATTTGGTACACAGTTATAGCATACCCTTAGGAAACATTTTGGATATAGGGACATTCCAGATTACCCCTAGGGTCAAAATGGTGGCCATTTTACAAAATGGCTGCCACGAATAACAAATTCTGCCTACAAGGTCAGCAAAGTCATATGTGCTTGGTGCAAAACACAATGTCGTGAGTATAATATGATTATTATCAACTAGTATGCACATGCTTCATTATGTACTTCATATTTGACTAAAAAATGCATCTACGGTGGTCTATGAGGGACACAGATAACAGTTTACCATCGCAATAATGCATGGCTGGAACAAGAGCTCTGCAATATGATCATGCATGTGAATGTTACCTGAATATTGTTTCTGGAAATATAAATAGATCAAAAATCAAATTTGGTGAAAGGAACTTAGACTCCATGAATATTTCCATTATTAATTACATACTGGTAGCTGGCAATGTCGCGATTAAATGCATAAATTTGCGAAATCGATATTGATGTACTCACTGTATTAATTTTCATGATTGCGTAATAGAAATGTTCAAACTACAATGGTGTGTTCATATTGATTTGGGTTTAACATGGTCCTGTCCAGCGCAAATAAATAATGTATGGTGGCCTATTGGGGACATCGAGTGACAATCACCCAAGGATCGCCATTGTGTATATATGCATCTCCTCTGGGCTGGGGTTCGTAGTTGAAAACATTTTAACTCTGCTATTCTGTTTTCAGGTGATAACTCCACTGTAGTGTACCCAAAGACTAATCCCCTGCTTGGTGGTGGTTCTTCCCAATTTTACAGTGACTGATTGGTGGTGGTTCAAGACAATGGCCAAGCATTTCAAACTATTAGACCCCCAGCAGCGAGGGCCAAGTACATCTGTTACATCAATTAACCAGACAGACTGGAACCTATGTGCACTGTGTCAGATGGACACCACTGAGCCTCTTCATTGTCCAGCTGACTCCAAGCGAAGCACAGGAGGGTCTGGATACCAGACTCTGGCAGACAACCTCCTCAGGTTCAGTGAGATCGACTGCTTGCCAAAATCTCTCGACATCTCCCGCTTGGACGATGGTGAGGGTATTGAGTCCACCTTCCAGCACCACGGCTAAGTGGCATGATTCGTGCAGACTACAATACAACAAAACTCAATTGATTCGGGCAGAGAAGAGGAAAACAACCAGTGGGGATACCGAAGGCATGACACGAACGTATACCCGTCAGAGTGTGGACCGCACAGAGTCACTGCTCGAAACGTGTTTCTTTTGTGACAAGCCAGCAGGTAACGAGTCTTTGCGCAAATCTTCTACCTTTGACCTGGACAGACGAGTCAGGAAATGTGCTCTGAAACGAGAAGACAAGCCACGTATTGCTAAACTGAGTGCTGGAGATATGATGGCGCAAGATGCCCTGTACCATGTGAAGTGTCTGGTTTCCCTCTATAACAAAGCAAGGGACACAAAGAGAACCTTGGATGACCAGGATGATATCAATCATGGCATAGCTCTCGGAGAACTGGTGTCCTACATCGATGATGCCCGCATGGACGCTCTTGTGGCACCAGTGTTCAAGCTGGCAGACCTAACAAGTCTGTACAACAACCGGCTGAAACAGCTTGGAACAGTCTTGACTGGACGTGTTCACTCGACCAAACTCAAGCACCGGATCATGACATTTTCCGGACATGGAGGAGCACAAGCCTGGCCGATATGTTCTGCTTGCTTTCAACGAGGACATCGGATCAGCCTTTCACAAGGCCTGTGAACACGATGATGATAGTGATGGTGTTCATCTTGCTCGAGCCGCGAACATAGTCCGAAGAGACATCTTGAAGATGAAGACAGCCTTTAGTGGTTCATTTGACGCCCTCTGCCAAGAACAATCTGTGCCAAATTCTCTCGTGGCACTAGTTGCTATGATCCTGAATGGTCCCACGATCCAAGAGCAGTTAAGCCACTCATCTGTATCAACACCCACTCTTACAATCTCACAACTCGTCATGTTCAACAGCTACGCACGCCGCCGACAGAGTACGAGTATTGAGTCGACCAAGCACTGCCACAATCGGGAGACCCCGTGCCTGTGTACCTGGGAATGCTGATGCACACAAAGACTCGCAAATGAGACCTGGTTGACACTCTGTTCCACTTGGGTCTCTCCGTCTCCTATGATAGGGTGCTGAGCATCTCCACGGACTTGGGGAACAGTATCTGCCGCTTCTTCCAGCAGAGGGTGCAGTTTGCTCACCTGAACTGAAGAGTGGTCTGTTCACGACTGGCGCAGTGGATAACATCGACCACAATCCCAGCTCAACTAGTGCTCAAGACTCGTTCCACGGCACTGGCATCTCACTGTTCCAGCACCCGAATAGTGAAGTGCGTGGAGTTCAACGGCTGCGGGTAGTAGTCTCAGATGATGTTACTACAACAGCAACCACTGCACACCTGCCAGAGTCATACACCACTGTACCTCCTGTGGTTCTCGGTAAACGTGAACCACCGATGCCCAAGTTAGCTGGTCCCAACAGAAGTGACTGCTCCCGTTAGGGGTCGCCACAGCGGATCATCCGTATGATCCGCGTAGTGATTTGGCACATGTTTTACGCCGGATGCCCTTCCTGACGCAACCCTGGTCGCCTCTTACGACACAGGGATATGGTACACCTATTTTAACCGGGGTATACACCGGCCCAGTATACTGTTACTCATTTCGCCGACCTCGGAAGGATGACAGGCTGAGTCAACCCCCTGGTGTATTAATTCAGTGGCCCAACGGGGCTTGAACTCAGGACCTTTTGGATCCCAAGCCGCTGCCCTAACCACTGCGCCAACACCAGGCTTTATATATATATATATATATATATATATATATATATATATATATATATATATATATATATATATATATATATATATATATATATATATATATATATATATATATATATATATATATATATATATATATATATATATATATATATATATATATATATATATATTTCCCATGTACACATACATATATGTATATATCTGTCTATATATTACATTTGATAGAATCTATATTTAGTTAAATAAAACCACTGGTATGCTTCTTAAATATAGTTGTATCCACATGTATCCTCCTTGTACAACACAAAATCGCCTATTTAGTAAAATGGCCGCCATTTTGGCTCTGGGAAGAATCTGGAATGTCCCTATATCCAAAAGTCTTTGTAAGATACTGCTCGAGCAGTGTGCCAAATTTCATGCTTGTATCACTAAAGGCACATTTTTTTCACATATCTACCGGACTAGCTCTGGACTGTTCCATTTGACCCATCGGCTTCATATGATTTTCATCGCGTCTGTTATTCAAAGTTCACAAACAAAGCTCATATAGATCGTGCTTGTAAACGCAAAGCAAGAGTTGAAAAGACCCTTCCCATGTCCTTTTCTCAAGACTGCATGGGGTAAGGTGTTCTATGAACTCACTCATTGTTGTTATGGTTGTTGTTGCTCGTTTGCTCTTTCCATATACTTTTATATATTTTTATACTAGCAAATACAACTCCGTCACTTTGTTGATGGGCACAACAATTGGGGGGGGGAGAGAAAGACAGAGAGAGGGAGGGAGAGTGATAGAGGAGGTAGGTGTAGGGAGAGAAGGGGAGGGGAGGCAGAGAGGATGAAGAAGGGGGATCTTTAAAGGGGGAGGGGGGGAGGTGGAGAGAGCAACACCTCACCAAATGTTGCTGTTCACTGCGGGAGGGAGGGTGTGAGGAGGGGGTGGGTGTATGTGTGAGGGAGGGGAGAAGAGTGCTGCATTTTATTGGGAGGGGGGAGTGAGGCAGGGACAGACAGAGAGGTGGTAGGAAGGAGGAAAAAAAAAAAGACAGGTGAGGGATGGAGATGGCTTTAGCAAAGAGAATTGTATGTTATGCTTAATGACCACACACACACACACACACACACACACACACACACACACACACACACACACACACACACACACACACACACACACACACACACACACACACACACACACACACACACACACACACACACACACACACACACACCTGTGCCAAGTGCCATTATGGTAATACAGTTTATATACATACACGCACACGCAAATGTACACGCATAAAGTACATGAAAACGACAAACATAAAGATTAACTTTAAACAGAGATCTTTGAAAGAGGAATTCAAGTGGGAAATTAGCAAAATTCAATTGAAAAATGTATCAAGGCCCAGAACACAAAATGTCGATCTACGCTCCATGCCTTCATAGCCAGATCATGGCAAACACGTGGTCGAATGGACCTTATTGTTTTTATATAGGTATCGATGCTGAAGTGAGGGGTGAATTATATTAAAAGGAGATCGCACAAAAAGGTAAAACAAAACATTGTGCTGCAAAAATAAAATTGCACAATTTCAGCAGATGAGACACCTCCCGAGGCGCCAACTGCACGGCACCGCAGAGCCCAACACAGGTGGAAACGGTCTGTCTAATCGATGTTCCATTGAAAGCACTGGTACTTTTACTGAAACGAACAACCAAGCAACTTAGAGAGCGCTCGCCAAGTGGCTTAGCCCTCAAGCAGGCACTCCAACAAAACGGTTGCTAAGAAACGGCGCGCTTGGCACATGATTCTCAATCACCGAACCATCATATTAAACATACACCTCCCATAGATGCCCGAAATGTCAAATATTTTCGAATTAGACAAATAAACACTTTTCTGGAAGTCGGAACTGCTTGTAAGCTCGAGTCTGGAGCTTAATTTTTGTAATTTTGCTTGGGTTAAGAGATTCTCGTGGTGATCGCATGTGTGGAAATGAAATAACGCAACGAACGCTGATGTCTCCAGGTATTTATAAGTATTGCAATGTACCCAGGATTTGTACCAATGATGAATAGGTATTCGATAATATGAGTTAGGAAAGCGGAAAAAAAAAACTTTATTAAGAAATGGTTGCGGCCTGTTCCAAATAAAGGCAAGGTTGAGCTGGCCAAAATACATGGCGGCTTCAGACCCCAGCGATGTTACCTCGGATACACCTTAAGACCCCATTGAGAGTGTTGCTGATAAAGGACAGAATTAAATAATGACATTAATTATCTTCAAAAGGGGTGTTTTAATTAACCCAAACATCCAATTTTCACTCTTCCACTTCCTTGGAGTTTTCTTAGTATGCATGCAAAGTTTCAGGCTGCTCGGTTTCATGGTTTTGGAGTTATGGAGGAGACACACTGACACACACATGCGCGCACATACACAGACACACACACACACACACTGACATTTATTTGTGTCGATTGCTTGGAGATGTATTACTTTATATAATTTTGTGTGATCCTTCTGTGCCTTTCAAAAGGCTTCCTGCTGTCATAGAATAATGAATGTTACCATGAGAACCACGACATGAAGCTCCCACTCTCGGTTATTCTTCCTCAATTGAGGAAAGATATGATTTTAAACCAGGCATCATTATTGGACACAATTTTTTGTTCGAAGTAAATCCATTGTTAGCTTTCCAGTCAAGTAAATCCATTGTTAGCTTTCCAGTCAAGTAAATCCATTGTTAGCTTTCTAATCAAGTAAATCCATTGTTAGCTTTCCAATCAAGGAAATGGATTATTAGCTTTCCAATCAAGTAAATAGATTGTTTGCTTTCCAATCAAGTAAATTGATTGTTTGTTTTCCAATCAAGGAAATGGATTGTTAACTTTCCAATCAAGGAAATGGATTATTAGCTTTCCAATCAAGTAAATCCATTGTTAGCTTTCCAGTCAAGTAAATCCATTGTTAGCTTTCTGATCAAGTAAATCCATTGTTAGCTTTCCAATCAAGGAAATGGATTATTAGCTTTCCAATCAAGTAAATCCATTGTTAGCTTTCCAATCAAGTAAATCCATTGTTAGCTTTCCAATCAAGTAAATCCATTGTTAGCTTTCTAATCAATTAAATCGATTATTATCTTTCCAATCAAGTAAATCGATTGTTAACTTTCCAATCAAGGAAATGGATTATTAGCTTTCCAATCAAGTAAATAGATTGTTTGCTTTCCAATCAAGTAAATTGATTGTTTGCTTTCCAATCAAGGAAATGGATTGTTAACTTTCCAATCAAGGAAATGGATTATTAGCTTTCCAGTCAAGTAAATCCATTGTTAGCTTTCTGATCAAGTAAATCCATTGTTAGCTTTCCAATCAAGGAAATGGATTATTAGCTTTCCAATCAAGTAAATCCATTGTTAGCTTTCCAGTCAAGTAAATCCATTGTTAGCTTTCTGATCAAGTAAATCCATTGTTAGCTTTCCAATCAAGGAAATGGATTATTAGCTTTCCAATCAAGTAAATCCATTGTTAGCTTTCCAATCAAGTAAATCCATTGTTAGCTTTCCAATCAAGTAAATCCATTGTTAGCTTTCCAATCAAGTAAATCCATTGTTAGCTTTCTAATCAATTAAATCGATTGTTAGCTTTCCAATCAAGTAAATCCATTATTAGCTTTTCAATCAAGTAAATCGATTATTATCTTTCCAATCAAGTAAATCGATTGTTAACTTTCCAATCAAGGAAATGGATTATTAGCTTTCCAATCAAGTAAATCCATTGTTAGCTTTCTAATCAAGTAAATCGATTATTAGCTTTCCAATCAAGTAAATTGATTGTTAACTTTCCAATCAAGGAAATGGATTATTAGCTTTCCAATCAAATAAATTTTTTCCTTTCCAATCAAGTAAATCCATTGTTAGCTTTCCAATAAAGTAAATCGATTGTTAACTTTCCAATCAAGGAAATGGATTATTAGCTTTCCAATTAAGTAAATATATTGTTAGCTTTCCAATCAAGTAAATCTATTGTTGGCTTTCCAATCAAGTCAGTCCATTGTTCGCTTTCCAATCAAGTCAGTCCATTGTTAGCTTTCCAATCAAGTAAATCCATTATTAGCTTTCCAATCAAGTAAATCCATTATTAGCTTTCCAATCAAGTAAATCCATTGTTAGCTTTCCAATCAAGTAAATGGATTGCTATCCAATCAAGTAAATTGATTGTTTGCTTTCCAATCAAGTAAATCGATTGTTTGCTTTCCAATCAAGTAAATCCATTGTTTGCTTTCCAATCAAGTAAATCCATTGTTAGCTTTCCAATCAAGTAAATCCATTGTTAGCTTTCCAATCAAGGAAATGGATTGTTTGCTTTCCAATCAAGTAAATTGATTGTTTGCTTTCTAATCAAGTAAATCCATTCTTGGCTTTCCAATCGATTAAATCCATTGTGAGCTTTCTAATAAAGTAAATTGATTGTTAACTTTCCAATCAAGGAAATGGATTATTAGCTTTCCAATCAAGTAAATCAATTGTTTGCGTTCCAATCAAGTAAATTGATTGTTTTCTTTCCAATCAAGTAAATCTATTGTTAGCTTTCCAATCGAGAAAATCCATTGTTAGCTTTCCAATAAAGTAAATCCATTGTTAGCTTTCCAATCAAGGAAATGGATTATTAGCTTTCCAATCAAGTAAATCAATTGTTTGCGTTCCAATCAAGTAAATTGATTGTTTGCTTTCTAATCAAGTAAATCCATTCTTGGCTTTCCAATTGATTAAATCCATTGTTCGGTTTCCATTCAAGTAAATCGATTGTTTGCCTTCCAATCAAGTAAATCGATTGTTTGCCTTCCAATCAAGGAAATAGATTATTAGCTTTCCAATCAAGTTAACGATTGTTTGCTTTCCAATCAAGTAAATCAATTGTTTGCCTTCCAATCAAGTGAATGGATTGTTTGCTTTCCAATCAAGTAAATCAATTGTTTGCCGACCAATCAAGTAAATCAATTGTTTGCCTTCGAATCAAGTAAATCGATTGTTTGCTTTCCAATCAAGTGAATCGATTGTTTGCTTTCCAATCAAGTGAATCAATTGTTTGCTTTCCAATCAAGTAAATCGATTGTTTGCTTTTCAATCAAGTAAACAGATTGTTAGCATTCTAACAAGTAAACCGATTGTTGGCGTTCCAACAAGTAAACCGATTCTTAGCGTTTCAATCAAGTAAATCGATTGTTTGCTTTTCAATCAAGTAAATCTATTGTTTACTTTCCAATCAAGTAAATCGATTGTTTGCTTTCCAATCAAGTAAATCGATTCTTCGCTTTCCAATCAAGTAAATCGATTGTTAGCTTTCCAACAAGTAAACCGATTGTTCGCGTTCCAATCAAGTAAACCGATTGTTCGCGTTCCAATCAAGTAAATTGATTATTTGTGTTCCAATCAAGTAAACCGATTCTTCGGGTTCCAATCATGTAAACCGATTATTAGTGTTCCAATCATGTAAACCGATTATTTGTGTTCCAATCAAGTGAATCGATTGTTAGCTTTCCAATCAAATAAATTGATTATTAGTGTTCCAATCAAGTAAACCGATTGTTAGCTTTCCAACGGTACCATTTTTATTATTCTATGACAACAACAACCATTCAGAATGAAAGCTCATCCACGGACACACACCTCCACCCACAACACATGCAGACGCTTCTCATTTTAGTAATAGATGAGAATTAAATTCCCTTATAAGTATGCTGGGTTCTGGCCGCTGAGCTATATGATGTTGGATTTGATTCAAGACTATATCTGAAGGACTAAACCGACTTCTGGTGCAACACTGCAAAAGGAAGCTGGCCGTCCGGCCTCCAAGTTTGGCATTAAAGTGATGGCATATTTTTACAAGAGTAATTGTTTAAACTATGAGTACCCTTGCCAAAGTAATAGGTTCCTTCTGTGATCCAAGAGTGGGGTTGAACACCTAGGATCTTCATGAAATGTCCTTGTTTATAACTTCAGTGGTGCCATGAGACTATCGGTGATCTTTCAAAAGTATATCAAATGAGTGAGCACTTTTCCGTTGTTACAAGTTGCTGTTGTATCGTGTTGCTGATTCCCGGAAGAAATCTATTCAGTCAACGTATATTTGAATGGAATTTATTTACTATTTTGCTCTGCTGCTTGAATCATTACTGACATCCTGCTGATGTAGTTTCTCCACAGATCAGGGCAGTAATTTGAAAATTGGTCTGGTGACTGGTATAAGATTAACCCTGGCTTTTCAAAAGCTGTTGTGGAGTCTTTTATTTCCAAAACCAACGGTAGAGCCAAGTTGAAATCTCTTGTTAAGGCTATGCATACTCTACCTGAGAAGCACTCCCGTGTCACTTTGCATGTGGATCCTATTATTATGGCTGCATTGGGTCTTTCTCGTTGCCTGGTGCGGATCCCAGCAGGTCGCTCCAAAAGCGACCTTAACGGCCGACCTAGTTGAAGCTCCCGAGCCGGATCACGGGTTCACTGTTATGATACCATACTTGTGGGGCCTCTGAGCCAGCCGAGTATTACGGTTATTGGTGCCACATGCCTTGTCTTTAATTAGCTGCCAAGTGAGCTGGGAGACGCTCAACACGGTTTGGGTACACTGCGTTAATTACCGTTCCCAATTGATCCTAAACAGACTCTTCTAATCGTATGAGTGATCACAACGACCTGAATTCGCCCTGAGACCAGGTATGTTTAATTGGAATAATGCAGAGGAAATAGAAGAAGCAATGTATAATGATCAACAATGAAAACCCCTTAACCCTTACCGATCATACGCTCCCACGAAACCAAACAAATGGGAATCCTTAATTATCTAAGTCCTTATCTCGGCCCAATCATGAGGAGGGGTGGATGTCGTCTATATCTCCTGTATTACATGTAACGGTGCATATCCAATACCATGACTGCATCACCTCACTCTTACTCTAAGACATTTATTAAGGGGCAAACTAAACTAAACTAAGCAATGTTAACCCACAGGAGTAATTTCCTCAACACAATTATCTCATTAGTTTGGAGCATTTGCCTGTCATTTAGGAGTTCTTGCTGTATAATGTGGTTATGGCAGTACATGGCTTTGGTGTAGCTATTCAGTGACGAGCAACAAGACCGTCTAATTGGAGAAATCCTGGCAGAGGACTACGTAAGCCATTTGTAGTCATGCTGATTGATTTGTTGTGAAGGAGAAGACACGGAGAAGGTGGTGTCTCTGGAAGGAAGGAGCTAAGTCACAGAGGAACAAAGAATCTGTTTGGCCTGGAGCTTGTCGTGCAGAGTCGTGCAAGCCCGTGCAGTGTCAAATGCACGTCCTTTGGGCTCTGCCATAGCAGTGTCTTTGAGATGCATCAAATTAGACTCGCTGAGCCCTTTGATGAACCAAGGAGTCGATGACGATGGGTGGAAGATCAACTGGGTTACTAAGGCCTAGGGGGGGGGGGGGCTGTGCATAACATCGGTCTAAAAAGGTGGCCTTTGTGTTTCCTTCAATGCTGTATTGCAGCTAAATAGGGTCATCTGAGGAGTCGTTCCTGTACACCGTATGCGCATCTCTCGGACTGAGGAACGGGTGGAGTTGTTGTGTTATTTTCAATAATCAGTGCAACACGTGGATTGCAAACAGAAGCACTAACCCGACTATCCTGGCATCGCCAAGTAGAACGTGTCATCATCTGTATTCCCCGTTTTCTGAATTTTATACACATCCTCACAGTTTGCTCTCATTGAATCGCCTTTGTGTTCCATTCAGATTGCTCACTGAATTTTAAATGCCCAATCACCTCTGCCTTAGACTGGGATATTTTGTGCACCCTTCCATCCTCTTTGTGTGAAGCGTGTGCATTTAGATTAAGGGTTAACATTTTTGCCGTGGCTCAACTTTGGTGCCACTCTGGGCGGTGTTGATCCCCCGGTCACGTGACTATTTTATGCCAACTCTTTCCTGCTATCAATAATACATGAAAGTAAATGATTACCATTTTTAAAATGACACTGATGTGCAAAACTTAGTAACGCTAACCTTTTAAACTTTCTGACCAGCAATGCTTAACAAACAGTTGTTAGACAGATTTCATTTTTTAAACAGCAGAATTACCTGGGCTGCATTGTACGTAGATTCAAGCATTTATTGAGACGAATTAAATTGTCAAATTTATGTTCTGCTCTGCGGGATAACTTATGAAATATGAATAACCCAAGCAGCTACTTTTACCTTGTGTGGAATCCATGTTCAGGCACAGGTTACAACCGAAAGGAGATCGAGACTTTGGAGGAAGGGCATACACTGATGATTAGTGGAAAGGAGGTGGAGATCATGGGGCAGATCTCCAGAGAAGACTATGACAGTGGCAGGTGTTTCCAGGTAATGCAAACCACTTATTTATTTTTCACAGCCAGCAACCATAAAATTTTGCTGCAATATTTTTGTGACCTAAAATGCACCAGTGCTATATCAATGCTTGATAATGACATTGTACAGGTGGGTGGGGCATGGGTAGATGTGGGGATGCATGTGATATAATGATGGAAATCCAGACTGGGTAATACATGAAATTATTGTTGTAGTCCTGATGTTATGTATGTATACTGAAACGCAAAAGAAACTTACCACTTGTTTGAAATGTAATAAAATTGTAACAGTTCAAAATAAAACAAGCCAACAATTGCTAATTGAAACATTGGCATTTTATTGATGACATGTCAAGTTTTTGACCAAGATACACCATGTCATAAGTTTGTTCTACAGTACAGAACAGCACAGGGTGCAATGTCAGTCCCCTTTCAATACCGTGTGTGGCCACCATTGTTTTGGATACAGGCAGTGCATCGTTGGCGCATACTGCCTACCAGTCTTTGTTTGGATTTCTGCTGGATTCTGTCCCACTCAGTCCTCAATGTCTGAAGCCATCTGACTTAGGACCATCTGCCTGTCCTGCCTTGCAGTGGTGACTCTTGGCCTCCCTGATGAAGGTCTGTCATCTGCAGAGTTGTGGAGGGTGTCTCTGTCAACCAGGGTCGATATCGTCTGGTGTGAACAGCCAAGGCGACGTGCCACCTCACGGTAGCTCAATCCGCCTTGCAGTATGCCCAAGGCACACTGCCGTTGATCCCTTGACAATCGTGGCATGTTGATTGAAATGCCCATTTTGCACTGGCCTTTTTAAAGCCAATATCAAGACATCATGTGCAGCTCATTAAAATCATCCCGTACCCCTTGGCTAATCACTGACAGTCAAAACGGCTGTTCAACAGCTGTGCTATGAAGTGACCATTGAAGGTTCAAGTGACCATCCGTGACCGTTTTGTCTGACAGTGAGGACACTATTGTCCACAAATAAGTTCACACATTTATTACATGCAGTGTTATTGTTGTTATTTGAAGGTTTAAAAGGTGGTAAGTTTCTTTTGCGTTTCAGTATAGTATACCAGTGGAGAATACCTTGTGCATTTAAGCAAGAGTGGACCAAATGCTAATGACAAGTCCACAACCTCCTCCATAAGCAAAATAACTCTTTCCTCTACATGCAATGCCTCCAAAATCCATCTTCTGGTTTTAAGTTGGTGTTTTGTTAAGTAATTTTTTTTTTAAGTTCTCAGGGTGAGTCGATAAATAAAGAAGCTTTTTATTTTGGTTGTTTAGAATCACAAACACAACCCTGTATACACACTCACCGCTGAGTATCCCCTTTGTTTATTGTTTTGCCTGGTTTTTAATCTTGTTTTGCCTGGTAAAACTCCAACTTGGTTTTGAATGTCAAACCAGCTATAAACTGTCATCCTGGTTTCTGGTGAAGTTCTATGTTCAGCAGTTCGTGGGGTAGACGGGGGAATTTAAGAGGAAAGATAAGATAGTACAGAGTTGCTTGGTCCGTGGATGTAAAGGAGACATCTCAGTGTAAATCAAGTAGGGAAACTGTGAGCTTAAGTGTTACGTGTCATCACATGAGGGGTGGTGATCTATTGATTAGGTAGGTACGAAGGATAATTTCCTGATTTCCCCCAGTATGTAATTACTCCCTGTCACCTTTTCCGATGTTTTTGGATTGTCAAGGCTGGCGATAAAGGGGGATCACATCCTTAAAACAACAACAAATGAGCTGAACGTCCAAGCAGGCAGAAAGCCTGCCTCCAGGGGTGACGGCTGTTGAACCACGCCCCTGGAGTGAATGATTAATGGGTGTGATGTTAGAAAGAGGTAGAAGAGCACGTCTCTGGGGGAAGAACAGGGAAGCTTTCCGTTGCAAGAAAAAAGGTTGTCCTGTGTTGTGGCGAGCGGACCTAGTTTGGGATAGAATCGGTGTTCGGAACACGACCAGAGAGAACAGACAGAAGAGAGTGAAGCAGAAAGTTCGGTGGAGACAGGAGGATTGAGACAGGATCGGTGTTCTGGAGAAGAACGAGGAGGGCACAGTGTTGGGAGGACACGATTGAGTAAGGGGGTCTCGCTGGCTGGCTACGTCTGGACACGATGAAATACAGCAACATAATTCTCGTGTCGTGCTGTGAATTTGCCGGTGTGATGGAGCAAGACGCTAGTCATCGACTGTTGAGTTGAATCGTGTGGGACCAGCCTTGTGTCTAGCCATCGGGGGAAATAGACTGCACCATTCTGCAAAGCAGCGGCGTCGGTGAGGATGATCGACGCAAGAAGCTGCACGGCGGTCTCTGAGCCTTGGCGTTGAATATTGCCGCCCAAATTACCTCCTGTACGTTTGCACGCCCAGAGAGCGGCTGCACGCCATTTTGGGTGCATTTTCCCACGCAGACAAAGCGGTTTGGTGACTTTCAAGAAACCAAAACTCACTTCTAGACCCGAAGCTAAGTGCCGAAATAAAGGAGGGATTTTTCTTTGTTTTATTCTGTCCCCTTGTCTGTATTTAAGTCTGTGTGGAGGCACCTCAAAATGGATTTTTTTTGCCAAACATTCCGTCTCATTATTATCCCGTTTTGAATTATCACCATTGTAAATATTTGATTAATTGTCATTTAACCCCATATTTAACTGGTGTCCGTGTAACTGTTGTGGGTTCGAGATAAACCCCCTTGTGCTGTGCATCCATCTGCTCTGTCCTTGTAGCTGTTCCTTCCTGCGCGCACCATAATCTCTGAGAATCTCGGCTGTAAGCCTCCATGGGAAATTGTTTGGCCATCCATCCAGGTACAAGGATACAAGGAAATCTAACACAGGTGGAGGCCATTCAGCCCATCATGTCTGCACGAACACCATACTAATTTATCAACACAAGATCCAAGGAAGAAAATGCAAAAAAAAAAAAAATCTTTTTTTTGCAGTTTTTGTATTTTTTGTTTCTTTTCTTTTTCTTCTTCCCCTCAGGGGAGGGGGCATGGACTTGGTCAAAAACATACATCAACCACCCAACCCCCCTTGACAATACCCCCACCAACAGCACTCCGTACACATGCACACAATCACCCATCAATGCTCAAACTACCTAAAAGTCTTTTCAACATCCCCATACCCCTCTATCTCCATAACTTCCAGGTACCCAAGGGTGTAGCCAGAGGTCCA
Source organism: Eptatretus burgeri (assembly GCF_056783735.1). NCBI lineage: Eukaryota > Metazoa > Chordata > Myxini > Myxiniformes > Myxinidae > Eptatretus > Eptatretus burgeri. Next base: position 7,203,195 of record NC_140962.1, on the reverse strand, counting down.
AAAGCGATGAGGCGAAAAGAGGTGAACTTGGTTGATGTGACGGTGCACGTAGCGCAATAAGAGAGTAAACATCGGGATAATTTTATCTTCCTGTGTAATATTGGGGGGGGGGGGGTATTGTCCTATTTAGGTATTGTGATAGGAATGGAGATAAGAGTATTCAGAGCACTGCTGGGTAGCTTTGATAGTTTACTCCCCAAGGAGCTCAGATGGCCAGAGGGCTCAGGCCAGATCATATTTCAGGAAATGAGCGACAAGGCAACTGCCTCGTCTGCCTCAGCCTGGCTACACCCGAGGTACCTATCTAATTATAATTTAAACTTATCTACTTTTTCTGCTTCCACTACCTTTCCAGGGAGATCATTCCATACATTAACTACTCTCTGAGTAAAAGTCCCCTGCCTTGCTTGCTACCATCTTAACTCTCCTCCTCTTTACTATCAGGCTATGGCCCGTGGTCCTCTGACTGTCCACTCTGTTGAAATTTTTATTTTTAATTTTTGCCCACCCAGAGAGGAGGATTGAGACAGGATGGGCAAACCCTCTGGACACGACAGTATGATATAACTATTCACCACCATGATACTTCTACAGCATTTAGCACATCAAGCCAACACCTTTTATGAATCTTGTTACATTTCCATGCCTTCAGAATGAATGAAATACCTGAACACTGTGTTACTTTGGTGAGACCAGATTAATGGGTGTTGACATCTTGAATCTGTTGCTGCATCTCCTTTTGACTGCAGCAAAAGTATTTCTTGCTGGCTTTGCACAGCAGACATCACCTGTTCCTTTGCATTGTTCTCCTGCAAACATTATTAGAACTGAGGTTTGTGCCTCCCTTAACAAGTAGAAAACTCGAGGTAGAAACTGTTACCTGGTGTAAAATGTGTTGACATTTGTGACATGTTCTGCATTGGCATTCTATATGTATGAGGCTTACTTTGTCTTGATCATTACAATGTATGCACCAAGGAGGAAGTTACATTTATTTGCAATATCTGTGTATTTTATGCCTGCCTATATTCCCACCCGATTAGGCAGCCATGGGGATGACTGACCTTGTCGAGCCAGGGACTCGCATCGGGAAACACTTTGCTAGCCCTCTACAACCACGCGCCGCGGGGGATGGTCTGAAACCACTTGAGGGGCGAGCCCCAAAACCTCGCTTTGACCCTTTTGCACCGAGTGAGATTTGCTGATTACCTTGATCTTGCATTCTTGTTTTTGTAGTGCAATGGATTCAAAATGTTCTCTGTCTTGTCAGCACTTCCTTTTTTTCATGAGTTAACAGGTCAATTCTCAACCCAACTAACGATGAATTGTCATCTTTGTGCTTTGCATGCATCAATGAGTTTTTCAAGGGTAATATTAAGCCAGCTGTCTCATCTATTCACACTTATTTGTGGATGTGAAAGATCTCACAATAGCTATCAAAATGGGCAGGATGTGCTGGTGTCCATCCCAAATTGTAAATTCCTGCACTGTGTGTCCAGGGGCACTGTGTCGAGTCATGTATGTTTGGAATTCCCTCTCTCATAATATGGATGTATGATGTTATTTCATGATATGAAGATATATATATATATATATATATATATATATATATATATATATATATATATATATATATATATATATATATATATATATATATATATACACACACATATATAAAGTTTGATTTTGAAAGTGATTGTCAGACATTTATTTTATTCGACATTCCACAGACGACGAGATTAATTTAGTACAGTACTTGTTTTAAACTAATTGTCTTTATCATTTGACATGTTGGAATGATCAGGTCACATATTACAGTGACATTGGCCTGTTCTTTCATTATACGGTGTACTATGTCATTATTATTCTGACGTTATCTAATGTTGTACCTATAAGTATGATTATGCATCCTAGTTGTAAATAAAATTTGTATGACAATTAGATTTTATCTCATCGTTTTGCTATAAAGATTTAAAGTTAAGTGTCGATGCAGCACTATCTTCGATTATCTAAACCCCACCTCCTCATCCTTACAGAACCTTGGATAGGTGAGCCAAATTAGTGTACTCATCCCCAGTGTTCTTGTTATTAACTCCACCATTTGTTTTGCTTCAAAGCTGGCATCTGTGCTTGTGTTGGATCAAACATCTCATCTCAAATATTCATTTTGCAGCTCTCCAATTGTTTTTTTTTTTAATTTTATTTATTTTTTAGTCTTTTTAGCTGAAAGTCTCTTCCACCCTCCAAATGTGTCTGCTATTTCTTGCATTCTACCCATGACAACAATTATTCTGACCTTATTGACCATTTTAGTGATTGTGCTTTGACCTCTGTCGAGTGTCTGCTTCAAACCTGTCCATCTTGTGAAATCATTGTGTTTGGTTATCTTAATATTCATAATACCACTTGGCTTCTTCATTTTTCTCACATTGACTGACCTGAACAAAAATGTGAAGCATCCGCAATTATATATATATATGTATATATATATATATATATATATATATATATATATATATATATATATATATATATATGTATATGTATATGTATATGTATATATATATATATATATATATATATATATATATATATATATATATATGTATATGTATATGTATATGTATATATATATATATGTATATTTATATGTATATGTGTATATGTATATGTATATGTATATGTATATGTATATATATATATATATATATATATATATGTATATATATATATATGTATATGTATATATATATATGTATATATATATATATATATATATATATATATATATATATATATATATATATATATATATATATATATATATATATATATATATATATATATATATATATATATATATGCATACTAGCAGGGTACCCGTCACTGACGGGCTCATCGACATCTCATCTCAAATGAGTGTGTCTTCGTATAAACGGGATTTCAGTGTGCAGATATCACAGTAGGTGGAGCTGGTAACCTTGGCAACCTCATTCCATTCCACCAGCGAAGATTTCCATTCCATGCTTGTACCTCCGAAGTACTACTTGGGAGTAAGTGTGATATTAGGAAAGCTTGGCAGGGAAACTAATTTAGGCACGTTTTGGGCCTACTGCCTGATGGAAGATCACCAAAGTTCGTTCCATGCCAACCGACCACCTACAGGCACCTATCCCTCTCCACATCGCTTCTTCAATCCCCAACACTGCCGCCTCTATCTATACTCCCCATAGCTTTGCTTTTGGCAATTTCAATTTGCTTTTTCTCACAGCATTTCAATTTGGTTTCCCATTCGATGATCCATAGATCAGTCGTTTCAGTTTCACTTTTCTACATCAGTTTTGCTTTGGGATATCAGTTTCGATTCGTCATCGCAACTTGTGATGCGACGCTAATGGTGCACGAAAAACATCACTAAAAATGATTTTTGGAGGATTTTTTTTCGATTTTCTAAAAGATGTAGAGGGGGGCCTAAAGTGTTTAAGGGGTCTTAGGGTCTTAAATGGATCTAAATGTCTAAAGGAGTCTAAAGGCGAAAGAGCAAAATCAGTTTGAAGTGTCCAAATGGTCTGAAATTGTCCAAAGGGTCTTAAAAGGTCTATACATCTCAAAAGGGTCTAAATGGGTATTAAAGGGTCGAAGGGGTGTAAAGGGTACTAATGGGGGTCTAGAGGCCATACAGGGTGTAAAGGAGTAAAGCTGTAGTTAAGAAATTACCTCATGTAAGTTAATAAATTAACTCTGGCATGCAACACGGCAATAATCGGCAAAATGACCTCTTCATGACTGTTTAAACCGCCTATTTCGATGCATCCCGGTTAAAAATCTGATCGTAGAAAGTTTCGTTGTGAATTAACTTTGGGAGCTCAAAACAGTAAGGTCACAAACAAAAAAACATTTTGGTTTTATAAATTGAGATGGACAACCTATTTTCCTGTTGCAGCCTTTTCTTCCTCTTCTCAAGGAGGTGGCGTCACTTTTTTTTCTTCCACCAACCAGTTTACAGCGAGATCTCTCGTCAAAGCCATGGCTAATGGAGAAATGCTCAATCAGAACCCTGTTCAAGGTTATGGGAAAACACCCTGAAACGTCCAAAAAGTCCTTTTACAGATCGGTTTTAATATGTAACGAAAAAGGTCATTACATAACGACTCTAGAAGCATGCCCCCAATCCCCTGAAAGTGTAAAACTCAATAACGTTTGGACACCCACCCCCACCAAACTCCAACCCCCAACCCCCACATGTTAGGTACGAAATTTTTGAATGGCCCCTCAGATAAGACATCGTTAAGAAGTTGGACATATCGGTAATGTTTTAAGGAATTAAATGTATCTCACCTGTGATTGAATACTTATGATAGTGACGAAAAACCATTTGAAAATCAAAGAAAACAATGGTTGCCAAGGTTACCGGCTCCACCCACCACGATATTTTGTCACTGAACTTTTACATTGAATTCCCTTTTTCTACCAGTAATACACTCTAAAAAAATTCTCCTTTGAGGTGAGACATTTACGATAAAATGAATCAAACATCTACGATCAATTTACGATCAAAACTCAAATCACGATATTAACTTTATTATTTCAAATGATACGATGCATGTATATTTGAAATGTATATTTGGTGAAGTTAGCTAAGATGGCAACGTTTTTTTTTCTTTCTACAAACTCTCTTTTCACCCTTGAGAGTTATGTCTTTAGATGAACAGTAAAAAAATACCTTTAAATCGATGTATAGGTTGTGTTTGTACTATGTAAGGTTTTTGAATGGTTCACGCATTTGAGAGGTCACGTGACTCCGCCGATTTTTAGCGATCCATGTAAGGTCTTAATTAATAGTTCTTTTTTCACATTTGATACTACATATTTTGATGATCGGAGGTTACCACTTCACCAAATATATCAGTATCTGGGTTGAAATCTGAAAGAAAATGGGCTTTTCATGAAGCATTGCAGAAATGGATCTACCCTTGTGGATATGGCGATAGGTGGCAGCTCGTGTGTTTATAATTTATGAATTGTGAGAAAATGACTTTAAAACCCCTATTTAGGTGTACCATGGTAAACAATGTGATCCTATAAAGTTTCGTGGTGATTAATCTTAGCGGCTCTGAGGAGTAGGGTCACAAACAAACAAATAGTTCGCTTTTATATATAGAGATATATATTGTTGCGGACCTGTGGTTGCGGGGGAACTATGAGGGTGGGGGGTATCCCTGGTTCTCCCCTGACTCATCAGGAATCGTAGGCTGTCACACACGAAAAACTTCGTGTCACGGCGGGTCACAAAATGACTGCGAACGCCAACAGCTTGACCACGTGACTTAGGGTCCTCCGTCTGACACCCTTTATCTAAGAACACATGATCTCCTTATTGGGGAATCGTGCCCTCAGCAATGATGCTATTATCTTTATTGGATCGTGATTAATGTGGTTGAGCTTTCCACAAGCACAATGCCGGACTGATACGAGAGCCGTTAGTGGGGAATTATAACCTCCCGGCTAATCTACATACGGACATTGTTGGACCAATGGAAGAAAAGACAATCACGGGTAGATTTGAAATATAACAAGAATAATTTATTTACAAAGAGCGATTAGAAGTATGGGAAGGAGGGAGGGGAACTTGTAGGCTTTAATGGCGTCAAAGGGAAACCGGGGCAGGAAAAGAGGAAATGCAATAAAAAGAGTGTAATCAAGGTGTGTATTTATAAAAAGGGAAAGCAAATGTACAAGTTGCAGACTTAACCTATGCCTTACCTACCGGCTAACGAAACGATACCCATCAGACCACACATGGGGAGACAAATTGGGACTGGTGTGTACGCCACCGTCACCCTCCCCAACTTGGTACCGCTCTCCGAAATGGCCCCGACACTGCTCTCCACCACATAGGGTCCACCAGCTTCATTGGGAGCACGAACGTCGAGGACCAGAAAAAAAACGAGTGCGACGACCCAGGCGCAGAGAGAACGAGCGCATGCCACAACCAGAACCCCGATAGCTCGAGGCAAAAGAAGAAAGAGAGCACGGCAACTGGGACCAAGGTAGCTTGGGGGCGATGACAGAGAAAGAGGGACACGTCATCACGTGCTGATGTCTCTATTCGCCCAACGGATTGACAGGGAGCACTAACTACCCAACCCAACGCAATTAATGACATACTAACCCTTATTGGGAAGGTGTTATTATTATCGTTCAGTATGTAGATAACTATTCTAAAAGTGCACGTGATGTGTGCGTTTCAATTTCAGTACGCGGTTTATAAAACCACAATAATGTATGCAAGTAAAGATTTGCATTTGGGAGTATAATCAATGGAATCAATGGTAAATTCTCCAACCTTTAATTAAAACAAACAAATAATGACAACAGTTTTGATGAACAACATGTGCCAAGACACGTGCAACCATTGACCTTTTTCAAGAATGATGAAAATTATCACAACATCCCCCTAAATGCCCGAAGGTGGAGGTGGGCCAAGCTAGACAACCAATCAAAGCACGTATCACGTCACTCGCCCAATGTAACCGTTGACCAATTTTAAAAACCATCACCACATTGACAGATCAAACGACACACTCAAATAAATCAGTTGCATTACACAAACAAAATTTCAAATGACATGAGAAAATAATTTGTAATTATCATTGTAAGTAAACACAATCAGGTGTCATCAAGCATGCCGTTAAATGCATTAAAAAAAATTCACAACTGTATCATTATAAGGGTAAAAAGGTGGGGGGGGGGGGGTACGAGTGTTAGTCCTGACTGAACAGCCGGTGAACGTACTAAGTGGAATCCCCATGCAATGTCTGGGATTCCCCGGTGCGTTTATGCAAGAGAGGTCCAAATGCTAAAGGTAAATCCACCACCTCCTGCATGATCAATGTGAACGTTTCCTCTGCATGCCAAGCCTCCAGAATCCGTCTTCTGGTTCTATTTGGGGTCGAGCCCAAAATTCTAACCCTATCCCATAAAGGTGTGTGTCTTGCCTTGAGCCCATGTTTGGCAATTGCAGACCTGTTGGGATAATTGCACTCAAAGGCGTTCCGGTGTTCAGCAATATATTGGCCTCAGGTCCTCCCTGTCTCTCCCACAAACTCGGCTACACAACCACAGGGTATCTCATACATCACCCATGCCTTGTCCTTCCTCGGTAGCTTGTCCTTTACCCTCATCAGGGCTTTCTTGAGAGTGAAGACTGGTTTTAAACTTACCCTCACTCCTGCCATTTTCAATACTCTGCCGATCCTCTGAGATACACCTGGTATAAAAGGAGGAACACAAAGCCCCTGGGTTGTTCTTTTGGTTCCAGCCTGTTGTGTGGGCCATGTAGGATCGTTCTCCTTTTTAGTAGCAAGCTGTCCGGGTAACCATTAGCCTTCAAAACCTTCTGAAGATGATCCACCTCTCTCATCCTGTCTTCGATGGAGGATGGTATCTCACGTGCTCTTTTTGAAAGGGTGTGTACCACCGATCTTTTGTGCTCCAATGGATGACAGGAATATAAGTCGAGATAGCGGTCGGTGTGTGTGGGCTTTCTATACACCGTGACCTTCATGGTTCCTTTGGGATCCCTTGTTATGAGTGTGTCTAGGAAGGGAAGGACTTCATTCTTCTCCTCTTCATGGGTGAAATTGATCGATGTAAAAGTTTTACTGATGGCCTCATGTATGGAATCCACCGTGTCAGTGGGGCAGATGACGAAAGTGTCATCCACATCGCGGAACCACACACTTGGCTGTACTTGTAGGAACAGAAATGGTCCACTTTTCCAAATCCTCCATCACCATGTTAACGATGACGGCCAATACCGGCGAACCCATGGCATTGCCAAAAACCTGTTTGTAATACACTTCGCCAAAGACAAAGTATGTGGAAGAGAGGCAAGCAGAGAGCATGTCACACACGTCCAGCGGCCTTAAGGCACCCGCAGCCTGTTTCCACCAATCGCCGGTTCACCACCTTGATCACCAAGGCTATGGGCATGTTGGTGAATAATGAGACGACATCAAAAGATACCTTGGTCTCGTGTGGTTTGGTGGTGACACGTTTCACTTTTTCAGCAAAAGCCGTGCTATTATGTAATAATCGTGCAGTTCGGCTAGTGCCTTGCCCAGCATGCTGCAAATTCACACAGCACGAGCATGAGAATCGTGCAGCCTTCATCGTGCCGAGAGGAGAGCAAAGTGAGATCCTCTGTGTAGCCACATTCTTCCCTCAACTACTCGCTCAACCCTCGCTCTGCACTTGTGCGTTCCTTTTTCGCTTTGAGCGGAACCAACAAAGCCCCCAACTTCTTGGCTTCTCGCTCCCTGATGTCACGCTCATCAATCGTCAGTCTCGCGGGCGTGACTTTGCCCGCTGTCACCCTTGGAGGCAGGGCTCCTCCCGACCTGGTCATGCAGCTCGGCTGTAATGGCTGTTGCCGTTACGAAAACATAATTCTATCATTGCTGGTTGGCAATACAAAAACATCGGAAAAAGTCAGAGGGGTGATTCCATACTGGAGGAATTATCCTTAATCCCTATCTAATTAGCACTGCACCACCCCCTCCCCCCCCCACCCGTGTAGTGACAAGCAACACTTAAGCTTACAGTTTCTCTACTTAATTACATCGAGACGTCTCCTACACGTCCACGGGCCAAGCAACTCTATACTCTCCTGTCTTTCCTATGAAATTCCTTCATCTACTCCACAAACATAACGATATACTGTTATGGATTTGGAAGCCTTGTGCACACTGACAGTCAGCAGCTCCTGCAGTTCAGTTATCTTGATAAGTATATGTGTATAGTTATAATCCATCCCCTGTGTCTAAAGGGAATTTCATGTGTGCACTGCGGGTTTATTTTTTTAGTTAGGTTTTTTTTATCAACTACAACAACAACAGCAGACCGTCGCCTCGCTCCACCGTCGCCATTGCGCACGAGGCCTTAGGTGAGGAGGTAGGCAAAGCTACAATCGCCTCAGCTCCGACTCCGCCCCAGAAAGGTGGGAGTTGCCCCGCCTACGATGGGCCTGTCCAATGAGGGACGGCCAGCAAATCGCGCGATGCAACCGTCCAATCAGGAGGCGAGTGGTGAGGAAAGAAATCCCTCCCACCTCAAGAGAGGGAGAGTGATCGGCGCGTTCTGTCTGGCGGTCTGGGTCTGCCTCGCCTGGTGTTGCCTATCAGGGGAAGCTTTTTTGGTCTCAGTCGCCTCGTCATCTCTCGCCTCGTCCGCCTTCGTGTTGGCTGGCTGGCGTCCGTCGCTCTTTCCCTCATCCATGGTGCTTGGTGCTGCATTGTGGCGGTAGGTTCGAGTCCCACCACCGGACAAGCTCGACCAGGCCGCACGAGGCGGACAGGTGCAAGAGTAGGTAGGCTCTTGCCCTCAGCTCGCCTTCCCTCTGAGCTGAAAGGCCAAAATAAAGACCTGATGGGGTCCATTTCTTGTGTGTGTGCGTGTGTGTGTGCGTGCGTGTGCGTGTGCGTGTGCGTGTGTGCGTGCGTGCGTGCGTGCGTGCGTGGCGCCATTCTGTAAGTAGAAACTGTTTAAGTGCCTTGTACATTGTAAATTGAATTTCTTATAGTCGTGATAACTCTACTCTCTGTGCTCCCCTGCCCCATTATAAATAAACCCCCAATTGTTCAATGTACCAGCTCGTTGTCTGTCACTTTCTTTCATTGACCCAGCATGGTGCGTATTGGAAATTAGGGAGGCCGTGTGCCGTAAGTTGTCATTGGGACCGGCACGGCTCTGGTAACTCCCACTCGGTACGCTGGACCCGAGTCGGTACATGCAACTCGGTTCGGACATAGTCGGCCGAGGGTGTGACTTCCCCGGTGGTTAGACGGCATGAGAACTTAGGTAAATTGGAATAGACAAGTGGACCCTACCTCATGCTGTCGAAATATTGGCGACCACGGTCCGCTAAGGGACCCGTGACCTTTCGGACTTATCCGAGAGTCACGACCTAAATTCCGGGGTGTTCGGTGGTGACGACCCTACTGCTCCCCCTAGTGGCCGTTTATCACCACTGAACCCTGGCCCACAACAATACTACTATTTCCAGCTTGTCAAAGAATGAACTCACATCTCCGGTTGTCTTAATGATTTATAGCACTCAACTTGCTTCTGAATTACAGGCCGACACTTCATTCTCAGGTTTCTTTATTAGCACCCTCTTATCACTTCAGACCATTATTTTATTTCTACTATATCTATCACACCCTTCAAACCCAATCCATCCATCAAACGCTTACTTTGGCAATTTACTCCTGCTAACTTGAACGAACTGACTGATTTACCATACTCTATTACAGAGCATTGGTTCCACCAAAGCAGTTTCTTGGCTAGGAGTTATGTTGGGTGGTTTGCCATCCCTCTCCCAGCAGTAGTTAGAGCAGGAGTTTGGCCAGGGTTCCAGTAATCGCTCATCCACTCTTAGCGAAGAACACCGTGAGATCTTTAACATCCATCAACTATGTCGGCAGACTGGATGCCCAGTTTAACGTCCATCCGAGGGACGGCACACGTTGATGAATCACCCTTGTTTCTTGCCTATGAAACATCAGGATGACAGTTTATATCTGGGTCTGGATTCAAACCTTGGCAAGACAGCTTGATGAAAGTGTATACCTCTAGGCCATTATGATAGCCCTTCAATGAGCTACACCAGTTCAATTCTGAATTCCATTGGAAAGAATATTGTGGCCAGAACCTTCTGTAACTACCATTGCCATTTTACTAATATAATCTTCCTTAAATTTCATTGTTTATCCCCCATTGTATCAAACCTAGTGAAATGTTATATCTGAAATGGTTCAACGATCACTGCTCTGTTACAGGTCACCAATAAATACCCCTTTCTTCCAAGCATGGAAGTCTCCTTGTAAACTAATTAACGAAGCCTCTGTCAAAACACACAATCATTGATTGTACCTCGGTTATCAATCAGTCTAAAGGTCTCTTCAATTATCATTCGTCTCAAGGTCGTTTACTGATCCTCTTGAAGCTGTGCTTTTGTGATCCATGGCTAAATACATCTCCTGTCACATCCGTGAATCTTCTTGCTCACCTCCCATCAATCCTGATGGCTCTATTTCTGATAGTCCAAAATCCAAGGCACATAAATTTGCAACTTTTTGCCTCCAACTCTACTCTCGACGACTCTGGGAAACCCAGCCATCGACGATAAACTATAATTGTGCCTCTGGTATTTGTTACAATGAGGACAGTTTGACAAACCCTTTGGAATTTTGAGGCCAAAAAAGAAAATGGTCCAAATGCATCCCTGCCATTGTCTTGAAGAATTGTGCCCCTGAACTGACTCCTATTCTAACTCTGCCTACTCGACAGGGATGTTTCCCACACCTTGGAAGTATGCACATATATACCTTGTGCCTAAATAGGTGATTAATTGAAACCATCAAACCACTGCATGATCTCCTTAACTTCCACCCTTTTGAAGGTTATGGAAACTGTTGTCACCAAACAGCTCCTGTCCTTCCCTGAAAATTCAACTTTACTTTGTGACTATCCACATGGATTCTGTCAAGCCAGTTCTACTGGTGATCTACTCATTTGTATTATCAATATACAGTCTTTGGCCATGTGTTGAAGTGGGGGCATGACTGGCCGGTAATCTTAAATGCAAAGAAAACTAAATCGTTGTCCGTGTCTCGTTCCAGAAACAGGTCTTTCCCTTCTGTGCACATGGGGTCTTCAACCTTCACAGAATCATCTGAGCTTTGGCTTCTTGGTCTGGACATCTCTAACCTCCTTTGGAATAAGTACATGTCTGGTATTGCTAAGAGTGCTTCCAAGCGAGTTGGTTGTCTTTATCGAGCGCAGAGGTATTTACCTGCTGATGCTGTTTTGTACCTGTATAAGACAACTATACGTGCCCTCATGGAGTACTGTTGTCACATTTGGGCTGGAGCACCAGCCTGACACTTATCTTTACTTGCTCGGCTCCAGAAACGCATAGTTAACCTGGTTCGTGCGGAGATGGGTTCAACTCTTCAACTGATCTCTCACCGTAGGTCAGTTGCCGCTCTTAGTTTGTTCGACACATATTTTCAAGGCAAATGTTCTGCTGGAATTTCTAACTTGGTTCCTCCTGTTCGAGTGTTTGGATGGAAGACTCGGTTTGCAATCTCTGCACACCCACGTACTGTGGCTGATCCAAAGTGCAGAATTAAAGGCTATGGAGATAGTTTTATCCCTCATGCTGTCTTACTTTGGAATTTACTATCTGTAACATGCTTCCCATTATCCTACAATCTACCCAGCTTTATCCTACTTCCTCCATCTTTGAGGTTACATTGCATTTCACCTGACTTCTGCTACTTCCTTTGTCTTGGATGTTTTTGGCTATTTTTCTCTTTCTTTTATTTTGTTTTGTTTTATCCTTATCTTTATCTCACCTTCCCTTAGCCCCTTACCTAGAGTGGCTTTATGCCTTGTTTAGGGCGATTTCCATGAAAAAAAATTCACTCTCATGCCATTGACTCAACTCTGTACTCCCCTGTAAACTTTAAATCTTGGTTGTCTTTTTCCTAGTCATTGAATGCAAACTGTAATTCAACTACCAACTCTCGAAATTCTGATATTGATTCTTATAATGGAAAGGGCCTCAAACAACCTCGTTACATTCAACCTCACTAAGGCACAATCCATTCTCATCTATACTAAAAGTTAAAACCGATTTTCCTTCTCTTTTGATGTTTAGCACATCCCTCACACAGACCTCCACCATAAACATTCTGGGGACTGAAATTTTTTCCCATCCCTCCTGAAAGCTCCATATTGTATTACAGTATTGCCAGAAACGCTCCCGGAAGCCCCCATATTCCCCATATTGTATCGGCAGTATTGCCAGAAAGGCTTCTCAAAAATTTGGAGTTCTTTTCTAAGGCAACAAACTGTTTCACCTGTTTCAACAACAAACTGGAATCAACTGTTTCTGCTTTCCCAACTGCCGACTACCTTCAGCAGTTCAAGGCCTGGAACAATAAGCTCTCCCTGATACTCCCTCATTCCTTCAGGTCCTTTATTACGGAAGGGTCATTCAGGATGACCTACTGTAACTTTAGTCTACAATGTAAAATTAGCGTTGGTAATCACACAACACCAATCAATCCATTGTGTATGGGGAGATCGTCCGAAAGTTGATGGCTCTTCACTGAGTGAAAGTTCAGAATGGTTGTCCCCTTATACCCGCTGTTCCTCCTCATAATTACAGATGCGTTGGTGATGCCACGCCCTAGCCTGATTCACCAGCGGCAACACAACAACAGCTGTCTGTCATTGGTCGACGTTGTCGTTGATCCTCATCTAACGAGCCAGTTGCGCCCTCATCAACGAGAAGGAGTCACCTTCCTTTATGAGGCCATCATGGGTTTCAGGTACCTTGTGGCCAACCCTGAAATGAGATCAGCAATCCAGGAAATGCTTAGAATTTTGACATTTTTACCTCCACCACTGAAGATGAAGGAGGTTATGTTTTCACCTTTCTCTGTCTGTCTGTCTGTGTGCAGGATATCTCAAAAAGTTGTGGGCAGGTTGGGTGTGTGACGAGGACGAACTGATTAGATTTTGGTGAAGATCCGGATCTGGATCCGACTACTAGAATTTTAAAACTGATTCTTCACCATTGAGAGATAGGGCTAAAAATGATATCTAGCATGATATCTCAAAAAGTTGTGAACAGATTCAGATGAAACATGGTAGGCACGTTGGGTGTGTGACCACGGCGAATTTATTCGATTTTGGTGAAGATCCGAATCCGGATCTGCACACAAGAATTATTTAATTTTTTTACGTGATTCTTCACCATTGAGCGATCGGGCCAAAAACAATATATAGCACGATATCTGAAAAATCTATTGGGTCCGATATGTTCTCGTGGATCAGGAATTATGTGGTGGAGGTATGCGCTCTACCTAGTGCCCTTCTAATTGCTTTATGGATTGCTGTGCTCATTTTTATTGTACATCATTTTGTGCCACATTAGACAAAGTTGTGTATTTTTTAAGTTTTGATGCGTACATGTATAGTGAGGTTATGATGAGAAATAAAAACAGCATTTTTCATTTGTAAAGAAAGAAATTAATTTTAATTTATTTTGTCTTATTATATTTTGGAGGATAATCATGATTTCATTGATTCTGATGGGCAAATATATGTTAATTTTTGACGATTTTATAAACCTTCATTTTTTGTCATCTTCACACACAGATCCATATCTGTACATGGTGCCATCCTGGCCGATGAGATGGGCCTGGGTAAAACCCTACAATGTGTGGCACTGTTGTGGACGCTACTTCGACAGGGACCATATGGAGCACGCCCGATCCTGCGACGTGTCCTCATTGTCACGCCGGGAAGCCTTGTCCGCACATGGGCACGCGAGTTCTACAAGTGGTTGGGCCCTGAACGGCTGAGGCCATATGTTGTGGACCAGGTTACATGTTTTGTCTTCAGTTGCATTAAGTGCTCAAAGTCTGTGTTGTTTGACCAGACATCCATTAGGGAAGGATTTCTCACTTCACTGAATATTACAGAGGTCACAAAATTAACATGAAACTTTTTTTTCTGATTTAAGTTTTTTATTTATATCTACAAGTACAGAGAATGAAACACTGAAGTTTGGATCATGAGGAATTTGCATATTTTCAGTCTTGAGTGGCTTGACTAGCAAGTCCATTAATTGGGTGGTGGAATGGATATGTTGACCCCCATTTCTTGTCGTCGTGCAACAGGATCACAAGGTGGATGGATTTTCTGCATCTCCAATGCAGCCAGTATTGCTCATCAGCTATGAGATGGCACTGCGCTCAGTCGAAATCCTTCGTTCTGTGCCGTTTGGACTGCTTATTTGTGATGAGGGTCATCGGCTAAAGAATGCAGCTGCAAAAACAGCTGTAGCTTTATACAGTCTTGCATGTCCACGTCGTATCATCCTCACTGGTAAACCCAGTGAGAAGGCATTGATATTGTGATTGTTTTGTCATTACGGTGCCATTTTATTGGAAAAATGGGACATCTTTCTTTTGCAGGAACGCCTATTCAGAATGATCTGCAAGAGTTTTTCACGATAGTAGACTTCGTGAGCCCTGCGGTTTTAGGCTCGTCTTCCTCTTTCAGAAAGCTATTTGAAGAACCTATTATAGCCTCACGGCAGCTTGGTGCTACTATGGTTTGTACAGTGTGTTAAAAATACTCTTTGCACAAGTCATTCTCCTTTAAAAGTATGCGTAGTGGGATGTACACATGGTGTAACCCAGATCCAATTCAAACTAGAAGGACAGTCGGTGGAGCGCATACCTCCGCCACGTAATGTCTGATCCACGAGAATATATCGGGCCCAATACATTTTTGCAATATCATGCCATACAGTACTATATCTTTTTTGGCCCTATCTCTTATATGGTGAAGAATCGCTTAAAAAAAATTAAATATTTCTCGTATCCAGATTCGGATTAAGATCTTCACCAAAATCGAATAAATTCGTCCTTGCAACACACCAAACCTGTCCACCAAGTTTCGTCTGAATCTGTGCACAACTTTTTGAGATATCGTGTTATATATATAGGTTTTGCCCTATCTCTCAATGGTGAAGAATCACTCGATTATCAGATCCGACTCTACACGAAAATTGAATCAATTCTTCCTTGTCACACATCAAACCTGTCCACAAAATTTCAGCCAGATCCATCCACAACTTTTTTGAGATATCCTGCACACAAACAGACAGACAGACAAATAGACAGAAAGGGGTGAAAACATAACCTCCTTTACCTTCAGTGGTGGAGGTAATAATCATGTCTTTCTGCAGGAAGAAAAGCGACTGGGTGAGAGTCGGGCTGGTGAGCTGCACCGACTCACAGCATTGTTTACGCTGCGTCGTACAGCGGCTGTCAATGCACGTTACCTGCCACCACGCCATGAGTACGTCGTCTTCTGCCGCCCTACATCCCTACAACTAGCCCTATACCACCGTCTTCTTAACTCTACCACTGTCCGCTCTTGCCTGGGCTCAGGAGCGAGGTTTGGAGCTGACCGTAGTCCACACCTCGTGTGCATCTCGGCACTACGGAAGCTGTGCAATGAACCCAGTTTGCTATACACCTG
Organism: Eptatretus burgeri; assembly: GCF_056783735.1. Taxonomy (NCBI): domain Eukaryota; kingdom Metazoa; phylum Chordata; class Myxini; order Myxiniformes; family Myxinidae; genus Eptatretus; species Eptatretus burgeri. Next base: position 7,187,061 of record NC_140962.1, on the reverse strand, counting down.
TGTGAAGGTAGGAGGATATTTATGCACCAAGATATTGGCGATACATCTTAAAAATTACCTGTGACAGGTAATGTCTTATGAAGTTTAAACTTGTTGATTAATTTAAGGAGATCCACATTAAACCTGAAAACATTACTAATGTCTGAAAGAACCATTACAGTCACTTTTTTAATATCATATAACTAATTTTCAAAAGAAATGCAGGGTGATTATGATTCGAGATGATTTACAATTAAATGACAAGTCTGTAAGTGACCTACTATGTTTTCCTAAAGTATGCATAGTTTCTACTTTGCTTTTGAGATTTGTGCAGAAAGAGTTATGCAAAGTGGTGTTGTTTGTCTCTGACATTTTTAACATGAGGGCTATTTATCATTACTTAAAAAAAAATCTAAAAACCATGATTATGAAATTATATCAGCTGTGATATGGAATTTTTCAATGATTAGGAATTTTTAAAATTTCATATCAGCTATGATTAGGAATTCTTCCATGATTAACAATGTTTCTAAATCAAGATCAGCTATGATTAAGGATTTTTCTAAATCAAGATCAGCTGTGATTAATAATTTTTCTCAATCAATATCAGCTGTGATTAAGAATGTTTTTTTTAATCGACTTCAACTCTGATTAAGAATATTTCCAAATCAATATCAGCTATAATTAGGAATGTTTCCAAATCAATATCAGCTATGATTAATCAGAGCTGATGTCGATAAAAACATTCTTAATCATAGCTAATATTGATTGAGAAAAATTCTTAATTATAGCTGATATTGATTTCAAAAAATTCTTAATTATAGCTGATATTGATTAGGAACCATTCTAAATCATAGCTGAAGTCAATAAAAAAAACATTCTTAATCAGAGCTGATATTGATTTGGAAACATTCTTAATCAGAGCTGAAGTCGATAAAAAATCATTCTTAAGAATGTTTCTAAATCAATATCAGTTATAATAAAGAATTTTTCAAAATCAATATTAGCTATAATTAAGAATGTTTCGAAATCAATATCAGCTATAATTAAGAATGTTTTTATCGACTTCAGCTCTGATTAAGAATTTTTCTCAATCAATATCAGCTATAATTAAGAATTTTTTTTATCGACTTCAGCTCTGATGAAGATTGTTTCTAAATCAATATCAGATATAATTGAGAATTTTTCTAAATCAATATCAGCTATGATTAAGAATGTTTCTAAATCAATATCAGCTATAATTAAGAATTTTTTGAAATCAATATGAGCAGTAATTAAGAATTTTTATAAATCAATATCAGCTATGATTAAGAATGTTTTTATCGACTTTAGTTCTGATTAAGAATGTTTCTAAATCAATATCAGCTATGATTAAGATTTTTTCTCAATCAATATCAGGTGTGATTATGAATGTTTTTTTTTTCATCGACTTCAGCTCTGATTAAGAATATTTCCAAATCAATATCAGCTATAATTAAGAATGTTTCCAAATCAATATCAGCTATGATTAATCAGAGCTGAAGTCGATAAAAAATATTCTTAATCATAGCTGATATTAATTTAGAAACATTCTTAATCATAGCTGAAGTCGATAAAAAAACATTCTTAATCATAGCTGATATTGATTTAGAAACATTCTTAATCAGAGCTGATATTAATTTGGAAACATTCTTAATCAGAGCTGAAGTCGATTAAAAAGAAAAAACATTCTTAAGAATGTTTCTAAATCAATATCAGTTATAATTAAGAATTTTTCTAAATCAATATCAGCTATAATTAAGAATGTTTTATCGACTTCAGCTCTGATTAAGAATTTTTCTAAATCAATATCAGCTATAATTAAGAATGTTTTTTTATCGACTTCAGCTCTGATGAAGAATGTTTCTAAATCAATATCAGCTATAATTAAGAATGTTTTTTTTATTGACTTCAGCTCTGATTAAGAATGTTTCTAAATCAATATCAGCTATAATTAAGAATGTTTTATCGACTTCAGCTCTGATTAAGAATTTTTCTAAATCAATATCAGCTATAATTAAGAATGTTTTTTATCGACTTCAGCTCTGATCAAGAATGTTTCTAAATCAATACCAGCTATAATTAAGAATTTTTCTAAATCAATTCCAGCTATGATTAAGAATGTTTCTAAATCAATATCAGCTATAATTAAGAATTTTTTGAAATAAATATGAGCTTTAATTTAGAATTTTTCTAAATCGATATCAGCTATGATTAAGAATGTTTTTATCGACTTCATTTCTGATTAAGAATGTTTCTAAATCAATATCAGCTATGATTAAGAATTTTTCTCAATCAATATCAGGTGTGATTATGAATGTTTTTTTTCATCGACTTCAGCTCTGATTAAGAATATTTCCAAATCAATATCAGCTATAATTAAGAATGTTTCCAAATCAATATCAGCTATGATTAATCAGAGCTGAAGTCGATAAAAAATATTCTTAATCATCGCTGATATTGATTTAGAAACATTCTTAATCGTAGCTGAAGTTGATAAAAAAACATTCTTAATCATAGCTGATATTGATTTCGAAACATTCTTAATCAGAGCTGATATTAATTTGGAAACATTCTTAATCAGAGCTGAAGTCGATTAAAAAAAAAAAACATTCTTAAGAACGTTTCTAAATCAATATCAGCTATAATTAAGAATGTTTTATCGACTTCAGCTCTGATTAGAATTTGTCTAAATCAATATCAGCTATAATTAAGAATGTTTTTTTTATCGACTTCAGCTCTGACTAAGAATGTTTCTAAATCAATATCAGCTATAATTAAGAATTTTTCTAAATCAATTCCAGCTATGATTAAGAATGTTTTTATCGACTTCAGTTCTGATTAAGAATTTTTCTAAATCAATATCAGCTTTGATTAAGAATGTTTTTATCGACTTCAGCTCTGATTAAGAATGTTTCTAAATCAATATCAGCTATAATTAAGAATTTTTCTGAATAAATATCAGCAATGATTAAGAATTTTTCTAAATCAATATCAGCTATGATTAGGAATGATTTTATCAACATCAGCTATGATTAAGAATGTTTCTCAATCAATATCAGCTATAATTAAGAATTTTTCTAAATCAGTATCAGCTATGATTAAGAATGTTTTTCTTTTTAAATCGACTTCAGCTCTGATTAAAAATGTTTCGAAATCATTATCAGCTCTGATTATGAATGTTTCTAAATCAATATCAGCTCTGATTAACAATGTTTCTACATCAATATCAGCTATAATTAAGAATTTTTTGAAATAAATATCAGCTATAATTAAGAATTTTTTGAAATAAATATCAGCTATAATTAAGAATTTTTCTAAAGCAATATCAGCTATGATTAAGAATGTTTTTATCGACTTCTGCTCTGATTAAGAATGTTTCTCAATCAATACCAGCGATACTTAAGACTATTTCTAAATCGATATCAGCTATGATTAAGAATGTTTTTATTGATATCAGCTCTGATTAAGAATGTTTCTAAATCAATATCAGCCATACTTAAGACTTTTTCTAAATCAATATCAGCTATGATTGAGAATATTTTTATCGATATCAGCTCTGATTAATAAAGTTTCTAAATCAATACCAGCTATACTTAAGACTTTTTATAAATCAATATCAGCTATGATTAAGAATGTTTTTATCGATATCAGCTCTGATTAAGAATTTTTATAAATCGATATCTGCAATATGCCTGGTGTTGGCTTAATGGTTTGCGTGGTTGGCTTGGGATCCTAGGATCCTGAGTTCAAATCCCACTCGGCTGTTGAATTCCTACCAACTGGGGTTGACTCAGCCTGTCATCCTTCTGAGGTCCGCAAAATGAGTACCAGCTTGCTGGGATGATTGAGCCATTTGAGTATCCTGTGTCGGAGTGGTGACCCATCCAGAATTGTGCCCAATAGCCCAGGAGACTGCTTTGGCAGCACCAATGCTTTGTGCAGAATATGGTCCCAATGGATGGCTGGATGGATGGATTTGTGCTATGATTTGCAATTTTTCTATGATTAGGAATTTTTCTCAATTGATATCACCGATGATTTGGAATTTATATCAGCTATGATTAGGAATTTTTCCTCCCTTTTTCTAACCAGAAACAGGTTAGTTTTGTCAATAGTTAAGTTCATAGGCCTTAACATACTTCTTCGTTTAAATATATAGCACTTCATCGATAGATAAAAGATTACTATTGCAAATTATTTGTTGAAGTTGATGAACAAATGTTTTTAATTTGGCGGAACAGGATTTAGTTGTTTTGGACTTGTTACATTTGAAGTCAATCAGAAACTTTCCAACTATTATCAGGTGAACCTTTTCGTTTTCAGGTAGTAAGGTGTTAGAAACGATGTTGTGAATGGCTTTTAAGAAAAGCCAGAGTTGAGGCTGTCTTTATAAGAGATTGTGTCAGAGACTGTCCTGCCTAGGAGGCAATGTTTTGAAAGAAGAGAACTGATCAGAAAGTTGTAAATCCAGATAAGGTAGTGTTAAACTTTAACGTGCTTGAGAATAAATGCACGCACTTGTTCATTTTACAAAGCGAACATGTGTTGCTATTTATCATTGTCCCATTACAGGATGAGAAGCCAGGTTTGTTGACACCATTGTTCTGCCTGCAAACAAGGTTGTGTATTTTGGACCTATATGATCGGTGAAACTAAAGGGGACTGACTGAGAAGTAGGAGAATTTAGAGATTCTCTGAAATTGAACACTGCCAGGTTAAGCAATAAGTTTGGTTTTTGACCAGAGATCTGAGTCAGTTTCATTGTTTCGCATTCCTATCTGAGCACATGTTTCCTAATGTAGTAACTTCATCTTCATATCCTGATGTGTTGTGTTGCTTTGCCAATTGTAAATTACTTATCATATAATTACTCATTGAATACAAGTACTGTACACTGATTGTCTTGTATAATATATATGTAACGAGCTGAAATCCATGAAACGAGAAACCTCTGAAATTTACCCAGGTCACTTAATTTGCCCAGGTTACACTCCCTTATCCATGCAGTTATTTATTGATTTGTTGACATTTTGCCTTTTATACAGTATATACTAACTAAATATGAAAAAAAAACAAGAAAGTAAAACCATGGGCACCAGCTTTCTGGATGGGCATCGCAGATCAACAACTATACAGCTGAAACCATAATATTATATCTTTACAGAAGCAATATGGTGGTATTCACGAGGTGATACAAACACATTTTGCCATTAAAAACCAGCCTAAAATATGCCAGGGAAAGTTAATAACTGTCGATGACAAAAGAGAAAGTCATTATTAAGCCTCTGAGACCACAGAAGGAAGTGTAAACCCAGCAGTGTACCAAGGGAGATAAAGCACTTGGGCAACCCCTTAGCATATTATATTAGTGTTGCGGTTCTCGGAACCGCATGCATACAACAGATAGTTGTCCTGAGTCAGTTATTCCATTAATATACGTGTCGTTAGGTCCCTACCTTTTGTTTAGTGGGAAAGCAAGGGGGTGCATTGCGATGGGCTATTAGTTAGGATTAATAAATCATTTTTCCCCTTTTATTTTATTCCCTCCTTTTACAATCCACGGTGCCATCATCTTGCTTGCTACCCTCGTTTCGCTGGCCACAGCGTACCACCGTCTACCCAGCGACTCGTTTTCAGAGGCAAAATCCCGACGTTCGGCTGGACAAATGCTAAAGTTGCACCGCCAACCATCTTCCCAAGGCCATACGTAGACGGGCCAGGCCGGCCTCTGGCTGAAACCCTGCCCAGAAAGGCGGACCACGTGAAGGGCCGGTCCCATCGGCATTCTCGGCTTGGACAATGATGTCAGGTTTCGGTAAGGCTCCTCCCCGACCTCCGGGTTCTAAAAAGCGCGGACCTCCGTGTCGTTGGTGGGTTGGGAAGAGAATTGCAAGTTGGTTGGGAAGAGAATTGCAAGTTGGTTGGAATGAGAATTGAGAGAGGTTTTTGAGTATTGAAGAAGAAGCAAGGAGAGGAGTCATTGAGAGTGAGTGTTCCTGCCACTTGTCTCCGCCGACACGATGTCGAACCACCCCTTGCTTCTTGATCAAGCCTCCTGTCTGGCCCCGCTTTCTGTTCCTTATCTCCGACCTCACGACCTCGACGAACGGCCTCTTGCCTGGTCCTGCCTGCTGCTCATCCCTCGCTCCCCCCATTGGACTCCACTCTTCTCCACTTGAGCTCCTCCTGCAGACACGATCTCCACACGTACGGTTGTGTCCGAACAACTCAACCATTGTCGGTTGCCGCACCACGGAGCATCCCTCCCCCGAAACGCTCAGGTACCGAGAAACAGTAACCTCAACTCCCTCCCTCCATGGCTGCAAAAGTCCCTTTCACAATTGGGTTCACTTTGTCTGAGTGTGTGTCTGAGAGTGTTGGTGCCTGTCCGTTAAGTAAGCCTGTATAATCTCTATTATAATACCAAGCTTGCACACTAAAAACTCGGCTCGCGTCACACGATCCCGATGAAATTGCTGTGGTACTTAGCGGACATGCCGACAATGTTTGGGAAGTCTTGGCGTTCCATAGTACCACTTGCATTTTGCACAATGCGTATTTTTTCATTCCCCGTGTACGGTCTGGCATCTGCTACCAGCGATGTTGTACTGCTATCCTGTGCATGTGCACGGGTATCGCTAGTATCTTTTATTGTTGTGATTGTTGCTTTATTAATCTCACGTCAAGTCTGCACTGTGTCTGCGTTGTAAGTTGCTTGTAAAATTGCCGCACCCCACACCTCTTATCTTTTCCTGCATTACACACCCAATAAACCTTTGTTGTGACACATGCTTTTCCTCACTTTTTGTTAATAAATAATTCTCATTAGGAATGTTCCCAGCTCGCCTTTGTCTTTTCCCTCATTAGTCCAGCATGGTTCGAATCCAGGTTTTGCCGGGTCTTTATTCCCAACGGTCCGTTCCTTCTAGCCGGTACGTCCTTGGCAGTGTTGTTCGGCTGCATCCGATCCGGAAAGGTGATCCGATCCGGTAGAGTGATCCGGTTCGGACAAGGCGTACCGAGGGCATGGTTCCCCGGTGGTTAAACCGCGTGGTTAATTAGTAACCCGATTTCCATGGGCGGGAGGACCCTAGGTCACACGGTTGAGTTATTGGCCTCCACGGTCGGTAAAGCGACCTGCCGAGTCACAGAATTATCCGTGAGCGACGGCCGACAATTCCTGGAGTCTGGTGGGAATCGACATAGCTTTCCCCACCTAGTGGTCTTCTCACCCGACCCCGCTGGCCTGCAACAATATAGATGCTGCTCCATTTGCTTTTGAAGGAAAAAATGTGAAAAATTGACATTGATTGAAAACAGTTTGCCCCAGGAGCCTTTAGCTAATGGTCTCTTCATTTTTCTTTCCTTGATTACCAGCTGAATGAGCTGGCAGGATGGCCTAGACCTAGAGGTACACACAACCACCTGTACGCTGCCTTTCCTTGGCTCAAAATCTCAACCAAACTATGAACCGTGATCCCGTTGTTTGACAGGCAAATCCTAACGCAAAATCGTGATTCATCAACAAATGTGTGTCGTCCCTCGGATGGACGTTCAACTGGGCATTGGTTGGTGGACGTTAAATACCCCGCAGTGTGTTTTGCGTTGAGTAGGCGAGCTATCGCCGGCAGCATGGCCAAATTACAAATTCCTGTCCTGACTACTGCTGGAAGGCAATGGCAAAACACCCAGTGCAACCCTTGTCAAGAAACTACTTCGGCAGTACCGATGCTCTACAACAGAGTGTGATCCATCAGAATCAGAACCAGCTGATTATACAGTGGCGTTGGATATTGACTTATTAATTAGCTGCAGATGAAGAAGATTGTGTTGGACGAAATATCAATTGTCCTTGTTCGTGGTGATGGTTTTGGTTTTGATGTTGTCCTTAAATTGCTGAGATATTTTTAATTTATTTACTCTCAGCTAATTGTTGCTTTTCTGCAGGGTATGACCAATAAAGCAGTGCAAGTGACAGGTGACAATGAAGAAGACTATTATGAAGACAGAAGCCTGTATGATGGCCTAGAAGAGGAGTTTCCTTTGGGTTTTGACCCTGAGGCAGTGACAGAGGGCCGCTCTGGAAAGCTGCGAGTACTGCAGGCCTTGCTCGATGCATTTCACAGTTGTACTTCACGAGAACGGTACGAGCTTTGGACTTTTCTTGAAGTGTGAATGTCAAATATATTTCACCTCTGAAGTTCATCGAGTCGGGTTTGTCTTCAAAGTGATCTGAAAACCAGTTTGTTTGTTTTTAAATATATATTTTTAAATAGACTACATTTGTAGTAAAATGTTTTACTGTTGATATAAAATTAACTAATACAATTTTGTATGAAAACTTAGGAGTTAGAGCTACATACAGCTTGAATTTGGGACCCTTGGATTGCTAGGGGACGGACCATTCTGTTGCACTAACCCGGCACCCTACAACAGCATTGTTCTGGTGTCCAACTCAACGCGTGCCCTTGATGTTTTGGCCCGATGCTGCACTGCCTGGGGCTATGGCACACTGCGCCTGGATGGGCACACACCCGTTTCCCAGCGACAACGACTCGTGGAGACGTTCAACTTTCCCCATGTATCAAACACACCTGATGTTGCCTCCATCTTCTTGCTGAGCTCAAAAGCTGGTGGTGTGGGGCTCAGCCTTGTTGGTGCCTCACGACTCGTCCTATTTGATGTTGATTGGAATCCTGCCAACGATATTCAGGTGTGTGCAATTTGCATAATCATCATCATTATTTTTTTATTACTATTATTATTATAACAATTTTGATGATGCCACTAATAATAACGATATTGTTTTGTACCGTAGGCTATGGCACGGGTGTGGAGAGATGGGCAATCTAAAACTGTTCATATTTATCGACTTTTGACCACAGGTAAATAACTACAAGGAAGTATTCTACACCCATTTTAATCAAAGTAGATGGTTGTGGAAGAAAACTCACTCGAGGTTCTTTTAACAATTTATTATAACAGAGTTGAATCACTTAAGCATACATGCATGGAGAAAGGAACGCACCATAATAACGCTAAGCCTCTCTAAATGCCCCAGCCAGAGTTATTTTATACTCAATAAGGACAAGTTGGGGGGGGGGGGGTGACAGAGAGTGAGATGGTTGAACAAACAAGATAAGGTAAGAAACAGCTGTGGTCTGTCTCTTGGTTAAGGAGGAGTAGCTTGCTCGAGGCCTCAAATTGGATAAGAAGTGGGTGAAACAAAGTTCAAAGAATGGGAAAGCACAAGCAATTGCTCATACAAGGTCAAAGGAGGATAAGGGTTGGGTGAAGCAAAGTTCAAACAGGAATAAAGTACAGACAACTGTGCAGATATATGGATGTGAACAACTTCCCCTACATGTTCCCAGCGTAGATCTGAGTATCCAAAGCATTCCTCGAGTGATACCCACATTCCAACTGACACCACAAATGAGAACCAGCTGCTCCAGTGCCCTTTCACACAAAGAGCCATGTACTTATATTCTTTAAGTTGCGAGTTGAATCAGAATATGTAAAAGTTATATTAATCACGTAGTAATTGGTGCATTTAAGTTTCCACTGGAACTCATTTATAGTTGCAGGTAATTACATAGGTTCAGTCAGTTTGATTAATCCATTACAAATAATTATTACTAAAAGCAGACGTATGCTTTAAATGTAATATCGGATGGATATTCATGTGTAAGGGGTGTCCTCAGTGTATTAGTACAAAATATATTTAATATGCTTTTTACTTCAACACGGTAATTATTTTCGCAGAATTTCTCATGACGTTTCCATAAGTGACCCACCTTCAAGCGTGATGTCACAAATGTAGGTTGCTTCAGTATCTGGGATGAAGCTTCTCCCTCTTCTTTCCCCACCTTCAAATAGATATAATTTAATGCAATTTAAACCAATAAAATCTCAGTTCTTTCCACAAAGCTCGGAACAAGTGTGTATCTACCCTCAGGAGAGCCAGAAAACAACATCTTTCTCATCTGAAGTCTGAACTCTCAAACCTCTCTCCCTCCTCAAAATCCTGGTGGCGTTTAATCAAATCTGTTTCTGGTGTATGTTCCCCCTCCATCCCCTCCCTTACCTCAAATGGCCGCACTGCTGATTCCACACGTGATAAAGCTGAATGTCTAAACTCGGTGTTTGCAGCTAAATCTTGTGTCCCAAACCCATCACTATCTCTACCCACTTTACCCAGTCGCACCAATCATCAATTTGGTTTCAGACCAGGTCACTCTACCCTAGATATGCTGCTACTGCTCTCCCATCAATGGATGGAGGTCCTCAATGCCAGACAGGAAATCCGAGCCGTATCCCTGGACATATCACGTGCTTTTGACACAGTCTGGCACCCTGCCCTACTCACCAAACTCTCTTCCCATGGTATTCAAGGCCATCTCCACTCATGGCTCGCAGACTTCCTCTCCTGTCGCAGTCAACGTGTGGCCCTAAATGGAGTTCTTTCATCCCCTCTTCCTGTGCAGGCTGGAGTTCCTCAAGGTAGCGTTCTGGGCCCTGTTCTTTTTCTGGTTTTCATCAATGATCTCTCGGACTCTCTGGAAAATCCTCTATTTCTCTTTGCCGATGACTCCACCCTCTGCCGTACCATCTGTCATCCCTCACACCGGCAAGCAGCAGCTTCTTCGCTCACTGCAGATCTGGATAAAATCACAAACTGGTCCAACACGTGGAACATGTCTTTCAATCCAGACAAATCTCACACTCTCACTATGTCTCTTCGAAAGGACCGTTTACAAAACCCCCCCATCCACTTTCTCAACAATCCTCTGGAAGAAGTCTTTTCTTTCAAGCTTCTGGGTCTCACTATCTGCCATGACCTTTCCTGGGAAAGTCACATTTCCAACCTTGCCTCAAAAGCCAGTCGCCGACTGGGAATCCTCCGTCGTGCAAAGTCCTTCCTCGGCCCTCTTGAGCTCCTGACCACTTACAAAGCTTTTGTCCGTAGCCTGATGGAGTACTGCTCTCCCCTCTGGGCTGGTGCTCCTGCCTCCCACCTTTCTCGACTTCACGCTGTCGAAACCAGGGCTTTTAAGATCATTGGCATCTCCCGCAATGAAGCTGAGTCTTTGGGCCTCTCACTCAATCACCGCAGGTTGGTCGGTGGTCTTTCTGTCTTCTACCGACTCCTCTCCAGCCTTGCCCCCGGTGCTCTCTCTGTGATTTGTCCCAACCACATTTCCACAGGGCGCTCAAGGTCCGCCAACAACCCCCTTCTGGTAAAACTACCAAAATCACGAATCACTGCTCATCTTCACTCTTTCATTCCTCTTTTTTCCCGCCTTTGGAATAAACTTCCTCACTCTATTCTTTCCCATTCTTCCCTCCAGGCTTTCAAAACAGCTGTTCACCACCACCTCTTATCTTCCCCCATCCAAATCCTCGATCTTTTCTACCCCCGATAATCCACCCAAGCCCACTTCCTTCAATTCTCCTGCTTTCCTTCCTGAAAGTCCCTTTAATGTCCATCTTCCCCTCGCCATGTTCCCCGTCCCATCCCCATCCCTCTCCCTTCCACAGTTCACCTGTGTCTGTTCCCCAATGTTTTGTCCCTTCCACTCCCGCCCCTCTTGTCTCATGCCTCCTTGCTGTGAGTTGTGTGTTAGCTCTCATACGAGCCTCGACCAAGGTATACAAAAAAAAAAAAAAAAAAAAAAAAAAAAAAAAAAATTCCCATTGGGAGAATCTCCCATTTGTGTAAAGATTTGCATTCTATATTAATTTTGGTTTTATTATCTCTAGTCATAAGGGAAGTGAAGGATTGATTACAACATCATAATCTTCATCTGGACTGCCTATCTCTAACTGTGCAGGTACTATTGAGGAGAAGATGTACCAAAGGCAGGTGACCAAGCAGGCCCTTTCGGGGAGCGTGGTCAATGTTGGGGGTGAGACCGAGCACACGCGTTTCTCGGCTGATGACTTGCGACACCTCTTTTTATTGGACACTTCCACGGACTGCGCCACACACACCATGCTTGCTTGCACTTGTTCTGGTGATGGACATCCTGCAGGTGATATATTCTCACTATATCTGTCAGCCCACATCACTATTCCTTCAGTTATCTCAAGATCTTTAAGATTGGTATAAAACACATAAAATGTAAAATGAAATGGTATTATTGATGACATTTCTTATGAGTTTTTAAACGTTCATTTACACTGGAGATTCAATGCTGTTTTATATGGCTGGAACCAAGTTTAAATATCTGTCAAGATCATTACATGTTTTGTAAAATTCTTAATGCTAAAACACCCTTTAGCAATAACCTATCCCCTTTTATAAAAGCATGAAGAACTGATGATTCTCTCCATTTTGGAAGAGGCTAAATTTTGAAATAATTAATGTGTCATTATCGAGCGGAAGGTGCAACACAATACTCCATTGGGCTCCGGATAAAGATCTCTTCTTGTTTGCATTGAGATGTTCTAAATTTGCCAATTTTAGGCTATGGCATGGATGTGGACACCGCATATCAAGAAGGACAGACATAGCACAACAGAGGGCGCCCAGTCTGCAGCCGCTTTTGAGGCCATATAATCTGCTCAGGAGTGGTCGGAGCTGATGTTGACATCAGTGTACTTTTACATAAATTACAAATCCATTAATAAAGGACACATACATATAGTATAGTGCATGGGTTTTGAACCTGGGTTCCCCATATGAGCCATCGGTTCAGAGTCGCACCAACAGGCCAAAGTAAAAAGATACTGAAAAATCCTTGCTCTTGTTTGGGATTCTGGACCTTTGTTCATTGTTGAGAGAAAACCAGCAGCATATCCAAGGTTTGTGAACTAATATGATTATGCGATTATGGTTAGGGTTCAAAACCTTTTTTTAGTGGGTTCTAAGGCTTATGGAAGAACAGTTACACAAATCATGCAGACAGAGACATCAGACAATACTGGACTTCACTTTGTTTAAACGTCAGACAAACAGAGTGGGTGATGTTGGGGGAAGTGACATAACTTTCCCGTGCACTCTGGGTGCTGGGAATGCTCTCTTGTGACATCATTTTTTTACCCCTCGCACGCGAAGCGAAAAGCGGGGTTCAGCAATTGGTTCATGTCCGTCTGTCTGTCTTGTCAGTTTTATGATCGAGGATCAACTTATTTAAATGGAACGTTATATTTTGACCACGAATCGGAACATGAATCGGAATACAGGTTTGCCATTTAACAGTATTTTGACAGACGAGTGAGATTTTTTTTTTTTTTTACTCTGCCTGCCTGGCAGTCAAACAAAGTTGAAAAATTTTCCAAGCAAGAAATGTACTGTTTTTAACGATGTCATAAAGGACACAAACAATAGGTACGAATAACTTATGTGACATGTTAGATCGGTGTATGTAATAGACACTGGGTAAAACGGCAGTAAAACCCAGAATTAATATTTTTATTATATGCCTTTAAACCTCTTTAAACCTTTGTTAAAATGGAATTATATACTTGAACACTGTAGAACACAAATCACCTTCATAATACTTCCAAGAACCTCCAGTTTCGCAGTACTTAGATATATGTTCTCTCGGGTGATGTATGTAACAGTAACTGTCAAGCACAGCTCCTGGGAAGTGGGTGTGGCATGTGAGAGGATGCTGTATCAGGGTGAAGAAGAGGCCGCCGATATGCCTATGTGTGATGCTGATTGATGCTGTGTTCTATGGTGATCAATAAAGCCACCATCTCCTAAATTGCGACGCAACGTCGACTTGTTATGATATATAAGAGTGGTGTACAAGGCTGCTTCAGCAGTGCCAAACTTCCGGATTTTTTAAAACTATCTTTAAAATTATCATTTTATTAAAATCGATGAATTCTGTAGTTCTTTGTGTAGTCAGTGGAGCAATTAAGGAAATGTCTCTCCCTCCCCTCTCCCCCACGGCATGCCAACCCACGGGGTTGGTACGTGCTCCATCCTCGAAATGCTGAGCAGCAAGCAAGGAAGCAACACGTACCATTTTAAAGTCTTTGGTTGTGACTCAGCCAGGGTCAGAATCAAACCACCGACCTCCCATATTCGGGAGTGGCGAGATGCATTTCCAATTTATGCCTGTAATTACTGCACAGCGTATATGGATCACGTAATAACGTCTGCCTCAAGCTTCTCTAAATGCTGTTGAAGATGTGGGGCTCAGTTACAGCATGGAGAAGTTCTGAACTTGCTTGAAAAGATTACTCATGACCTATCACTTGAATGTTTAATCTGTGGCTTTGCTGGCAACGTTTAGTGAGACTATTCAAATATTTTTGTAGAACGTTATAACACAATGTTGTTTCTTTGCTCACTATTGTTTCAAATTCTAATCATTGATGCACTTTGATTACTTGCTCATTTTTCTTGAAATGTCCCTGAGACGTTTCTGTAATTAAAGGGTCTGAATAAATTTGTCACTCTTGCAAAGCCAGGACCTTCCGGAGGGCGGTCCCTTTGGTCTCTTCACCAAATGATACAACTCTGTAAGCTGTATATCATGGAACATGCATTTTGTATCGCTATTCTTTTTTGTTAAAAAAATAATTTTCGTAATACTTTTAATCATCTCATGTCTGGATACTGATAGAATGATGTAAACTCTTGCATCTACAGCAGCCAAAGAGACAGAACAGACCTTGCCTCAGCCTTGCCAAGCCAGACAAGGATTCCACAAGAAGAAAAATCCTGTAGTAGAACTTTCCATGTCAGAGTTGCAGTGCTGGCAGCATGTGTGTACTGCCAACCTTGATGTCCTACCGGATTCTTTTCTGAAACAGGCTCAATCTGACATCTCCTTTGTCTTCCACAATGAAAGCAACCAGCGACCGACAGCCAAAGGAACGTCTGAAGTGGCTTGTCCTCAGGCCTAAAGTGGGTGATTTACGTAATGAGCACTGTGCAGTGTCTGGTCAGCATTTTCAGCTCGCTTTTAAAACTACTACCCATGTGGTGCCTTTTTTCATTTCCAAGTTACTGAAAAATCCCTGCTTTGTATTGTCTGCAATAGGGTTAACGGGCTATCTATTTATTCTGTACATAAATATGGCAGAATCTTTAAATCCCCTCACACCACCCCCCCACACCCCTTCCCTCCCCCCCCCCACCACTATCTAAACACAACCGTTCCCTCACTCCCTTTACTCTTCCCCCTCCATGACCTTTACTCTTTCATACTCCCACCCCTCCTGAACTTTACTCCCCCATAGTCCCATCCTTCACTCCCGCCCCTCCCGACATTTACTCGTTTACGCCCGCCCCTCCCGATGTTTACGCCCACCCCTCCCGACGTTTACTGCCACCCTTCCCGACGTTTACTCCCGACCGTTACTCCCGCCCCTCCCGACGTTTACTCCCACCCGTCCTGACTGATACTCCCGACATTTACCTCCGCCCCCTCCCGACCGTTACTCCCGACATTTACTCCCGACATTTACTCTTGACCATTACTCTCGACCATTACTCCCGACATTTAGTCCCGCCCCCTCCCGACCGTTACTCCCGACATTTAGTCCCGCCCCCTCCCAACTGTTACTCGCGACTGTTTCTCTCAACATTTACTCCCGCCCCCTCCCCACCGTTACTTCTGACATTTACTCCCGACATTTACTCCCACTCCCTCCCGACTGTTACTCCCAACCCTTACTCCCGACCGTTACTCCCGCCCCCCCTCCCTAATGTTACTCCCGACGTTTACTCCCGACGTTTACTCCCGACCATTACTCCCGACCATTACTCCCTACATTTACTCCCTACATTTACTCCCGACATTTACTCACGACCGTTACTCCCAACATTTACTCCTGACCCCCCTCCCCCTGACCGTTACTCCCGACCGTTACTCCCGACCGTTACTCCCGACCGTTACTCCCGACATTTACTCCCGACATTTACTCCCGACCGTTGCTCCCAACATTTACTTCTGCCCCTCCCGACCGTTACTCCTGACCTCCCTCCCCCCGACCGTTACTCCTGCCCCGTCCGACTGTTACTCCTGACCCCCCCCCCCGACCGTTACTCCTGCCCCCGTCCGACCGTTACTCCTGCCAGTTACTCCCGACATTTCCTCCTGCCCCTTCTTGACCTTCACTCCCACCCCACCTGACCTTTATTTCTACACTCTCCTGATATTTTCACTTCTTTTTCTCATTTGACTTTGTCAATATCCCCGGCCCCTTCTGCCATTTCCTTCATGTGTACGTAATAAATAGATTTCTCCAAAGTTCCATTGCTCTTGAGTGCGTGCGTAGTTTGTGCAGATTCTGTCTGCAGTGAAAACTTCCACTTTTATGGTTCTATTTATCAAGCTGGATTTACAAGAGTTTTACTTGTAGTTTATGGTGCTATAATAAGCAGTATCTTCTGCTGATGGTTGTGCAATGTTTTAACTGCAGTAAGTTTTAAGTTATGTGCACCTTTACCCAACTTTTAGCACTTGTCTGAATTGCACTTAATTTGTTTTTAATGCTTCAAAGTCTTATTTTGGTTGCAAAGGCACAATAAACCTGCTTTGTTTCATTGCGTCGCATTGTTATTGTGACACCCCGAACAGATGGTGATGAACAATGGAGCGAAATGCATTCTCCCTAACAGCTGTATTGCAAACAGCTCTGCAGGTTTGAATGACGTAATCACGCCATGTAATTGTGACCAGCATGTAATTGCGACCCATGACGCCATCACGCAGCTAATCATATAGGAATACGAGCATGGAGCCACATCGAATACGAGCAGGAGCTGCCGTCACAGGAGCCCAGGAATTGCGCAAACGCCGACCCCGAACTGACTGGCTCCATGAGGACACGGTGCTGCTGCTGGACGCCATGCGGGATCTCCGGGTGCTAAGACGGTTGGACGCACGCCGAGAGCGCAAGCGGAGCATCTTCGAGTCTGTGCGTGTGCAGATGGCGAGCCGCGGGGTGGCGTACTCCACGGACGCCATCATGAACCGCTGGAAGAACTTGCTCGACCGGTACCGGTTCGTGAGGAAGGGTCGGGAGAGCGCCGGACCACGAGCGCCTTCGTGGGCTTTGTACGACAAGGTCGAAGAGACGCTGGCGTCCCGCTGTCGCTTACCGGTGGGGGAAGAGGAAGAGTAGGAGGAGGAGGGTTATAAAATAGGGGTGGTGGAGGGTCAAGCCATGATCAACTAGAACGGGCACTCAGTAGAGCGCCTACCTTCGCCAACGCTACATTTTGCCCCCCCCCCCCAGAAACCGTTGATTGTGAGGGTATTTAATCCCATACCACATCTGCCATCTCATATGTGTTATGGCTTAAAAACATTAAATTTCCTGTGTCATATCGTATATCACAAGATTGTGCATTGAATTCACAACATTTTGGCATTGGTTGCATGCAAATTGGATAAAAATCGACCGCACTATGGCAAAATGACGATTTTGACCTTTTCATGACCTCGACCTTGACCTTTGTACTCTTAATTTTGTACTTGGTATTAGAGTGTGGGGAACAGAACAGTCAACATTTTGGTGTTGGTTTCATGCAAATCGGATAAGAATTGACCGTGTTATAACTAAAACCCGCACATTTTGCCGTCTTGACCCCCCGCCCTGACCTTTGTCTCCCAACCGCTAATAAGGGTTATTACTTCATTGTGTCATGTCACATATCACAAGATGGGGCATTGAATTCTGAACATTTTGGCATTAGTTGCATGCAAATTGGATACAAATTGACCGCGCTATGGTAAAAAGACGATTTTGACCTTTTCATGACCTCGACCTTGACCTTTGTACTCTTAATTTTGTACTTGGTATTAGAGTGTGGGGAACAGAACAGTCAACATTTTGGTGTTGGTTTCATGCAAATCGGATAAGAATTGACCGTGTTATAACTAAAACCGCACATTTTGCCGTCTTGACCCCCCCGCCCTGACCTTTGTCTCCCAACCGCTAATAAGGGTTATTACTTCATTGTGTCATGTCACATATCACAAGATGGGGCATTGAATTCTGAACATTTTGGCATTAGTTGCATGCAAATTGGATACAAATTGACCGCGCTATGGTAAAAAGACGATTTTGACCTTTTCATGACCTTGACCTTTGACCCGATCGCTCCCAAAATCTAATCAAATGGTCCTCGGATAATAACCAATCATCCCACAAAATTTGCTGCGATTCAGTTCAATACTTTTGGAGTTATGCGAATAACAAACAAACAAACAAACAAACACACATATTCACAAATAAATAAATAAATAAATACACAGCGATCACAACAAAGTTTGCGAAGGTAATGATGGGAAATGAAGTGGGAATGAGCGATGGCACGCCGAGTCCATTTATGGTGATGAAAAGGGATTCCCAGCTCATGGCTGATGAGTTGTTATTTTAATATACACTATCTCTTGTTTGTCGTTGTGCTGTGGGTTTATATGTCACTGCCACAGGTACTTGGTCGAGGTGAAAGTGTGAAACGGATCCAGTGTTTCTCTCCTGCAGGAATGCCCGTGCATCCACGACACGGAGATCAGCTACAGCGGACGCTGTCATTCCCGGGTAGGTAAGGCGATTATAAAGAATTCACCATGGGGGGGTGTCTATTTATTATGTACGCACATATTAGCTGAACTTTTGAGGATCGTATCGTTGGTGGGTTATCTTTTCCTTGGTAATAAATTGAATTGACGGGCTGGCAGGATGACCTAGAGGTACGCATGCTCGCTCTAAGCTGCTGTCTAACCTGGGTTCGAATCCAGACCCAGGTATAAACTGTCATCCCGGTGTTTCACAGGCACGGTGATTCATCAATGTGTGTGCCGGCTCTCGGATGGACGTTGAACGGGTGTCCCGTCTGCTGGCATCGGATGGCAGACATTAAATATCCCATGGTTTGGAGTATGCGAGCTGTCGCCGGCATCATTAACAGATCCCAAATTACTGACCTAAACCAGCGCAGGGCACTGCATCAGCTACACAGCCACGCCCTCAGCCAATGATGCTATCCCGCGGCCTTGTGCTGCATACAGACGAAGACGAATGGAATCGAGGATTTAAAAACATTTCAGTCGCCCTTCTGGTGTAGTATGACGCACACAGTACGATGTCCGCAAATGTGAGGGAGCCCCCCCCCCCCACAAGAGTGAGGCTCTTGGAACGAAGAGAAAGTTTGAACTGGCAGTCGGGTAGGCAGACAATAATTGGGCACAACAAGCAACACTATGAACGACCAGGAAGGGTTAACGGGGGTAATAAATATCATGGATCAGGATGGGGGATGACACGAGGTGGTGGTGCATTGCCTGCTTTTGAAGCTCTGGAGAGAAGAGTGGCAAAGACCATCCTCTAGTAAGCTGGTTCCATAGATTGGAGAAGGGAGGAACAAGGGTTGAGGTGTGCAGTCAGTCTGGAATAAGCAGGAGAGGTTGCATGGAAGAACACATGCATTCCTGGAGTTGCTGCGGATGATCAGAAGACTGAGAGCACAGGGAGCAATACTGGAGAGGAGGCGGTTTAAAAAAAAAATCATACCATCAACTTGTCTGCAATCTGAAAACGTTCCACTTATCAGACCACAATCTAAACGATTCCAGATCAGCAGAGAGTGATGCAGTTACAGTTTGCCTTGGAGTGGGATGGGGGTACTGTGTGAAACAATGTGGAGTCTTCAAAAAGGAAGGGAAGATTTTCCAGAGCATCACAGAGGTCGTTTATGCAGTTGAGGAAACAAGATTGGACCCAAGACAGTGCTTTGGGCATCTCCAGCCTCCACTGACAGGAGGGAGGGAGGGTTCCAATGATGGCACCACAATTATTGTGTCAGTGGAGGAAGTCAGAAATCCAGGATGAAAGCGGCTTTTTATGGCTCAGCAGAGTGATTGGCAATCAAAGCAGGATGGAGATGCTCCTGACCTCTTGATTGCGATTAAGAGCCTCCAACCATTGCTGAGAGAAGAACAGCAGCCTGCCCCGAGGTTCGTGAGCATAAAGAATCCAAACTGATGGTCACGATCAGGTTGTTTGGCTACAGGACAGAACTGACCTCAACAGCAGTTATGGATTCCATTACTTTACTTGTAATTGTCAGTCAGCTGACCGGTCTTCGTTGATACGATCTGATTTTGTACCCTTCTTGTGGACAGGAGTGAGGTTTGCTGATTTCCAGGCCGATGGGAGGCAGCCAAAGGACAGACAGAATTTTATTTTATTTATTTTTTATATCATCCACTTATCGTGGTGGCATGATGAGATCTTTTCCAGGATTCTCGATGAGACATAACATTGATTAAACCAACTCCCCTCAAGCTGGTGTCCTTATCGATGATGTCTCGCAAGTTCGTGAGGGGGCGATCCCTTCTCCGTGGTTCTTCAGGCCTCCAGAGTAGAACTTTCTTTGCAAGTTCTTCATGTCGCATCACATGACCAGCAAGGCGAAAACGGCATTCCCTCACAAGAGCAGAGATGTGGAGCAAAGAGCCATATAATTCCCAATTCGTGGTGTGGTCTTGCCAAGAAACCTTCAGAACTTTTCGAAGCAATCGGGTGTAAATACCATCCAGTGATTTCTCCAATGTTTGGGTCAAAGTCCAGGATTCACACCCATAGAGAAGGATCGACTCAACTGTAGTTTTGAAGACCCTTAGCTTACTCTGCGAATTGGAGATCTCCCAACTTTATGGAGGATGTGAACCGCTGCCCAAGCTTGAGCTTTTCTGCGTTCTAAGTTATGCTGCGTGTTGGTATAGGAGCCGAGGTATTCAAAGTCATTCACTCTCTCTATCGGACTTCCAGCGACAGTCTGCTACTTCGACGCCGGGAGAGAGTTAAACCATCCCAGTCTTCAATCACAGTTCTTAGGGCATAGTCTAAGGCAATAGTAAACAGGTAAGGAGCGAGCGGGTCACCTTGAATAACTCCATGGTCGATTTGAAAAGGTGCAGTCTCTCCTTCAGGAGTTAAACCACTGCAGAGGTATCTTCATACATAATTTGTATGGCCTTCACAATCAACTCAGGGATGCCATATGCATGTAAAATTTGGAAAAGCTTATTCCTGTCAATGGAGTCGAAGGCTTTCCTGAAGTCTGTGAAGATAACAGCCTATTTCCAGTGGTCGCGTACTTTCTCAACGATGCGCCTCAGAGCAAGGATCTGAGAAGATGTCGATCGAAGGGGCCTAAAACCATTTCGATTTGGGCGTAGCATATTTTCTAATTCAGGGCGAATTCTGTTAAGAAGGAGGTAATTGTATATTTTTGCTGCTGTTTGAGTTAAACTTATTCCACAGTGGTTTTCAGGAAGTGCTAACTTTCCTTTCTTGGGTATTGGTACGATACCTGCCTTCCCCTATTCTGGAGGGCACTTTCCCAGCTAGGTATGTTTCGTTGCAGAATTTCAGCAAGATTTTTCTTAACTTCAGAAGTTGCCAGATTTTGATTGGAATACCATCAAGACCGGGGGCTTTTCCAAGTTTCATTTGTTTCATTTCTGTGCAAAGTTCTACCGATGAAAAGATGCCAGCAGTAATGTTGGAGTTCACCTAAAAAAAATGGGATCGATTGGATTATTGGACATGCTGACATTTATCAGAAGAGAGCAGTTTTTGGAAATGAGTTTTCCAGGAATCTACGCGATTCTCACCTTGGATAAAAACAGTTTTAGATTTCTTTCCAGAAAGATGTTTCACTCGGTTCCAGGCGTCACAGAGTGCGTTGATCGATTTCCCCCTTGTTAAAGCCCCCCAGAATATTGTGAAACCGCTTTTCCTGGGCTTCATCGTACATATCACATAATGCAGCTTGTGTTGTAGGTACAGTGCCAGGTTGTGCATTGAGGACAGCATCATGGACAGCATATACTTCAGCAGTTCCTTGAACACTAATTTTCACAGGTTTTCGTGGTGGCAATATAGTCGAACCAACTTTATTACATATATCAACAAAATCTTTATATATGTGCTTGACCGATTTCTTTCTCATATATCCCATTCAGGAGAAATTTGATTTTCAATTCGGGAGGCTTCATTATCCCAATGAAGTCTGGACCTGTTTGTGTTCTTTTCTGATCTGACACTAAGCCTTATCTTTGCGCAAACAATTCTGTGATCGGAGCCAATAGGGTCTGATGAAGAGTGAGCTTGAGAATCCATGATACTGTTACTCCATCTTTTACGACATGAGATGACATCAATTTGAGATGTGGTTTTGTTTGGTGCATGGAATGTCCAGAGTCTTGATTTGGATTTTTCAAAGAGAATGTTGGTTATTAAAAGGTCATGCCGATGGGTGAAATCAGGAAGGAACTGTCCGTTTGTGTTGGTGTAGCTATGGTAAGAAATGCCGTTCGACGCCTGAGCATTAAAATCCCCTCCAACATACGACAAGAATGTTTATGGATAGATGACACTATCCGGTTTAGGCTTTCATAGATCTCCTCCATGCTTGATACAGCACTGACGTTCATTGGAGAGTTGCATGATACAACATATGTTTTTGGGTTCTCTTTAAATATTGCTCTTACAATCCGATCTGATATTTTGGTGATTGACATAAGGTTGTTGAGTAAGGAAGATTTGACTATTATTCCAACTCCAGCAATTGCTGCTCCAATTCGACTATATGAGAGAAGAACAGCAGCATGTCCAAAGTTTAGTGAGCATAAGGAATCCAAACTGATGGTCGCAAATCAGGTTGTTTGGCTGCAAAACAGACTTGACATCAACAGCAATTATGGATTCCATGACTTTACTTGTAATTGTAAGTAAGCTTTCTGGTCTTATTTGATACGATCTGATTTTGCACCCTTCTTGTGGACGGGAGTGATGTTTGCTGATTTCCAGGCCGATGGGAGGCGGCCAAAGGACAGATTGAATAGGACAGACAAAGGGGAAGCAAGAATGCCATAGCAAGAAGAACATGAGCACTGCTGCCATCTGGGCCAGTCTCCGAAGCAGAAGCAAGGCTGGACAGAACTTTCTCTACCTTCTTAAGTGAGAAGGATACAAAGTCCAGTAGACAGTGGTTGCAAGGGGGGTAAGATTAGCACAGAGAGTGATGGTTTGGGTATGCGAGATTTGGAGGCAAACACAGTTTCAATATTTTGCTTTTTCTCAGGCAGCGTCTGTAATAATGCCATTTGAGGTGTGGGATGAGATGGAGTGGGAGCGTATGCCAGAGATGGACTTAACAAGCCGCCACCATGACTTGAAGGAAGGAGACTGGTTGGAGAGTTCAGCCTAAATATTTCAAGATTGTGTTATCTGGTATGCCTCAGGATGGACACACTTGTGAGCCTTACGAAATGAACTAAAGTTGCCCTCGGTTGGGATATCTTTACTTGTTGAGAAAGCAAGCTGCTTGACCGCAACCTCCGCCGCACAGGATTTGGTGTATCAGGGCCTATAGGAAGAATAGGATAGTTGCAGGTGTGATGGGATAACTGGTTTTTGAGACAAAGTAAGCTTTTGGGAAAGTATTCCCAGGTGAATTCAGGTGTGATGGAGATGGTCGCCTTATCTTTTTGTGATGGGGCAGATTGTAATCCCTACCAGTTGGCCTGTACGAACATCTATATTATGCATCATTGATGACGTGCCACATAGATATTGGCTTTGACAATGAAGTGGTCAGACGAGCCAAGATGGGGCAATAGAGGAACAGAAGAGGTTGTATTGAAAGTTAGTCATTACTATATCGAGGAGGGAGAATGTACCATTTGCAGAAATCCGGGTTTGAAAGTCGAAGGACAGACTCACAAATTGGGTCAGACTCAGAGTCGCAGAAGGCCTTCACTGAAATACCATTTGTGGTTGCTACAAAGCTGACACCTCGGCACCTGATATGGTCACAGTTGAAATCACCGTAGATGAAATAGAGGTATATCGAGTCATAATTATTATGTGGTCAATCATCATCATCTATGTGGACAGTATACCACATAATAATATATAATATACCACATAATAATAATGAACATTTATAGCGCATCGGTGTCCGTCAAGTAATGATGCTCATGGCGCGTTACTAAATAAAAACATCTTAAACAGCAATAAAACAACAATTTATATAGTTAACAGGAATTAAATACTATCAATTAAATTAAACTATGTAGATAGTTGTGAAGAACCACTCTAAATATCCAAAGACAAACGTTAGTATTGCAAGTGTCGTCGTGCCCGTGGGTAACCACTGCTGCAAATCGGGTCATGACCATGTGCGGGTCGTTGCTGCAAGACAGATCACCCCCATTGGTAAAGGCCCTGTCACACCTTGACGATTTAGACAGCGTATGCCGACCTATGAAAAATTTGTCTAAAACGCTGGCACACGTTGAATACGTTATGGGTAAGTTTTGAATATGTTAAGAGCACGCTGGCATACGCCGTAGTGCGCCAAGCTCGTCGACAAATTTTAATATGCTCAAAATTTTTCGACGTATGCCAGTGTATGACTCACACGTTCCGCACACGCTGGCCATAAGTTGTAGGCACGTTACGCGATCGTTGACACACGTCGACACACGTTACTTGTAAGTTACTCATAAGTCGAAACACGTCGAGGTAATGTTTAGCGTACCCAAAACTTATTTCTAACCTATGAGTAACGTGTTGTAGGCACGTTTCGCGATCGTTGACACACGTCGACACACGTTACTTGTAAGTTACTCATAAGTCGAAACACGTCGAGGTAATGGTTAGCGTCGGTGTTCCAGACTCTATGGTTTTTATTTTTTTTATTTTCTTCGGTATGACAGTGATGTTGACAATTCGATTTCTAGTGCGGTTATAATATAATTAATAGGCTGCCGCTCAACGATTTAAATCATAACCGCACTAGAAATCGAAGTGTCAACATCACGTCATGCCGAAGGAAAAACAAAAACCATGGAGTCTGGAACACTGACGGGTTCCTCCTGTGAAGCCCATTTTTATATACCAATTCCCCTAAACGCTGCCAATATGCCATTATCCGGTAGCTGTAAGTTAGTTACACGTTCAGTAAGTTCTGTGGTCATCCGGAAGCCGTCAAATACATCTACATACGTCAATATGCGTTGGAGATACGTGACACATAGGTTCAAAGCACATTACTCATAGGTTCAAAGCACGTTACTCATAGGTTAGAAATAAGTTTCGGGTACGCTAAACATTACCTCGACGTGTTTCGACTTATGAGTAACTTACAAGTAACGTGTGTCGACGTGTGTCAACGATCGCGCAACGTGCCTACAACTTATGGCCAGCGTATGCGGAACGTGCGAGTCATACGCTGGATACGTCGAAAAATTTTCAACATGCTGAAAATTTGTCGACGTACTTAGTGTACTACGACATATGCCAGCGTGCTCTTAACGTATGCAAAACTTACCCATAAAGTATTCGACGTGTGCCAGCGTATTCGGCAAATTTTTCGTACGTCGGCATACGCTGGCTAAAACGTCAAGGTGTGACAGCGGCTTGAAACTTCGATGTCTAGTGCGGTTATGATTTGAATCGTCGAGCCGCAGCCTTTTTTTAATAGGCTCCGCCACGTGATCGTCGGCGATACGCTGCCGCGCTATGCATAAGTTAGACTATCGTTGGGCATAGGTTGTGAACGCCGACAACACGCTCAGCATTCATTGGTATAAGATATATATATATATATATATATATATATATATATATATATATATATATATATATATATATATATATATATATATATATATATATATATATATATATATATATATATATATATATATATTATCGAAACGTTCTGTGTACGTTACTAATACGTTATGCATACGTCCAACTCGTTATGAATACGTCCAAAACTAGAAAAAAGCATCAATAGTTCAGCGTACGCCAGCGTTTTACATACATTTTGATACCTTGCCATACGCTGGCTAAAACATCAAGGTGTGACAGCGGCTTAAGCCAGCACCACAGACTGGATCATGGGGAGGCATCCATGCACAGGCCGAAGCCACTGGCCAGGACGCGCCCATGTGCAGGATGAGGCCCCACCCGCTGCAGGAGACGTCAAAGCAAGCACGACAAACGAGGAGCAAACAGGCGAGCAAGCAACAGCAGGTGAACAGACCCGAGGCAGGTAAACAGATCCGAGGCAGGCGACGAGCAGCAAGAAAGACTAACCAGGAACAACGAACCAGGGGAGCCACACCACCGACCGCCCGAGGCGCCTCAACACAGTTTCCGAAGAAGAAACTTTTGTTGTGAGATTTGGAGGCAAACACAGACAAAATTAGGTGGTTGTGGAGAGGTATACACAGCCAGTGGTATTGCACAGGGTTTGGAGGTGTTAGTATCAGCAATGGCAATGAGCAACAGGGATGTGGGCCTCCAGATCGAGGAGGTGGGGCGACGGGGGGGGGTTGTAAAAGTGGAACAAGAGAATAACCTGAACGGAGAGATCGGGAATGCTAGAACAGACACCTCAAATATTGGTGTGCCACACTGTGAGGGCGAGGAGATGAATAGTTGGTGGTGCATGGTGGGGCTGCCAGGACATGCGGCGTTGGCTGCGGGATGCATGTGGGGGTATAGACTAGGAAGAGTTAACAGTCTTGAGCTGTCATTCTCTCCAGACTGGATTCCTTTTTTGTGGATCCCCAATTCTGTCGAATGGAGACAGACTGACATGACCAAGACAAAAAGCAGGGTAATTAAAACCACAAATGAAAGTGGAAGTATAATCGAAGGAAAGCATAAGAGGACACCCAGGGGGGAAAAAAAAAAAAGAGAGATTGCATATTAGATGTGGGCCCTGAAGCCTAAATGTTGTGTCGCTGAAGCCTTGACAGACACAAGCAACAATTTGACACGACAGAGTTTACCAGGCATGATGGGCTAAATGGCCTTTACCTCAATGTGATGGTGAGTTGAATTTGGGTTTAAAATTAATTGGCAAGTAGTGCCAGCAAACTGACTGAGAACGTGCAGACAACTATTATTGTTGAAGTTACCAGACAATGGGTTTACGTGTGTGACCTGAACATGTATTCAACCAGTGGGAATTTGCTTGTATGCTCATGCAGTTCAGCTGGTAGATGGGAAGTCACTTTGAAAACTACCGCACAAGATCGAAATCCTCACAACTGTTGGTTTTGCTTGACAGGTGTCTCAAGGTCCAGAGGTGTTTGATTGCAGCACCGTTTCACCAGCATCGCGTGGCGAGAGCAGTCCCACAACTAGTACATCACCAGCCGATGTCTTCCATCCTGGTGACTTGGTTTTTTTATTTTATTTAAAGAGCTTCATCATACGACTATCAGACAGAATGACTTGGTTAC
>NC_140962.1:7136137-7146137 GCF_056783735.1 Eptatretus burgeri | reverse complement strand
TGAAGCCACTCCTGCAGATACAAGCCAGGTGACTAAGTTCAAGGAAGAAGATTCGTTAGAGGAGCCTGACGGATGTGGTATGTATGGTCTTGAAGAGGCACCTTATTACACAAAAAGGCAAAAAAAGTCACATTTAAAGGCTTTTAATGTCGTATTTGTATGAAAATGGATTTCAATACTGGCTGTGTCAAAAATTCTTTGTAATTAATAATAATTAATTACTCTTGATGGGAGGAAAAGAGTTGGACCGCCGTTGAGACGGGAAGACCGCCACGAAAGTGGGGATGGCGAAACAGTGGAGCGTTGGCTGAGGATGGAGGGAAGTGGAGGAATATCGTGTGTGGAATAAATTGTAATGAAACACAATTCAATGATATTTTATATGAGCAATGGTAGGTATCGTCAGGAAGGGGAAAATCTATTTATTATGTATGCATTAGGTCTGTGGGGGAGCAGAATTCAAATGGGTGTACTGCTCTCCCCTCATAGGAAAGGAAGATTCAGATGAAAATGCACCGATATATCTTGCGACCTTCCATACTCATCCTCCAAGAGGAGGAGTTTGGGAAATTGTGGAGAGCTTACGTGGTAAACTAAAATTGATGTGGTTGATGTCAATGAATCATGATGCTCCTTTGGCGTATACCAGCAGAGTACACCCACCCAAAGGACGATCTTGTTCCGAGCATGCAACACGTTCTTCTGACACATACCTTTAGTTGGGCGGGTGGACAGGCAACTGACGGCGACCTCAATCGTTCCTGAAAATAAAATTGAAATAACCCGGGTTACGTGCATGAAGCGCAAAAACATACCAACTGCTTATCTACTATATATGGACGGGTTGCATGTGTGTGAGGAATATTTTTTGTGACGTTCTACTGGAGCTTTCTGATGTGTCGTGTGAGGTGTGATACACTGAAATGATCGTCATGTTCTCCTCGGTTGATAGGCTAATTAAGTACAAAAATAACCTGGAAGAATTCCCATGTTTTAAATGCATGCCATGTTGAGGTGTATAGAGCAGCTTAGTAGATCCTTCCACGGCATGGCATTCCAATTAACAAACTGGAAGGACACTCGGTAGAGCGCATACCTCCGCCACGTAACGCCTGATCCACGAGAACATATCGGGCACAATACATTTTTGAAATACCGTGCGATGTATCGTTTTGGGGCCTATCTCCCAATGGTGAAGAATCATTTTAAAAATTAAATAATTCTCGAATCCAGATCCGGATCTTCACCAAAATCGAACCAATTTCTTCGTGCCACACACGCAACCTATCCAAAAAGTTTCGTCCGAATCCGTCCACAACTTTTTGAGATATCCTGTACACAAACAGACAGAAAGGGATGAAAATATAGCCTCCTTCCACCTTCGGTGGCAGAGATAATAAACTAGAACTACCACTTCATAACCACTGGCTGTGATAACTGGTACCAAGACGTTTGGCGTTGATACAATTCTATTTTGATACAACACGGGATTGACGAGTTTTGGATGTCGTAACATGTTGTGTTCAACCTATTTATTACATGCACAGTTGAACCCTTTTTCCTGGGGCCATCGTCGGTATCAATTGAATTTCTACTCCTCTACTCTCAAACCCATCTAGGCGCAGCCAAGTGAGCCGTATTCAAAAAGTTGGGTTGAAATGTAAAACGTCCATTCCCCCCATGTCTGGTACGTCATAATTGTGAAGTTTCGCGTTGATTGATGAAGCGCTTCCAGAGAAAACATTATTTACTATTGTCCTTCATTCCAATATGGCTGCCAAACCATGTGACCTACGTCAAAAAAGGTCAGGAACTTTTTGTTTGTCATGGATAGGCGGTCATACCTGTAAGGTTTTACCTCCATCCGGTAAGCTGTTCTGGAGAAGAACATTTTTAAAGGTTTTCGGATAAATCCAACATGGCCGCCAAACCATGTGACATAAATTAATTATTCGCCGACCTGGAACGACGTTCCAGGGAGCTCATGGGATGGCGTGTCATCCGTCTGTCCGTGTACAAATATTTGCAGCTTCTTCTCGGAAACGACAAACACAATTCCGATGAAACTTGACTATTCCTTATCGACTGTTTTGAATGCAGTGCTTGCTTGAATGCTTATGTCACCCGGTGAGCGTTCTGCAATAAACTTGGTAACTGAACAAACTGAAAAAGTAAAATAAATATATAATCGAACCCCAAATTATTCCATCAATTCCGTCCAATGAATGATTTCCTTTTCATCCATTTAGTGTGTGTGTGTGTGTGTGTGTGTGTGTGTGTGTGTGTGTGTGTGTGTGTGTGTGTGTGTGTGTGTGTGTGTGTCTGTGTGTGCGTGTGTGCGTGCGTGCATGCACACACATATATCTTTACAATTCAATTCTAGCTTCATGTGCTCATTTAAATTTAGGAAAATTGTAATCCCAGGTTGGATAAACACATTGTTAGCTCTTATACGAGCCTCGACATTGTCTGTATTTCAAAAAAAAAAAAAACACGCATACACCATAGCTTCATTCCAGTAAGATGGATGCTTGCCGAAGGGATTTTTCATCGTTTCAAACAGATATTCTTAAATCAGAGCAGAATTTCCAAATAAAGTTCTCACTAACGTTGGAATTGCTTTAGGATCGGTGTAATATTAACTTGTATAATCATCACTGGTCTTGCTGTGTTTTGTATTGAAACTCATGTATGTAACTGGAGGGCTGTGATCGGAGATTGCTGATGGTTCCTCGTACAGCCAACTCGTAATATCAGCCAATCGGTGGTAGTTGAAAGATTCTGGTACATAATGAAAACAAGCGTTAATAATTAATCAATACCCCCCCCCCCAAAAAAAAAAAAAATGTGCCAACATGGACACCAAGACTAACCACCTAATGCTTCCCTCCAGAAACCATGATATTCAAAAGTAGTGAAATGTTTACAAGAACCCTCTTTTCCTTGTTCACAGGACACCTGTTCGAGACCAACTCTCCCGATGCCTCATCTTCTCCGGTTGCCGAACCAGTCTCACCAAACCTATCTTCACGCCACCGCTTCACCGACGAAACCCAGATACCCTCTCATGACGGGCGGCCATCGATAGACCTTATATCGAGGGCAACTGGACGCAAGCGTCGGGCCGATAGCCATGATCTGTTGGAATGGCTGAGGGAGGAAAGCGAGCGAGACCGTCGGCACATGACAGAGTGCATGGTTCAGATGACCCAGACCTTTGCACAGGGTGTTCACACCATGCGAGAGCTTCTCCGGGAGCTTGTCGCCCGCGTACCGCTTCCAGTGCCGTTGTCTTCTGGCCACACTCAGCACGCCAACGACCAGACCCCAACCTCCAATGGCTCTTTGTCCGAGTTCTCGGTTTGGAGAAAATGAACAGAGCTTACTCGTGAACTTCCTTCACTTGCAGACAAGTACCAGCAGTGAATATACTTTTTTCAGTATTTTTTTTTAATTTATAATGTGTATAGTTTTATTTCACCATAGGTAACCTCAAAAAGTTTGAAATGCTATAAGATTTGTCATTTTCGCTCTGTGTTTTTAAGTAAAAGTGAGAATGCGATTCTATAATTTACCTGTGACCTAACAAATGCCTGACAATTACTGTATCCTGAACGTCTCATGAAGTTCAATCACAAGGTGCCTTTTGCTGATTACAATGCCAGCGTTTCACAAACTTTATTTATGGAATGAAAACCTATGAGGATTGAAATTTGTCAAACCCCTAAAATGTACAACTAAACATTCAATACAGCAAATGGAGATTCAGCAAAGACGAATCATCATCATCTTCTTCTTCTGTTCAGGATGCCGGCAAACAGCTCGCCTACTCTTTCCAAAGGACACCTTGGGATCTCCAACGTCCACCAACAAATGCTGGCAGATGCAACACCATCCGAGGGACGGCACATATTGATGAATCCCCCTGCCTGTGAAACTGCAACACCGGGATGACAGTTTATAGCTAAGTTGGGATTCAAACCCAGGCTAGACAGCTCAGCGGCTTAGCGGCGAGTGTACGTACCTGTCAGGCCAAGAGCAACCTGAAAGGACTAATCATAACTTGGGATTTAAAATGGAACAATTATACATACAAAGGCGCAACGTGTACAGAATAATCCATCGGTATGTCGACAAAAAAACTCACCATCTTGGTTCCTGAAAAGATGTGAAAGCTTGGCCCATTCCA
This sequence comes from Eptatretus burgeri, assembly GCF_056783735.1. Taxonomy (NCBI): domain Eukaryota; kingdom Metazoa; phylum Chordata; class Myxini; order Myxiniformes; family Myxinidae; genus Eptatretus; species Eptatretus burgeri. The sequence continues at coordinate 7,141,948 of NC_140962.1, read as the reverse complement.
ATGACGTATTGAATATGACTGACCTCATTCTTGCATCACGTGCTTCAACACATTCAGCTTTTTGATCAGATGCAATCAGAAACAAAAAGTTCACAACATTGACCAGTGGTGATCTGTACCAAATGAGTGGTCAAAGCAGCAGAAAGACCAAGAAGTGGATTTTGGAACTCTCAAAGAAAATTGAACACTGATCATTCATATTCTGAAGGGAGTGCTTGAAACAGACACAGGTAAATATAATGAACGGACAACAACTGGAAACTTTGAAGTTCGGTGCCAATTATATTAAAACGATCCCTCGAGCAAAGATTAAATAAATTAGAACGACAATCTTTGACGTCACAACATCGCCAGATATGCCTCTGCCTACATTATTTCATCATTATACACACTTGTACCAAGTTTGATTTAAATCCCTGAACCCAGATTTAAAATATTAAATAATTCTGGTTGCCAGACCATGTGTCCTATCAGGTTGAAATTTAAAACATTTATTCCACATGTCTACTGGATCATAACTGTGACGTTTCACATCGATTGATGAAGCGGTTCAAGAGAAAGATTTTTAAAAGAATTTTGTTCAAACGAATATGGTTGCCAGACAATGTGACCTCGTAATTATTCGTGAACACCCTGATATCCCCAGGACTTGGGAAGCATGTCGTTGAAGTTTACCCTTGATCTGTCAAGCCGTCCTGGAGAAGAACATTTTAAAATGTTTATTCTTCAAAAAAATAATAGCTGCCAAACTATGTGACCTATGACATCATAGGTAGAGAACTGTTTGTTCCTCATGGATCGGCGATCATACCTGCAATGTTTCGCCTCAATGTGTCAGCCGTTACAGAGAAGAAGATTTTTGAAGGTTTTATGTTAACGATATGGCTGCCAAACCACGTGACCGATGATATCATCAAATTTTTTTTTGCCAATTACTATGTAGCCCGATGTGACCCTCAAAAAGTTTCATACTAATCGGATAAGGCATGTGACACATGCAATTATGATGTCATAATGAAGCCTCGTATGACATCATTAAAAAAAATCACACTTGTTTCCCATGGGGAGTACTTCACATGTGCCAAGTTTCAATTTTTTCCATGGAGCGGGTTTCGGAGATACAAAGGTCCAAAGTTTTTCCTTTTTTCCAACATGGCTGCCACACCACATGAACTATGACGTCATAGTGATCACAATCATTTTACATGAGTAGTCGCATCTATGGTAAAAATTTCATGAAATTTCTATGGTGAAAAAAAAAACCACCATGCCACCCCGTGTCGATACAACCCCGCTTCGATCACGTCTTTGGTGTTTTGTGCTGATCGGATGAGGTGTTTTTTGTCCAACATGGCTGCGAGACCATGTGACCGATGATTTTGAAAATTTTCAACAAATATTCCCCATGCGAGTCGATCGTATTAAAAATATATACATTTCTCTGAAACCGCTTAGTCTTTCGATGGGAGGCTTTACAGTGATTATCCACTACTGTCGCTGCAAATATTTTATTTAACAATGACCTCATCAGTCACATGATGTGGCAACCACGTTGGTCTTAAGGGAGCAATTAAACAATTATTAATCTGAAACCGTTTAACCTGTCAATATACTTTGCAGTTATGATCCACTGCCCTTGCTCCATGTAATGCAGCATGTTTCGCATTGATCTGTTCTGCAGTTTTGGAGAAAAAGGTTTTTTTTAATTCTTGGTGTTCAAACTAACTTGGCTGCCAAACTACGTGACATATGGCGTTGAAAATTTGGGCTCTGCCCAGGATTGGGTGGAACATTACGTGTGTGAAGGTTCGTTTTGATCGGATAAGGTTAGTTTTTCTATCCAATACGGCTGCCACACCACGCGACCTATGACGTCAACATTTCCGCACTGTATGCAGCTATATTGGTGGATGATACTTGGTAAATTTTGCTTCGATCGGATAAGCGGTTCCAGAGAAAACATTTAATATTTTTTCTTCAATCCAATATGGCCGCCGATCCACGTGACGTATTCATTAATTTTTGTCACCTTAGTATCCCCCAAGGCAGCGTGAATAGGTGCGTTAACTTTCCCCTCAACCTGTCCAGCCACTCTGGAGAAGATTTATGAAGGTCTTGGGGTAAATCCAAGATGGCTGCCAGACCATGTGACCTATGACATCATAGTTATCAAAATTTATTCAACATGGTTCGCCGATCATTTATGTGCAGTTTCACTTCGATCTTTAAAGCGGTTCTGGAGAAGATTTTTTTCCCCCTTTATTTATTTCTTTTTGAAACAATATGGCTGCCAAACCGCATGACCGATGATGTCATCATTTTTTTATGTTGACCAATCTATCCCTAGATGAACCTCACAAATTTTCAAACTGATCAAATGCAGCATTTTACACGTCAAATTTTGACCGGGATACCATTTCACTGATGATGTCATTGTCAAATCACTATTACTCCCAACGCGGAGTAGTTGCCCGATGCCAAGTTTCAATTTTTTTTCTGTGGTGCGGTTTTGGAGATAAAGAGGTCCAAAGTTTTTCTGTTTTCCAATGTGACCTATGATGTCATAATTATCATTTAAAAATTCTGCATGAGTGTACGCATAGCTGCATATGGTGAAAATTTCATGTCAATCGGACAAGCGGTTGCAGAGAAAACATAGAATATTATGCATGGACGTACGTATGTATGGATGGATGGACAACCCGGAAACTTAACGCCACCGGCGACTTCGTCAACGGAGGCATAAAAACAGCAGTTGAAGATGCTGCTTTCTTTAAACATCAAAACATTTAAAAATACAAGTCACAAAATTAGTTATTGGAGTGGACAATATAGAACGGAGTTGGACTTGTTGGTCATGAGGATGCAATAGTTATGGAGGATCAAGGACTAATGTGGTGGCAGGAGTGTTTAGGGGAATTGCAGAAGTTTTGTGTGGAAAGACAAAGGGAAAGGGTGCATCATCTTGAGATAGAAACCAGGTATGGTGAACAGACGAAGTAGTGAAAGTAGTTGGTGAAAAGGTTTGGAAAAGGATAGAGGGGGACAGCCAGATGCAGGCTTGCTTCACCTGTATGGACAAAAGAAAAAAGCAGCAAGGAGAGCTGGGGATAAGATGAGGAATGATACAGAATAAGTGTACAGGTGTACAAGTTGGAAAAGGATTGTGGGAGAAGGAGGTGATCTATAAATTGGCTTGTGACAGGTATGAGGACATGATAGATGAAAGTGGGGGGAGGGGGGACAGTGATTAAGGATGGTGGTGGGTAGCTAATGAGAGAGAGAGAGAGAGAGAGAGAGAGAGAGAGACACAGAGAGAGAGAGAGATGGAGATGGAGATGGAGATGGAGATGGAGATGGAGATGGAGATGGAGATGGAGATGGAGATGGAGATGGAGATGGAGATGGAGATGGAGATGGAGATGGAGATGGAGATGGAGATTCTGCAGGATTGGAGGACAGAGTTAATTGTGCCGATATGGAAGTGGAAAGGTGATATTCAAGATCCGGGGAGGTACAGGGGCATTACGCTCCTAAGTCATGTAATGAAGGTGCTGGAGAGGACTCTGGATGGGAGGATAAGGAAGAGTGTGGAGATGGAGACTGGAGAACACGCAGCAGGGGGTTAGAAAGGGTAGGGGATGATGGATTGGACGTTGACGCTGAGACAGCTGGTGGAGAAGAGGTTGGAGGTGCAAGGTGAAATGGCATTGGGATTTGTAGACCTGGAGAAGGCCAATGCCATTATCCTGAGAGAGATGGTGTCAACACTGAGATTGTTGGGAGTGTCAGAAGCAGAAGTCAGGTTGGTGGAAGGGATGTACAAGGGAATGAAGGGAATATTATTGGTTGGTCCTGGGATGTCTGAGGAGTTCACTGTGAACATCGCTTTGAGGCAGGGTAGCTCTCTCAGCCCACTCATGTTTGTCATGGTGATGGTGATGGTGATGGAGCCGGTAAGCAGGAGGGTGAGCACGAAAGTTATTCTGGGGAGGATGTTATATGCAGATGATCGGGCTGTTGCGGCGGAGAGTAAGTGGGAGATGCAGAAGGTACTTGTAAAGCTTGGACTGAAGATAAGTATGGAGAAGACTGAAGTGATGTGGGTCAGGGAGCAGAGAGAATGAATATCAGGTTCGAGGGAAAGGAGATCAGACGGGGAAATAGGTTTGAGTATCTGGAGGAAAAAGTAACCAGGATGGTAGATCGGAGGCCGAGGTGCAGATAATCCAGGTGGGTACGAATACGTGGATGAGGGTGGAGTGATTGATGACGGATAGAAAAGTATCAAGGAAATTGGAAGGGAAAGTTCTGGTGTCTTGTGGAACGTTGGTCTACCTTTACGGTCTGGAGACGGTGGCAGTGACAGAGACAACAGAGGTTGCATGTTTGTGAGAACTTGAGCTCATCACCTGTGGATGGGGGAAGAGAGAATGGCAAAGAGAGCGGATAGGTTGAGGGAGCAAGGTTGGAGGAAAAGAGGTGGACTGCAGTTGAGATGGGAAGATTATGTGAGGAGGGATATCAATAAGGTGGGGGGTGGATGGAGAGTGGGGAGAGTTGGCTGAAGACAGAGGGAGGTGGAAGAGTATCATTGTCGGGGCAGGACAGACGCGTGATGCCATTGGACCTCACCCATTATAAAGGGGAAAAGGAGAAGATGAAGAAAACCTTTGAATGAATAGTCTCCATCACCATTTGGAACAGTTAATTTGGAACAGCAAAGGACAATGTGGGATCTTTCATGTCACCAACTGATGTTGGCAAGTTCCAGGACACCCGGTTTAACATCTTCCCGCGGTATGGCACGCTCATTGATGTCTCGCCCTGTATGCGAAACACCAGTATGACAGTTTATAGCTGGGCCAGGATTCGAACCCGGGCTAGCCAGTTTACAAGCAAGTGTGCATACTTCCAGCCTATGCTGGACGGATTGTAGTTGGTGGAAGGGACACGCGTCAACAGGCATCCATGATACCGCTTGGGCGAAGTCCAGAATAATAAATCGTTCACATTCAAATTTAGTGACGAACCAAACAAAATTTTTTTTTTTTTTAAAGAGCCCGACAGTATGAAATAATCTTTCTTTTATTAACAGTTTTACAGGTTGGAGAAAGTTGAATTTTTCAAACTCCAACCCTCAAAGCTGAGTGACTAAAGAATTGGAAATCCTGCGGCTATTTCTCAGCTTCTTTTCTCCAGCAGAAGGTGGATTTGAATCGAATTTCTTGCGTTACATTGCAAGAACTGTACCCGATGAGCACATTTGACATTATTCAAGCAGTAGTCCCATTTACAGCTTGGCACTTGGTGGAATGTCAGGGAAGGCATTGGGTGTGGTGAGCCATGAACCACCATCCACAAGAAGTGTGATTCCAGTGATGTAATCAGCGGCTGGGCTGGCTAAGAACAATGCTGCATGAGCCACGTCCAGCTTGCTGCCAGCTCGGCCTCGCGGCAACTTCTTGAACAGCCCGGCAGATCGTGCCCAGGATCCTCCTGGAAGGAAAAAGGACACGAAGCCATTAAAGGCCAAGAGAATGTCACGCTACCATTTACCCAGCTTTTTAAGTTCCAAGTGTAAATCTCAAATCTATATTACTGTATATTGTGATGTTAAGCATTATGATGCAGGATGATGCCATTATTCTTCGTTGCATTTATCAGTTCATCATGGGAGGAGTAAATGGTAGTTGCGGTCGAGGGGGTTTGAGGTGGGAGGGGGATATGTTTCTACCGAGACGCCGCATTCCCTCCGTTTCTTCTATGGGTCCAGGAGCCAAGCTGTTCACCCTCACGGCATCTGGTCCC
>NC_140962.1:6893637-7128637 GCF_056783735.1 Eptatretus burgeri | reverse complement strand
CACACACACACACACACACACACACACACACACACACACACACACACACACACACACACACACACACACACACACACACACACACACACACACACACTGCTGGCATTACATATGTGTGTGTATATATATGTATATATATATATATATATATATATATATATATATATATATATATATATATATATAATATGTCTACATATATACATATAAACATATACATATACGTGGTGTGTTCAAAAAGTATCCAACCTTAATTTTTCGTGCTTAAACAAATGAAGCTAGGAAGGCGTGGTTTGGTGCACGTATGTAGGCGATCCTAATCCGTATGCGTGAATATTTTTCCTGCCTGCAGAAGCTGTCAGTTGCCGACAGACCGCCGATGAGTGAGGAAGTGTAAGTGAGCGCCGTTGCATTTTCGTTTTTGACAAAATGACGGAAAAACGCTACTGCATCAAATTTTGTGTAAAGCTTGGCGATTCCCAAGTGGAAACGATCCACAAGATTCAACAGGCCTTCGGGAACGACGCAATGGGCACCACACAGATAAAAGAGTGGTACAACCGCTTCAAAGATGGTCGCACATCAGTGGAAAGTGAAGCGCGTTCTGGTAGGCCCTCAACATCCCGAAATGAGATCGTCATTAACCAAGTGAAGACCCTGCTGATGCAGGATCGTCGAATCACGATCAGAGAACTTGCAGACGAGGCGGGTGTCAGCATTGGATCCATTCATTCCATTGTGACTGAGGATTTGGGCTTAAGGAGAATCTCAGCGAAGTTCGTGCCAAAGCTACTAACGATCGAGCAGAAGCAACTCCATTTGGAGATCGCACAGGACATGCTGGAGACTGTGAACAGCGATCCCAACTTCTTCAACACAGTGATCACTGGCGATGAGGCCACAGTGATCCATCATTTTGTCAAAAACGAAAATCCGACGGCGCTCACTTACACTTCCTCACTCATCGGCGGTCTGTCGGCAACTGACAGCTTCTGCAGGCGGGAAAATATTCACGCATACGGATTAGGATCGCCTACTACGTGCACCAAACCACGCCTCCCTAGCTTCATTTGTTTACGCACGAAAAATTAAGGTTGGATACTTTTTGAACACACCTCGTATATACATATACATACGTACATATATATATATACATATATATATATATATATATATATATATATATATATATATATATATATATATATATATATTATATGTGGCATTAGCAAAAAAATCACTTCTGCTTCGCTGCAAAGCTCAGTGTCGGCTGATTTGGTTTGAATCTCCACATAAAATGAGTGTTATTTAAACAAATTGAAAATTTTGAATTATTCTCACTCAGATTTCAGCATTACCGTCATGGATATTTTCAAGTTGTTTAAATCTTTCTTTATACAAGATTATTTGTAATACTGAATACCACTGGGTGACGATATACAATACACATTTACATCGAGATATTTGGGGTCCTCCCCCCCTTCCTGAACCCCCTCCCCAGATATGCTACCTGACGGAAACCATACTTGGGGTACCCTTAGGCAACATGCAAAACTTGGTTGTATTTGGTGCAGTAGTTTTTGAAGCATATATAAACAAATAAACAAACAAACAAACACAGATTGAGTTTTATATATTAGACTATTAGACTTGCCTCCACACATGCCTCCACTCAGGCCTTGCACTGACCCACACGGTCAGGAGTTTGCAGTACGAGCAGGTGCCCGCTCAAGTTGAGAAAGTTCTCCGAGTCTTTCGTTGCATGGAGGCATAACCCTTTCTCTCAGGTACTTAGCCAGTATTTTCAGCTTCTTTTACAAACTTTGTGAGCCATTTCTGGTAACAATCCTTATCTCGTGCACATTAAAATGCTGTTACGTTTGTCGGGGAGGGGGTAGCTATTACCTTAGAATGGGTAGAAATGTATGTAGTACGGTCCGTGTACGAGTAGTTAGCCCATCTCGGTGTGATTCGGTGGAGAAACGTGAGCTTAAGGATTGTCTTGTTTGAATGTGCACTATACGGGGGATGGTGCATAGTAATAATTAGGGTTGAAGGTAAGGAGTCATACGTGAAACCCCCTGGGTGAGGGGCCGAGGTGAGACCGAAGCAAAGAGAGGTGAGGGGCTTTAAAAGGGGTGGTGTTGTCCAGACAGCGAGGGGAGGGCCTTTTTGCCTTGAATCGTCTCCCGAAGGACGGAGTTATGAATGTCTCCTAAGAGGCAGAGTTTGTCTTTTTTTTTTCTTTTTTTTTTACCATGATGCCTGCCTTCTCCTTTTCCTGTCTTTGCCCTGTGCCTGCTTCGTCGTCCCTGATTCCTGTTTGTGTTTCTTCGTCGCCCTTTTCCATCGCCTGTTCATCTCTCCTGCCCGTGGACCTGCTCCCTCCTCATCCACCAGCAGAGCTACGGCCTACCCGGTTGTCGTTCCCCAACCCCATCTGTGAATAAGTCTGGTGTGTGGTACCAAAGGTTTTATTGTCATTGTATATAATTATATATCTATTGATTCCACGTTCCCCCTTTCTTCCCCAACTCAACCCGCCGTCGTCTCCACCATCACAATCACCATCCCGTTATTTGATTTGGGAAATAAACCCATTGATTTTAAAAAAGTTAAGAGCCTCGTGTGCTTCTTGCGATTCCCATGTGCGCAAGGCCGCAATTACTTGACGTGTCCAAAGGAATAAAAGCTAGCTCGACCCATTCGTCAAGCGTCGGCCTTTAATCAGCGTGGACATGACAATACTCTATAGTCTCGTATTGTGTTAATAAATGGTAATAAATTAATTATCTTCTTCATGATGCGTAACTATACACAATGATGAAATGGTGTTTAATTCACAATGTTGCAAGATTCCATCCTCTCGTGATATTTTATGCGACAGATGGACAGACGTGACAAGCCTATTATTATACAGATATTTTCCATTATCTCTATATTTCAATTTTGGAAAGAAGTTTACAGGTATGAAAATGTAAACGATCATTCAAATAAATAAAAAAATTGCCTTCTTCTGGCCCAGAGCTTTACCCACACCAGAGACCAGTCTGAGCACAGTGATCTGAGCACATCTTCTATCATGTAAATAAATAATAATTTTTAAACACACACACACACACACACACACACACACACACACACACACACACACACACACACACACACCTCAAATCTGTTTAGCCTGGATTTGAATCCCGACGCAACTATAAACTAGCATCTGTTGAAGACAAAGTCTTCGATATCCCCCGCCATAGTAAATGAGGATCAACAAACATATTCCCTAAGCGTGTGCAATATGTATGTGAAGTTTCCCCTTGATCTGACCAGCCGTTCTGGAGAAGATTTTTAAAATTTATGAATTTTCAATCCAATATGGCCACCAAACCATGTGACCTATCAATTAGAAATTAACAAACTTCTGAAAGGATGTCTTGGGGAAAGTGTATGTAAAATTTTGCCTCAATCTGACCAGCCGTTCTGGAGAAGAAGATTTTTTAAATTTATTAATCTTCAATCCAAGATGGCTGACGAACCATGTGACCTATGACATCATAAATTTTCATTCTGCCTCCAATCCTCCAGTGGAATACGTGTGTGAAGTTTCGTGTTAATTGGATGAGGTGTGTTATTCTATCCAAGATGGCCGCCAAACCAGGTGTCTTGTGACGTCGTAATTTTTACTATGTATGCAGACATGATGGAAGATGATAGTTGCAAATTTTCGCTTCGTTAGGCTATGTGATTCCAGAGAAAACATTATTTAATATTTTTCTTTAATCCAACATGGCTGCCAAACCATGTGACCTATCAATTAGAAAATATCAAAAGGCACCAGTTCACCACTTGCTTGATATGTGTACCAAATTTCGTAAATATATCTTGAGGGGATTTGTAATTAAGCTCCGGAAACGAAATGGGACGGACGGACGGACGGACGGAGGGAACCAATTTCTATATCCCCCGCCAACTTCGTTGGTTGGCGGGGGATAACTATTATCCCGGTGTTGTATTATCCAGGATGATTCATCAATGTGTGTGTGTGTGTGTGCTGTCTCTCAGATGGACATTAAATGGGTGTCCTGTCTGTCTGCACTGGTTGGTAGACGTTAATGATCCCATGGTGTCCTTCGCATAGGAAGAGTAGGAAGCCAACACCCATGGATCATCACGGCCATGCCATGTTTCTCCTTACATTGTTTGTCCACCGCATCTTGTTTGCTGCACCTTTCAGGTTTGTTGCGTGTACACACTGGCTGATATGATGGTAGATGCACATGCCTGGAGGCAAATGATGTCTTCCACTTCATATTATACAAAATTTATCTCATGCACAGAATTGTGAAGCAAGTTTTTTTTATTTTAACATTTGTTTGCATGAATAACTTTCCATATAATCGCAATTCTGGTTACGCTCGTCCACTCCACATGAGAACGCTGTAAGGGAGTGTTTTTATTTATTTATTTTTCAAGCAGGAAGGAGATGTCTCGAAACTTGAGAGGATCAGATTGGAAAATGCAAGAGTACAACCAAAAGGTTCAACATTTCTCTTCCAGAACGACTCTCATCAGGGACTGACATGGACCATGCGTGTTCAGATTTCTTGATGCGCTTTGATGGCGCAGAGTAACACAGGCCAGCAAAAGACTGAAAATCAGGCCAAAAGGACGATGAGACTAAGGCGACCGCCCTCATCACCTTTTCAGCACATCAAACCATATCAAGTCAATCGATATTAAAGTAAGGGTGCATCTATTGATGGAATCATGTTGATAGCCAAGACTAAGTTTTGCTGGCTCTTCATCCATGCTATATTCTTTCAAACGACCTGAGGGCAGATTGGTGATTTCTTGCAACGATGCATAAAGAATACGTCATAATTAATCATGGCAATAAAGTTGGAAATTAATGGAACTAACCAATTGCAGCCTTGGCACATCCAGCATGCACTTGCATGACTTGACCGCATAAGCCCAACGTTGCCGTCAGATTCACCACAATCCCACCTCGTGCCTGTTCACAAGAACGGGGAGGAAGATGTCTTTCACAAGATAACTCGTCACCTTCACTATAACCTGTCAGCAGGTTTTGTTCGCCGAATTACTATGACGACACCAAACTCAAATATCGTCCAACATTACGACATCAGGATGTTGAAGATGTTTTACAATTGTGACGGCCAGTTCGTTATTCCAAATGGTTTGCGATTTCCTCATCATTGCCAGGATAATTCAAATGAGCATAGGCAGCAGTTTTGCTCTTAATTGACTCTCCCCCTTCTGTAAAGAAAAATAAATTCATACCTCTTCTTTTATCACCTGGTGTTACCTTAAAACACCTGTTGTACACAGCCTTGGTGGTGTTGAACGTGCCCAAGGTGTCAATCTCCATCACCGTCCTGAAACCCTTGGATGATAAGGAGGAAGCTGGACAAAGGAAGTTCCCTGCCGCATCTGCAACATATGACGATTCAATCAGAAAACTTTTTTTTTCCAGCATGTTCTATTAAAGAGCAAAGAAGTCACAAAATGGGATAACTAATTTTGGGTGAGAGTTACGAGCTCATCAAGTGATGTGGTCTACATTGGTAAAGGTACGAACAAACCTAGTAGAGCCGGGCTTTAATTTGTTAATGACGTGTAAAAACGTAAACTTTTAGAGTTGGAGGTCTCAGCTTTTTCTTTCCAATCAACTCTTAGAGAGAGGCACTTTAACGTAAATACGAGAGAAGCATAAGAATAATAAAACAGTAATAACATCTAACATGTGAACCTATATTCATATCTGTTTGTTTATTTATATATGCTTCAGAAACTAAAAATCTCCTGAACAAAATACAGATATCCTGAACAATATCTGGGGAAGGGGGTTCAGGATAGGGGGAAAGACCCCAATTCTCTCCACGTAAATGAGTATCGTCTAGCACGACCCGGTGGTATCCGGTATTAAAAACCATCTTCTTCTCCTACAAAGAAAATTTAACCAACTTGACGATATCCATGACGGTGATGTTGAAATGTCAGTGAGAATAATTTGAAATGTTCGAAATGTTTCATTTCACTCATTTTAAGTGGAGGTTCAAACCAAAGCATCCAACCTTTCACAGCAAAGCGGAAGTGATCTTTGCTCACGCCGTGTACACATTGGCCTGCAAAAGTATTCACTACCCCCTTCAAAGTTATCACATTTTGATTCCACCTGAGTTTATTTCATGATGCTTTCAAATCAAACTTAATATAAAGAGTCTTAAAAAAACTACTCCAAAGTGATAAAGCTAAAAAAAAAAATCGAGATAAAATGTGAATAAATTAGATTAACAGAGAAAATCAGGTGATTCTCAGGTCCAGAAGTATTCAAACCTTTTGCCTGATTAACCCAAAATCACTTCAGGAGCAAATTATTTGTTTGAAAAGTTACAAAACAAGTGTAATATGTTCCACCTGCATGTAATCAGTGGTTTAACGTAAAAATTAAGCTTCTCCACTTATCTAAGGAGTTTTAAGGTGAAACTAACTTGGTCAACCAACAAGGCAGACATGAAGACCAAGGAGCTTTCCAAAGAAGTCAGATATAAAGTGGTGGAGAAGCACCGTTCAGGAGAGGGTTATAACTTATAAGAATATTTAAAAGTCACTCGTTATCCCTTTGAGTACAATGAAATCCATCATAAAGAAGTGGAAGACGTATCATACCACCCAGACTCTACCCAGATCAGGTCACCCATCCAAATCCAACAGCCAGGCAAGCAGGAAACGGGTTTGGGATGGAACTACAAATCCAAGAATGATTTTGGCATATATGCAAGGCTCTACGTCCGAGCCACACTGGAGTGGCTGAATAAGAAGAAAATCAATGTCCTTGAGTGGCCCAGTCATAGCCGTGACTTATACCCAATTGAGCATTTCTGGTGAAACTTGAAGATTGCAATCCACCGATGATCCCCATCAAACTTGGCAGAACTAGAGCAATTTTCACGTGAAGAATGGGTAAAGATTTCACCATCTCACTGTGTAAAGCTGGTAAACACTGACCCAAAAACACTCAAAGCAGTCATTGCTGTAAAATATTTGTCCACCAAGTACTGACCTCAGGGGCTGAATACTTCCACGACCAGTGAATTTTGATTTGTACATGTTTTTTTTACAGGTATTCTTGACATGTAACCTCCTTCAACTATATCAGTGCTTAGTTTGATCTCTTAATTGATTAATAAAATAAGTTCATTTGGAAAAATTGTTTCCACATAATTCATAATTCATCCAAATTGGTATGGGCTGAATACTTTTGCAGGCCATTGTAAGCAGCAAGGTTGGTTGATGAATGATGAAGGTGATGTTAGCTGACTTTCAAGCAGATGTCAGATGACCTCGGGCAAATTAGAGAGTGAACCGAGCAGAATGTTTGTGAAGTACAACATGTTGTCTTTTGATTAAATCCGTCAGCGAAGCGACGGGAACTTTTGCTCGAACAGTATATTACAACTTACAAAGCCCAAAGGTGAGAGAAAGGGAACCAAAAGAGTGATTGAAATAGAAAGCAGAAAAATAAGAGCCACCGACATATTAGGAATGAAAAAAGCAGTTTTGATGCCTCGAACCTTTCTCTTTCATCCCTTATATACCAGCCGATCCTCTTCAATAGTGGCTTCCTTTTAATGATCTGAAACTTATGGGAGAGCTGATACATTAATTGCATGAAGGACAAAGACATCAACAGACAGCAAAGTACTTGAACATGAGATTTAGAATTGGACTCCAAGTAATCATAAACCATCGATTCAGATAGGAATGCGAAACAGCCTTCCCTCCGTTCGAAATATGAGATAGTGTTGAAAATCCTATTCTTTTCCATTCTATTCTTTTTTAATGCCTCCTATTCCTTTTCTCCAAAATAGGTAAAGATATTTGAATGAAACAAAGCTTAAAGTTTATCCTGCCATCGGGTGTGAAGTTTTGTGATTCTGACACAAGATGTCTTAATGCTACGTTAGTCAAGATGGCAGAGTGAAGCACAACGTTGGGATGACTGACTGGAGATCCTGAAGATAAGATGATTGGAGCTGACTGGTGATGACATAACTGGATATGAGAGTTGGGATTACTCACTGGGAAGGAGAGTTGGGATTACTCACTGGATAGGAGAGTTGAGACTACTCAATGGAGATAAGTCAAGACGACTGAAGATGAGAGTTGGGTGCAGCATTACGATCCTGAGAGTAAGAGACGGTCAATGGAGTACCGCCACAATGGATCACCAGCCCCGACTTGGCTCTGTCAGATTTTCATCCATCCATTGGGACCATACTCTGTGCAGAGCGTTGGTGCTGCCTAAGCAGTCTCCTTGGCTATTGGGTACAATCCTGGACGGGTCGCCACTCCGACACAGGATACCAGCAAGCTGGCACTCATTTTACCGACCTCGGAAGGATGACAGGCAGAGTCAGCCCCACCTGGTATTAATTCAACAGCCAAGTGGGATTTGATCTCAGGATCCTGGGATCCCAAGCCCACCACCCTAACCATTAAGTCAACACCAGGCATAGATTTTCATCTCTTCCCCAAACTTAAGGAACACCTTCGTGGAACACATTTTTCTTCCGACATTGGTGTTAAGGTCGCTGTAAAGGGCTTGTTAAGTCAGCAGGTCACACAGTTGTGTCGTGACAGCATCACAAAACTACTTGAACATTGATCGAAATGTGTGGACCGTAGTGGTGATTACTTTGAGAAATAAATAAGCACCATGGTAGAATAAAGATTTATGTTAGCATCTGTCTTTGTTTCATTCGAATATCTTCACCAGTTTTGGAGAAAAAGGAATAGAAGACATTGCTTTTCGACATGTCCTCATATTTTATTCCCTCTCCTCTCTCCTTCCATCTCTTTTCACATTTCTTTCCAACCTCCCACCCCCAATTTTTTTTCATTTTCTCACTTTTCTGTTTCTCCCTTTACCTCTTCCCTATATACATCCCGCACACCTAAGAATGTACAGTATCCCCGTATTTTATGAAGGTTTATGACCATATGAGGTCAGGAATGGCGAGAATTATCCTTGCACACTATTTTTATTATGCCCATTGACCCTCCTTAACCCAACCCTCTTACTTGCAGGTTTTTGTGCTTCCTCCCCTCCAATCCTGTGTCTCTTTTCCTGTTCGTTCATTCCCTTGCCTAATGTTACGTCCGCCACCAAAGGTGGATGGAGGTTATGCTTTCACACCTGTCTGTCTGTGAACATGATATCTCAAAAAGTTGTAGATGGATTCGGACGAAATTTGGTGGAGAGGTTGGGTGTGTGACAAGGACAAACTGGTTAGATTTTGGTGGAGATTCATATCCAGATCCAGATACTACAATTTTTTAAGTGATTCTTCACCAATGAGGGGTCGGGCCAAAAACGATATACGGCATGATATCTCAAAAAGTTGTGGATGACGTATGACAAAACGAGGTGGATGAGTTGGTTCGGTGACAAGAACAAGCCGATTCAATTTAGGTTCACGTCTGGATACAGATCAGGCCTATCAGTGGGATACAAAATGGAAACTGCTCAGCCTGGTGGAGGTATGCGCTCTACCGAGTGTCGTTCTAGTTTCTAACTGTTGCCTCACTGCCCTGCTGTTAGTTAATACCCTCTGTCATGTTGCTGTTTTTGTGAGCCTCAATTTATTTCTTTATGTCCAATTTCTTTCATATATATATATATATATATATATATATATATATATATATATATATATATATATATATATATATATATATATATATATATATGCCATCACATGGAAACATTTGCATTTTAGATTTCTAAAATTCAGAGCAATGGTTCAAAAGTTCTGATTCCTGGAAGGTTGTAAAAACCACTGTTAAAGATTTTTTCTTTTAAATCCTCAACTGATTCACAAAAATACACAACAAAAAATAATGTAACTATATGACAACAAAAATATACTGCTCATCAAAAGGCATCAATAATATTTACACTCCAATATACCCCGTCACCCCTCACTCGCACTTTCATGTATTCGTCTCGGTAACCTTTAAGTAAATATTGAGCGAGAATTTGTTTTGTTGGAAGTTGAAGGAAACATCAAGGAAAGTTTGTCATGTGGCAACATCCAACATGACACACATTTGGCATTCCTAGTTAGAGCTATGTGCACATTCAAAACGAACCTGAAACGGTTGTAGATCCAAGTATTGCTCATTTATTGCCCATTATCAGGGGTACCCGGTATTGTCAGTGCTGTTCTACTCCTGTTGGCATTTTGAAGAAATCAAATATTGATTTTTTTTTTCTTCTATTTTCTGTGGGGGCCTAAAACACCTACATGCACCCAAGAAGGAATGGGGTTGGGGATCATTTAATATTACCTTTCACAGAGCTACAAAGGATTTGGCACTACAGAGCAATTAAAAAAAAAACATTCCGCCCAAAAAAATCAAACTTTATTTTTTTTTTTTTTAAATTGTTGTTGCCTAAAACTCCCAGGTGTGTAACCTCTGGAAATTTGACAAAGATCCGTTCAGCCATTTCTGAGAAAAACGGTGACACACACAAGCATCTCTCTGATGGTATAGATAATGTATAGAACATCAAAATTGTACTTAATTTCAATACACCACAAGTTTAAATGGTGGTAGAGTTTAACATTTTTAGACAAGTGAAATTAAATATACATTTACTTTGAAAGCTTTGTTGTTATAGCAGCCTTAGGAAAAGATTAGGGTTTGATTGAAAGGTTTTCTGTCAAATTTTGAAAAATAGAGTGAAGGAAGTCATTGTTGGGAGCCGACACAGCGATGATGAATTAGAGTAGAGCTTCACACTATTGGTAATCTTACTGTTAACGAGTATGTCGATAAGACCCAGAGATGCAACGCTTTCCCCCACCGCTGATGACACTTCATCTACGTGACGAACGTCCATGCAAAGGGGCAGGCAGTGGCCACCTGTTGCCTGCTCCAGCTTCTTGGCAGCCTGCAGCACACCATTTTGGAGACAAAACGAATGATTAATATTACCATAAGTAAACTACCTTTTTGTTTTCGAGCATGATTGGATCACTTGATAATCCTTTTCCGAATTTTGTGCTGTTCCGATTCACATTTTTCAGTTCACGACGTATACCAGGATGCCTCCGTCATAAACATTCAACTAAAAGAGTTATGCTCAACTTCTGTGCCACTATTACGGTTATTTGTATGAGTATTTGAGGATCTTCTCGTTTATGGAACCCCATTCCTGAGGCTGTTCTATCCCAACCTTAGGTCCAAGGTTTCATGCATGTGGTGCATCACCATCTCATGTCATACCCCATCCCTACTGTGATCTTTTCTACCTCATTAAGTCTGCCGAACCGAACTCAACCCTTTTACTTGCAGATTATTGTGTTTCCTCCCGTCCTCTTTTCCTGTTCGTTCATTCTCTTGCCCATTGTGTCAAACTTGTGCCCCACTCTGTTCTTTGCCTTTTTACCCTCAGTCATCTTGCACTCTACCATGAGCCTCGACCTTGAAGAGAGAAAAGAAACATAGAGGATCATCTTAAATGAGTTGTATCATCCATGGATGTTACAAAGTTATTTAATGAACTTTCCAAATTGCCAGGATTAGAATTTCCTGGCCTTCACTTTGTTGAGTTGCTCAACATATAATGCAGGATAAACAAAAAAGATTTAAAAAAATTTGTTTCAGAGAAAATAGTCGGAAATACCTTCAGACCCCACTATTCGTGGGGGATACGTTCCTGAAAAATTCCGCAGATGTCGAATCCGCGAATAATGGGGAATTGTTTCAATGGGAAAAAGGGGGATAGGTTCTCGGCGGTTTGTGATTCATGAAGGAAAATCAAAAATCCAATGAAGAATCGCGAATACGCCTGCGAAAAACTGTGAATATGCCCGCAAAAAAAAACTCCTAAACAGTTAGGCAGAAATTCCCAAAATACAAAACTTGGATGAAGGTGCGAGAGCAGTGTCAGTTTGGGCCCCCTTGGGGTTGGGTCAAAAGATCAAATACCGAAAAATGCAATTGCAGGCACATTTTTAAATGAAACTGTAAATGTGATCAACATTGGGGGACCCATGAAATAAGTAACGATTTTTGGGGTTCGACCCCCAGTTAATGCTCCAGGGGGGGTGGGGACTTAGGATCACAGGGGTCAAAGTAGACTTTTGAAACTCAACATTTGATATTTGGTCATTACTGGTGGAACTTTTTGCCAAGTTTCAACCTTGTTTTAGGTGGGAAGCGTGGGAATTTTCGATGCCGTGCCATCGACTTCAACTCACTCTTTCCACACGAGATGTGTTACGGCTTCCAATCGCCACATTGCAGCCGTGTCTGCAAAAAGTAGATTACATTCAGCAAGTTCATGTCAGTTCAAAGTCGATGAAGTTTGTTGCCAATTTGAATACGGCATGAATATAATCGTTCAATGACACAAGAGCACATACCTCATGAAGATCTCTGCAATTCGAAAGCCAATTCCAGATCCTCCACCAGTAATAAAAGCTACTTTTCCCCTGTAAAAAAAAAAAGAGATGATGTCAAGTTCATCAAAAACACATGCTTTTCTGAGAGGTCATAATTACAGTCAAACTGTTGTCAAAAAATTATGACCTCAAGTACTTATCAAGCTCTCCGTCTTGGATGAGTTTTCTTGAGGAGAATAAAGTGGTCCACGGACGCACGCTCTCCTACGAGCTTGACGCGTGCATTGTGGGTAACTGCGGGAGGGTGAGTAGTCTGCACATTGTTTGTGGGGGGATTTTTACAGGTGATGCTGTATTCGGCAGCTGATAATAGATGTAGTGAGCAATGTAGTTGTGTAATTAATCCGTACGTAGCGAGTTGCTAATTACACCAATAGATATGCTGAACATTTCCATTCTTCAACTCACAGGACATGACATCTTTCCTATCTACAGGTGGATTATGCTGAGCATTTTTCAAATGTACAGTAACATCTCAGATGATGCTGTTTGTGGCAAGATGGTGATTTACAAGAAGATGCACTGAATGTTTCCATTATGTAATGTCCGTACGTGTCGACCTGGTAATTACTGGATACATCAATAGATCAGGTCAGGTATGGGAGCATGTGCCAGAACAGCGCGTCGCTGCGTCCACTTTCCGCCGGTACTCCGGGGGCCTCCGTCTGGCCATCCCCCAGGCAGATGCCAGGCCCATCCCCATCTCCTTGAGATGATGGTCAACCTGCTGCAACCATGAGGCACGTGGTCGGCCCACTGGCCTCCTCCACTCATGAGACTCCCTCGCTGAGAGAATCTGGTGAGCAGGATCAGCGTCAGGAAAACGAGCCACATGTCCATACAGCCGCAGCTGACGCTCACGGACTATGCAGGTAACAAATCTCATCCGAGTCTCTCTCAGCAACCGCTCGTTGGACACAAAATCCGACCAGCGATAGCCAAGGATTCTCCGAAGAGACCTGGTACCAAAGGAATTAAGTCTCCGTCTCAGATCCTTGGTCAAAGTCCAAGTCTCGCACCCATAGAGCAAGACTGGAAGTACCAAGGACCTGAAGACTCGGACTTTCGTCCTCCCGCACAGGTACCGGCAGCGCCACACCCCATGATCCAGTGAATCCATGACTCCCCAGGCCCGACCCAGACGTCTATTGACCTCCGGCTCACAACCTGCGGAGACATGAATATCACTGCCAAGGTAAGTGAATCTATCCACGACCTCAACATCCTCACCACAAACAGACACAGACAGGACAGCAGCATCCAAGATGTCACCGAAAGCCTGGATCTTTGTTTTGACCCAAGAAATCCGTAATCCCAACGGCTCCGACTCCTCATTCAGCACCTCGAGGGCCCCCAAGAGGATGTCTAAAGTCTCCGCAAAGATGACTGCATCATCTGCAAAATCAAGGTCCGAGATCTTGACATTGCCAAACGATGCACCGCAACTTGATCTCTCCGACATCCTCCCAAAAATCCAGTCCATACAAGTGCTGAAAAGTGTGGGGGCAAGTACACATCCCTGACGAACTCCAGTAACAACTGGAAATAAGTCAGAGGCGGTACCACCACACTTCACAGCACTCTCAGTACCAGAGTAGAGTTCAGACATCAGATCGATCAGTTTCAGTGGCACCCCACGAAGACCAAGAATCCTCCAGAGGACATCCCGATTCACTGAATCGAACGCTTTACAGAGATCAACATAGGCTGCAAGCAGCCCCTGCCGAAACTCTCGTCTGCGTTCAGTGAGGACACGAAGAGCAAGGATACGGTCAATCGTTGACCTCTTTGGTGTAAAGCCTGACTGCTCTGGACGCTGGTGCTCAAGCAGATGGTGGCGAACCCTATCAAGAATTATCCGAGCAAAGACCTTGCCCGGCACTGAGAGCAGCGTCACCCCTCGGTAGTTGTTGCAGTCTTGGCGATCACCCTTCCCTTTCCAGAGAGGGACAACAAGGCCCCTCTTCCAGTCAGTTGGGATGATGCCTGTGTTCCAGGCAGAGCACAAAACTGCATGCAACGACGCGAGTGCAGCATTTCCACCAGCCTTGAGAAGTTCAGCATGGATGCCACAGATCCCTGGAGCTTTGCCCCGTTTCAACCGGTTCACCGCAGCCCGTGTTTCCACAAGCGATGGTGGACCACAGTTGATTCGAGGGTCAGCAACAGGGATTGTAACACCCTTGACGTCCAACTCGACAGCTGGGGGATCAGCCTGGTACAACCGCTCAAAGTAACCGGCCCAGCGGGCCTTCACTTCAGACTCCTCTGTCAAGAGCCTACCACTCTCTGCTCGAACTGCAGTGCTCCGAGGGATGGGCTTGGATGAACGTAATGCGCGAATTCCCCTGTAAGCGGGACGAGAATCACCTGTCCACAGGTGATGCTCTACCCCTCACAGATTCCTCGCACATAGGCCTCCTTGTCCACCCTCAGTGCACGTACAGTTTTACGCCTCAGCTCCCTGAACAGCTCAGCTCTGCCATTCAGCCTGGCCCTGCGACTCTGGTCAATGGTATCCAGTGTCCCTTGAGAGACAAAATTCTTCTTTGCCCTGCGGTGAACTCCAAGGCATCCACCGGCAACATCAAGGACGGTGGTCTTGAAGGTGCTCCACAACTCTTCAGGACCCCCAAAGCACCCAGACCCCCCAAGTGTCCACTCAGCCTGTTCGCAAACTCCTCAGCTACTCTCTCATCCCTGAGCTTGGCAACATCCAGCCTAGGCTGGGATGGTACCATTCTCCAGGATTTAAGGTGCAGCTTTAGAGTTGCTACAACAAGCCTGTGGTCAGTATTGAGGAACTGAGCACTCCGGTAGACCCTGCAGTTCTGGATCATCCTCCAACGACCGTCAATGAGGACATGGTCAATCTCCTTTGCCACACCGCCAGCGTTGGAATACCAAGTCCAGCGATGAGCTTGCGGGCGCTGAAACCACGAACCAGCCACCCTAAGTCCATGACTTCTTGCAAAGTCAAGGAACTTAGTGCTATTCTGGTTCATAGTTCCTGACCCATGGGGACCAACACACACCTCATAACCATCCCTATCAGTTCCAGTCGATGCATTGAAATCCCCAAGACTAGAAGTGTATCTCGTCTGGGGCACTGATCAACCACAGACTCGAGTGTGGCGTAGAATGCATCCTTCACGGTAAGATCACTCGCCTCAGTCGGAGCATAAATAGAGACCAGGGAAATGACACCTAAGGAGTGACGAATCCTTAATCTCATAATACGCTCGTTGACCGGTGTTACCTCAATTATCATTGGGGTCAGCTTATTGGACACAGCTACAGCAACTCCTTGGGTATGGTAACCATCAGAGCGACCAGACCAATAGTAGGTGTAACCACCCACCATTATCTCGCCGCAATCCGGTCTCCGAACCTCAGAGAGAGCTGCAATCCCGATGTCCAAACGCTTGAGCTCAGATGATAACAGAGACAGGTGATCATCCTCTCTTAGGGATAGGACATTCCAGGCACCCACCCGAAGGGACCGCCTCAGGTTAACCCAAGGAGACCGCCGTCTGGTGGACGACACCTCAGCACCACTCCGACACACTCTCCCGCAATCTGACCCAGGGATGTTACCCCGTGGTTTCCCTCCTATCAAAGATTGGGGGTCCCGAAGGCTTTGCCCCAATCCCATCATCCGGTGAGCTGCCCTGCGAAGGGAAGCTGCACAGGAGGTACTCCCACGGAGTGGGTTTTCAGATTTTTTTGCGTTTTTGCGTTTTGCGGAATGAAGCGTTTTACGGTGGCTGGAGTGCAAATCCTGCCACCAACCTCCTAATAAGAAGTAACCCAACTGCAGGAGGACGTCCGCAGACACAGTTGGGCACTAGATATGGATG
Organism: Eptatretus burgeri; assembly: GCF_056783735.1. Classification (NCBI taxonomy): domain Eukaryota; kingdom Metazoa; phylum Chordata; class Myxini; order Myxiniformes; family Myxinidae; genus Eptatretus; species Eptatretus burgeri. The sequence goes on along the minus strand of NC_140962.1, from coordinate 7,112,277 downwards.
GCCGTTGGCTCACAAGGAGCTCCTCCGCCCTTTGACAGGTTTTGTTTTTAATCCTGCTGGGTGTCCATATCCAAACACCCTCCTCACCAGAAAACCTGGTGGGGGAGACGGTTTAGTCGCCGACAACCCGACCATGGAACAGGTTAGTACAGGTTTACATGGTACCTGTAGCAGGTCACAGATCGAACCTGACCTGACAAGATCAATAGATGCTGTGAGTGTTTTAATTCTGTACGTAACTCACGGGGGATGGCGTCACAGGGAATGATGTGTTACATGGGTGAGACGTCCCGTGAAACTATGTTTATGCTGCGAAGCTACAATACAGTACGTACAGGGAGCAGGTCATGATCGCGGTTCGTGGAAGATATGTTTTAGAATTGTGTTTTGCTCGCAGCTCATGGAAACAAAAAAGAAGAAAATCGCCGTGAAAACCGCGAATACACGGGGCAATTCCCCACGAATGTAGGAGCATGTCGCAAATGATCAACCGCCAAATACGCGGAACCCATGAATGCTGGAACCGCAAATGTCGGGGTCTGTGTGTATATGTATAGGCTGAAAGGATGGCCGAGACCAAGAGGTACACACACTCGCCTATGAACTGACTAGCCTGGGCTTGTTTCTGACCAAGCTATAAACTGTCCGACCAGTGTTTTACAGGCAGTGTGATTCATCAATATGTGTGCCGTCGCTCGGATGGACATTAATCTTGGTGCCCAGTCTGCTGGCATTAATTGATGGACATTAAGGATCCCATGGTGTCGTTCGCGAAGAGTAGGCGAGCTATTGTTGGCACTGTGGCTAAATTCCAAATTCCTGCCTTAACTAGTCGAACGTCAGGCCTTGCCAGCCGGTTCCTGAAGACTCGGGCCAAGCTTCCCCAGGCCGAGCCCATAAGAAAGGTAGGACAGTAGTGGTCATTACCAAAGAAGAAGAATCTGCGTTGTAAAGCAGGAGTGTCAGTCTGTCCGTCCCCGAACTACTCCCTCGGTTTTGGGGCTAACCCTGTGAAACCTTCTGTGGAACGTTTTGAGGTCCCAGCGGATGTCCTAATGTGGGTGGAAGGTTTCGGAAATACCTCAATATAATTATGACTTTGACTTTCCATTATTTCTTCTTGTTTCAGGTTATTTTTCAAAAGCAGTGAAACACCCATCATCGCTTACTTTTTTTTTTCTGGGAAAAAAAAAAAATATATATATATATATCAGATACTGTGCGACTCCAAACCATGAGTGGTGAACGTGCTGGCACCGAGTCCCATACAGCCCTTGCTGCACGATACCATGAGCAAAAAGTGCCACCAACCACATGGAACAATATAATATCTCCCGCTTTACCAAACACAATCTGGAGTCATTAGTGGTTTGCAATCAGTCGCATGTTGTTCTTCGACATGAGACGAACAATGTGACGTCACCGCCACAACGCAAGTACTGTCTGTGGCTCCGGGAAGAACCATCTTGCAGTGCTAATTACAAAGGTATAATTACAGATGCTGTCACAAGTGCATGGAAAATGCAGTTACCGACTGGTCTGATCTCTCTCTCTCTTTCTCTTTCTCTTTCTCTTTCTCTTTCTCTTTCTCTTTCTCTTTCTCTTTCTCTTTCTCTTTCTCTTTCTCTTTCTCTTTCTCTTTCTCTTTCTCTTTCTCTTTCTCTTTCTCTTTCTCTTTCTCTCTCATCTTCAAGATGTTCAGTAACTCAAACTCCTAGCTCTCACTATCAGCCATGATATTTCTTGGGAAAACCCCATTTCTTATTTGACCTCCAAAGCCAGTGGCCCAACTGGGCATCCTCCATCAGGCAAAGTCTTTCCTAAGCACACATGAACTTTTATCGATTTAAAAGGTCTTCACCAACAGCTTGATTGAGTATTGCTCTCCCTTCTGGGCTGGATCCCCCTTGCTCTCACACCTTGCTCAGCTTGATGTCATGGAAACTAAGTCCTTCACAATCATTGGAATCTTCTGCCATGTCTTAACAGTCTGTAACCTTTCTTTTTCTCTCTTTTCTCTTCTTACTCTTAGCCCCCCCTCCCCCCCTCCAGTTGGACTAAATGGTTCAGCCATGGGTATAAAACCTGCGATTGGCTGTGGGGCAAAAAGGGAACCAGGAAGTTGTTGCAGAGGAGGAGAGGATGGCCATTTTGAGGAGGACTCATTGCTGAGTGCCTTTATTGGGTTGGAGTTTCCATCTGCAGTATCTTTATCGGAAGGTTGTGTTTGGTTGAACCCTTATTGCAGGATCTCGACCTTGCAGACTATATTGGGGCCTGCCATGAGCCGACTGTTGGGGCCTGCATTGGGGGGGCCTACTGTTGGGGCCTGCCTGGGGGGGGGCGACTGTTGGGGCCTGTATTGGGGGGGGGACTGTTGGGGCCTGCCTGGGGGAGGCCTACTGTTGGGGCCTGCCTGGGGGAGGCCTACTATTGGGGCTTGCCTGGGGGAGGCCTACTATTGGGGCCTGCCTGGGGGGAGGCCTACTATTGGGGCCTGCCTGGGGGGCCTACTGTTATAGCCTGCATTGGCGGGGCCTACTGTTGTAGCCTGCCTGGGGGGCTACTGTTGGGGCCTGCATTGGGGGGCTACTGTTGGAGCCTTCCTAGAGGGGGCCTACTCTTGAGGCCTGCCTGGGGGGCTACTGTTGGGGCCTGCCTGGGGGGACTACTGTTGGGGCCCAACTGGGGGGTACTGTTGGGGCCTGCCTGGGGGGCTACTGTTGGGGCCTTCCTGGGGGCTACTGTTGGGGCCTGCCTGGGGGCTACTGTTGGGGCCTATCTGGGGGGCTACTGTTGGGGCCTGCCTGGAGGGGGCTACTGTTGGGGCCTATCTGGGGGCTACTGTTGGGGCCTGCCTGGAGGGGGGCTACTGTTGGGGCATGCCTGGAGGGGGCTACTGTTGGGGCATGCCTGAGGGGCGGACTGTTGGGGCGTGCCTGGGAGGGGGCATATTTTGGGGCCTGCCTGGGGGGCGAAATGTTGGGGCCTGCTTGGGGGGATGTGGGGGGCTGCTGTTGGGGCCTGCCTGGGGGGCTACTGTTGGGGGCAGCCTGGGGGGCTACTGTTGGGGCCTGCATGGGGGCTACTGTTGGGGCCTGCATGGGGGCTACTGTTGGGGCCTGCATGGGGGCTACTGTTGGGGCCTGCCTGGGGGGATGTGGGGGGCTGCTGTTGGGGCCTGCCTGGGGGCTACTGTTGGGGCCTGCATGGGGGCTACTGTTGGGGCCTTCCTGGGGGGGCCTACTGTTGGGGCCTGCCTGGGGGGGCTTCAGTTGGGGTCTGCCTGGAGGGGGCCTACTGGTGGGGGCCGACTGTTGGAGCCTGCCTGGGGGGGCTAATGTTGGGGTCTACTGTTGGGGCCTGCCTGGGGGACTACTGTTAGGGCCTGCATGGGGGGGCTTCTGTTGGGGCCTGCCTGGGGAGGCTACTGTTGGGGCCTGTCTGGGGGGCCTACTGTTGGGGCCTGCCTGGGGGGGCTACTGTTAGGGCCTGCCTGGGGGGCTACTGTTGGTGCCTGCTTGGGGGCCTACTGCTGGGGCATGCCTGGGGGCCGACTGGGGGGCTACTGTTGGGGCCCGCCTGGGGGGGCTACTGTTGGGGCCTGCCTGGGGGGCTACTGTTGGCGCCTGCCTTGGCGGGGCCGACTGTTGGGGCCTGCCTGGGTGGGGGCTACTGTTGGGGCCTGCCTGGGGGGCTACTGTTGGGGCCTGCCTGGGGGGCTACTGTTGGCGCCTGCCTTGGCGGGGCCGACTGTTGGGGCCTGCCTGGGTGGGGGCTACTGTTGGGGCCTGCCTGGGGGGGCTACTGTTGGGGCCTGCCTGGGGGGGCTACTGTTGGCGCCTGCCTTGGCGGGGCCGACTGTTGGGGCCTGCCTGGGTGGGGGCCGACTTTGGGGCCTGCCTGGGGGGGGCTAATGTTGCAGCCTGCCTGGGGGAGGCCTACTATTCGGGCCTGCCTGGGGGGCGACTGCTGGGGCCTGCCTGTGGGGGTGGGGCTACTGTTGGGGCCTGACGGGGGCCTACTGTTGGGGCCTGCCTGGGGGCTACTGTTGGGGCATGTCTGAGGGGGCCACTGGTGAGACCTGCCTGGGGGGGCTATTCTTGGGCCCTGCCTGGGGGGGGCCTACTTTGGGGCCTGCCTGGGGGGGGGGGGTAATGTTGGAGCCTGCCTGGGGGAGGCCTACTATTGGGGCATCGGGCAAAGCCCCCCCCGCGCAAAGCCCGTTTCAACATCTTAAACGACTCAGCCTGCCCATTCATCTCAGGATGATACGGTGCGGACCTTCGATGTCGAATACCATTTTGACGCATAAACTCATCAAATACACCTGCGATGAACTGCGGACCGTTTTTTTTTTTTGTATACCTTGGTCGAGGCTCGTATGAGAGCTAACACACAACTCACAGCAAGGAGGCATGAGACAAGAGGGGCGGGAGTGGAAGGGACAAAACAGTGGGGAACAGACACATTAGGTGAACTGTGGAAGGGAGAGGGATGGGGATGGGACGGGAAACATGGCGAAGAGAAGATGGACATTTCAGGGACTTTCAGGAAGGAAAGCAGGAGAAATGAAGGAAGTGGGCTTGGGTGGATTATCGGGGGTAGAAAAGATCGAGGATTTGGATGGGGGAAGATAAGAGGTGGTGGTGAACAGCTGTTTTGAAAGCCTGGAGGGAAGAATGGGAAAGAATAGAGTGAGGAAGTTTATTCCAAAGGCGGGAAAAAAGAGGAATGAAAGAGTGAAGATGAGCAGTGATTCGTGATTTTGGTAGTTTTACCAGAAGGGGGTTGTTGGCGGACCTTGAGCGCCCTGTGGAAATGTGGTGGGGACAAATCGCAGAGAGAGCAGGGGGGGCAAGGCTGGAGAGGAGTCGGTAGAAGACAGAAAGACCACCGACCAACCTGCGGTGATTGAGTGAGAGGCCCAAAGACTCAGCTTCATTGCGGGAGATGCCGATGATCTTAAATGCCCTGGTTTTGACAGCGTGAAGCCGAGAAAGGTGGGAGGCAGGAGCACCAGCCCAGAGGGGAGAGCAGTACTCCATCAGGCCATGGACAAAAGCTTTGTAAGTGGTCAGGAGCTCAAGAGGGCCGAGGAAGGACTTAGCACGACGGAGGATTCCCAGTCGGCGACTGGCTTTTGAGGCGAGGTTGGAAATGTGACTTTCCCAGGAAAGGTCATGGCAGATAGTGAGACCTAGAAGCTTGAAAGAAAAGACTTCTTCCAGAGGATTGTTGAGAAAGTGGATGGGGGGGTTTTCTAAACGGTCCTTTCGAAGAGACAAAGTGAGAGTGTGAGATTTGTCTGGATTGAAAGACATGTTCCACGTGTTGGACCAGTTTGTGATTTTTATCCAGATCTGCAGTGAGCGAAGAAGCTGCTGCTTGCCGGTCTGAGGGATGACAGATGGTACGGCAGAGGGTGGAGTCGTCGGCAAAGAGAAATAGAGGATTTTCCAGAGAGTCCGAGAGATCATTGATGAAAACCAGAAAAAGAACAGGGCCCAGAACGCTACCTTGAGGAACTCCAGCCTGCACAGGAAGAGGGGATGAAAGAACTCTATTTAGGGCCACAAGTTGACTGCGACAGGAGAGGAAGTCTGCGAGCCATGAGTGGAGATGGCCTTGAATACCATGGGAAGAGAGTTTGGTGAGTAGGGCAGGGTGCCAGACTGTGTCAAAAGCACGTGATATGTCCAGGGATACGGCTCGGATTTCCTGTCTGGCATTGAGGACCTCCATCCATTGATGGGAGAGCAGAAGCAGCATATCCAGGGTAGAGTGACCTGGTCTGAAACCAAATTGATGATTGGAAATCAAGCCATTGGAGAAGAGGAAGGATTTCATATCTGAGGCGATGATGGATTCCATCACCTTGCTGATGATTGGGAGAAGGCTGATTGGTCTGTCGTTATAGGGATCTGTTTTTGCACCTTTTTTATGCAGGGCAATGATGTTAGCAGATTTCCAAGCAGATGGCAGATGACCTTGGGCAAATGAGAGGGTGAATAGAACAGAGAGAGGGTGAGCAAGAGCAGAAGAGCAGGCTTTGAGGACACGTGGGCTGATGCCGTCTGGACCGGTTGCAGAATCTGACTCGAGGTTTGAAAGCAAGCTCTCCACCTTGTCAGGAGAAAAGGATACAGAGTCCAGGGACAGTTGGGTGCGACTGGGTAAAGTGGGTAGAGATAGTGATGGGTTTAGGACACAAGATTTAGCTGCAAACACCGAGTTTAGACATTCAGCTTTATCACGTGTGGAATCAGCAGTGCGGCCATTTGAGGTAAGGGAGGGGATGGAGGGGGAACATACACCAGAAACAGATTTGATTAAACGCCACCAGGATTTTGAGGAGGGAGAGAGGTTTGAGAGTTCAGACTTGAGATGAGAAAGATGTTGTTTTCTGGCTCTCCTGAGGGTAGATACACACTTGTTCCGAGCTTTGTGGAAAGAACTGAGATTGCCCTCAGTTGGGTTTGCTTTCCATGAGGCAAAGGCAAGTTGTTTCAGGACAACTGCCTCGCCACAAGCTTCAGTAAACCAAGGGCGGGAGGAAGGGTAAGACAACTGAACACGAGAGGGGATAAATCTGTGCATGAGGGAGAGCAAGTTTCTTTGAAAGAATTCCCAGGATGAGTTGATGTTTGAGAAAGTAGCGATAGGAGACCAGTCTGTAAGTTTGATGGCTGCTCGGAGACCCTGCCAGTCGGCTTGAGTGAAATGCCAGACTCGACGGCGGTGAGGTGGTTCTCTGATAACAGCCAGAGAGATGTCCACTTTGACAAGGACGTGGTCAGAAGAACCAATTGGAGCGAAGGAAGAGCAGCAGAGACCGTTATCAGAGACCAGGATCTCTGGTAATTATTTATTAGCAAAGATCGTCCGCAGCTTCTCTACTGTAATGTTTGCTGCATAACTACAACCTCTGGCCATTTAGAGAATGCATCGATCACAATCAAAAACATTTTGCCATTAACCGGCCCCGCAAAATCTACATGGACCCTCTGCCAGGCTCTGCCTGGGGTCGGCCATAGCCCCGAGGCTCGGCGCGGGTTATCAGCATCTGTTTGACACGTGGCGCAATGCTTAACCAACTGCTCAATATCTTTGTCCAACCCCGGCCACCACAACAGGCTATGAGCAAGACTCTTGGTCTTCACGATGCCAAGGTGACTGACATGCAGTTCTTCCAAACACCGCTGCCTGAACTTCGGTGGAATCACCGTCCTCATTCCCCACATAAGGCACCGTTGGACCAACGACAGCTCCGATGCGCGTGATGTGAAAGGTTGAAATGCCGGTGTCGAAGGTGGATCGCTCCAATTCCCCGTAGAAATCGCCTGGACGACACGGGCGAGCACCGGATCGCGAGCCGATTCCACCGCGACCTGTCTGGCCGTGATCGGCCACCTTTGGACCTGGCCCAGCGCGAACACATCGACCCGGTCGGCCAACTCAGATGCAGCTGGACCCTCCGCACATGGCAAGCGTAAGAGCCCGACGCAGTTAGCATGCTTCTCGGTGCTTCGGAACTGAATATCATAATCGTAAGCAGCAAGAAACAGACACCACCGCTGTATTCGCGCGGCCGCTACCACCGACCGGTACCCCGCGTTCGGGTCTCAGGATGAATTGAAGCGGTTTGTGATCCGTCTGCAAAGTGAAATGCGCCCCAGCAAGTGTTGATGAAACCTCCGCACACCCCAGACGAGGCTGAGAGCCTCGCGCTCGATCTGGGCATATTCCCGCTCTGCTGTGGACAGGGTCCGGGATGCAAAACAAACAGGCCGCTCGGAACCATCGTCCATCCTGTGGGAGAGCACTGCCCCGATGCCATATGCAGAGCTGTCGCATGCCAATAAGAGCGGACGTGCAGGCTCGTAGTGCACGAGGACCGTATTCTCTGTGACCAGCCGCTTGACGCGGTCGAACGACGCCTGGTGTGCAGGCCCCCAAGCCCAGCGCTCATCCTTCCTGAACAACCGTGTTAATGGCGCAAGTTGTGAGCTGAGCCCGCGCACGAACCTTTGGTAATACTGGGCCATACCAATGAACGAGCGCAGCTGCGTCTTGTCGTGAGGCGGTGGCATGTGCTGAATCGCTTCCACCTTCCGTGGACCTTTCAACAGCCCCTCCGGCGTGATGATGTGCCCGAGGTATTCCAAGCGCTGCTTGAAGAACGCGCACTTGTCCCTGTTCAAGCGCAGGCTGTACGCTTCTAGCTTTGTCAGCACTTGGGCAATGTTCGCAAGGTGCTCGTCCGCCGTTTTCCCCGCAATGAGCACATCGTCCAGGTAGGTCTGAGCGGGCAGGCCAATGCAAACCTGATCCATGGCTTTCTGCCACAAGGCTGGGGCCGAAGCAATCCCAAAACAGAGTCGGGTATATCGATAGAGTCTTGACATGTGTTGATTGTCAAAAGCTCGCTACTCCCGGGATCCATCGCCAGGTGAAAATATGCATCACGCAGGTCAAGCTTCGTGAAGTATTGACTCCCCGCCAATCGCGCATATATTTCATCGATTGACGGCAGTGGATATTGCTCCACGCTGAGCCCCGGGTTAACCGTGGATTTGAAGTCCCCGAACAATCGGACGTCTCCATTCCATTTCAGCACCGTGACGATCGGGGTGGCCCAATCTGAGTACGACACCCGTTCGATCACTCCACAGGCCTCCAGCCTATCCAGTTCACCCTTGACCTTGTCCCGCAGGGCATACGGCACTGGTCGTGGTTTACAAAAACGAGGAACCACCCCCTCCTTCAGGAAGAGCTTTGCCTCCACGTCCTTGAGTTTCCCAAGGTCGTCGCAAAACAAACCTTGATGTCTTTGAAGAATCTTCTCCAACTGATCCTCCCACCGGCTCGGCACGGGTTGCACAAGGTGAATTGCGGCCCAGTCTAGCCTGATGCGGGACAGCCAGTCTCGGCCTAGGAGAGACGGTCCCCTTCCCCGCACGACATACAACGGAAGCGTGGCGACCAGGCCTTGGTACCGCACAGACACGTCTGCCATCCCGACTGGCGTTATCTTCTCGCGGGTGTGCGTGAACAGCGTGAGGTTTGACCTGATAAGCTTCAGGCCATTGAGTCTACGCGCGGTCTGTTCGCCGATGATCGACACAGCCGCTCCCGTATCGACCTGAAACGTGATCGGCGTTTTGTTCACTTCGATTTCCACTGTCATTGGGCGCGCCGCTGCCGGGCCAATTGAAAACAGGCTCAACAACGGCCGCCGGTTCCGCCCCGGGTCGCCTTGCACATCGCCGTCCATGACCTTAACGGTGGCCGGCGCCCCACGGCACACAGGCTTCAGATGACCCACCTTGTGACAATTCAAACACACAGTGCCTTTATACGGGCACGCACGGCGCAGGTGTCGACCTCCGCATCTCAAACACGTCCGCGGGATCACCTCGTCGCTCGTGCGGCGATGTCCGACCTGCACCGAAGGTCGTGCGCGCGTCCCAGGGTGCTCGTGACCCCGCGTGGCCGGTGATGGCCCAAACATCCTCGCGAGTCTGCTCGACCGCTGTAGCCGTGCTGACCGCCGAGTCGAATGAAATGGCTTCACCCTTCAGCCGTAGAACCGCCGAAACCATCTTCGCATCTCGTAAACCAGCAATAAAACGATCTCTGAGCTGAGCTGGACGCTTCCCCGCCGTGAACTTGCAGGCCACGGAAGAATGCTTAATCCGTGCCACGAAATCAGCGACGCGCTCCTCTGCACCTTTCGCGAGGCGATCGAACTGGTATCGAGCGAGCTGTAATGACTTCTCCGGCGCCATGTGTGCTTTCATCTTCTGCACAATGTCCCGAAATGACAGCCCGTCATCCCGGGGCTTGTCCGGCACCACCAAATCACTCAGTAGTCGATAATGTTCCGCCGAAAGCGAAGCGAGCAAGATCGACTTCTGTTTGCTCTCGTCGACCACATCATTCGCGTGGAAATAGCATCCCAATTGCTCCGAAAACAATTCGAAGTCATCTCTGATGAAAACGGGCACATGCCCGTTTTCAACCATCCTCGTCAGCCAACTAGAGTGTACGAGGTGCAGTGGATCACGAGAAGCAAGAGTGTTAGCAGCAACTCCGCTTTATTGTGTGTCCGGATGTACATTCCTGCCACCCCTCGCGGGCGAGTCATGATATATGAAAACCCAATCACGTGATGCAGCACAGTGAAGATCCAGATCCGGATCCAAGCATTAAAAAATAATTTTAGGTTATTTTTCACCATTGAATGATGGGACCAAAAGCTACACGTGGCATGATATCTCAAAAAGTTGTGGACGAGTTGTGACAAAAATGGTGGAGGAGTTGGTTATATGACAAGAACAAGCCGATTCAATCTTGGTTCAGGTCCAGATCCAGATCCGGCCTATCGGTGGGAGACAAAACGCAAACTGTTCAGCTTTCCCAGAGGTATGCGCTCCACCGAGTGCCGTTCTAGTTTTATGTTATGTTATGTCCTGATCCGTTCTGTGTTCCAGATCCCCAAGGAGCCTCGACTTTGCATACCAAAAAATGAAAAAAAAATTAAATGCCATTGCTGTCAGATGGGAAGTTATTGAGAAATGAAATGATAAGAAACAAACATTATATTTACCGCAGCAGATCAGGAGAAAAAAGGTATGAATATTCACGGAGGCAATCATCCGAATCGACGTCATTTGTGGAACTCGAGCCAGCCATTGCTGCAAGAACATAAGGGCACAGCTTTTTTGATCTGTATGACATCTAACCCTTGTAATAATTAAACTAATAATTGGCAAACTTGACCTTCCTTGATGAAGTCACAAGTTAAATGCCATCCATCCAACATCAAGTACCCATGCACACACACACACACACACACACACACGCACACACACACACACACACACACACACACACCCACACACACACACACACACACACACACACACACACACACACACACACACACACACACACACACACACCAACATTTGTTTGTAATAAAAGTGAAACAAATTAAATTTTAAAAACTTCGAATGACGATATTTTTTTCTCATCTTTATAAAGAAATAAACGACAGCAGCGTCTCACATTCAGTTTCCTATCTCTTATCTTGCTGCTTTCCACATTGCCAGCAAACTCCATCTAGGCACAATTAACAGTCTTGTAATTCCACCCAAAGTATTCAAATTTACTTACAACTTCGACTTTTACTCCGTTTGGCCAAACTGATTTGAAAGTAAGTGGGCTTTTTGTCAAGAGTTATCCATGCTGGAGGACGTCACGGCATTGTGGTGGGCGGTGCTTGGGGCCCGTCATGAGGTTGTTGTTTTTACTATTCTACGGCTCTCCCAACCCAAACCATTACACCATCAATCCTTCACGGGCAGTGGCGGGATCGAGGAAAAATTCCGCTCAGGGCGAGACGTCAAATTGCCGCCTCCTTGTAGCTCTCATGCTGAATTAAACACAAAACCTAATTAAATAATGTTATTGCAAATCGAATTTAGTACAGCACATTTGCAAATAAACAGTTACACCTTTCGTTTTCCACCTTTCAAAATCGTCAGCGGCCGACTAAGCGTTCAGTTGTTGTGACTGTGGTTCTTGTCTTTTGAGCCTTCATCGAATAAAAACTCGTCTCGCAAACACAGTAATGAGACACAATGGTGCACTCAGGGGGGTGCGAGGAGGGTGGTCCGCCCCGGGTGACAGCCTGGGGGGGGGGGTGCTATTGGGAGAGTCGAAATAGCAGCATGATGATACAATACGACGATGGTTTTAGTTGCAAGTGACATTATAATATTATTATTTACCGCATAATAAAGACAGTAACTCAGTGATAAAGTTAATTTAGTTGTGACACTTACGAAGATAATCTTGAGTCCCAATTCCTGAACGAGAAGGGTAAGATGAGGCCAAAAGTAAAAAAAAAAAATGATACCAGTTGATCGTCCCCGCTCGCTTCCTTTTTTTTTTGTACCCGCCTCCTTTTATATTAATTATTATTTTGTCAAACATCTCAGAAAAAACAAAAATCTCACCGCGTCAGAAGGAAGTTGTGCAGTGAAGCAGCGACACCGATTTAAAAAGTGGGCCCATGGGAGACTGACGGTCACTTCCCCAACATATGTGGGACCTCACTGTCTTGATGCAAATAAACAACAACAAACTATTATCGAATAAAACATTATTTCTTCTTCTTCTTCTTCTTCTTCTTCTTCTTCTTCTTCTTCTTCTTCCTTTTTTCTTCTTCCTTTTTTCTTCTTCCTTTTTTCTTCTTCCTTTTTTCTTTTTCTATAGGACACGAGGTATATTGAAGCGGTTTGCACCAATTAAAATCCATTTCCAATTTGCTTACTGCAGGTACAATACTGTAATTTGCTTGAAATTTTACTTGCACACATGAAATGTTTTTCTGTGTATTTGATTTGTAAAATGATTCATCTTGGGGGGCGGATGCCAAATACTCTAATCTCTCGGTACGCCAATGATGAGATGGGAACGGCGAACTGGAATGAGGCACGAACGCCTCGCTGTCTCGTCTTCGAGCTTGGTTTCCCAGCATGCCGCGCGCTCATTTTTGCCCGCCCCCTCTCTTTATGTTGAAATTTCTAAGTCATTTCTAAGTCTAAGTCACGAGTCAACCACGTAAGAAGTTAATCACGACACTCAAATTGATTCAATGTTGTAGTTCGCAGACCATTTATTTATTATGTACATAAAGTAATTATAACATCTCTCAACCACAAGAAGGAGATGGAGCCTGCCTGGGGTGGGCTACTGTTGGGGCCTGCCTGGGTGGGGCTGACTTTTGGGGCCTCCCTGTCATTTAAAAGCCTCCCACTTTCAACATCCTACCACGGCACCATTAGGGTGGTCCTAAAATGCAAACTTCAACTTTTCAAATGTGCTTTTTAATTTTTTTGGTTCCACTTGGGAAGAAAAAAAATTGAGTGAAGTTTCATTTGATTTCAACAGATTTTACCATTGTCACACGACCCCTGTTGTTTTGTGCCATGACGTCAAACTGTCACTGAACTGTACAGAGTTGTGGGTTTATGTCTAAGCTTGGTGATCTTTTTGAGGTTAATATAAACCTCTTCACTGCAGAAGCAATATTTTTATGCACATTCTCAACAATTTGTTTCCACTGACTCGTTATTCTTTGGTCTCATTTTAGGTGTGATGGCATGTGTGACTCGTGAAAAGAACTGTGTGGCTGATTGGCTTTCCTTCTGATGAGCTACCTGGAAATCAGCTTCCATCTTGTGCAGAGGTTCTCCAATGGTACTTCAAGTTGGAAGTTAGGAGTGCATTAACTCAAGTTGTTCATGAGGCAATGCTCATCTGGGAGAAGGCGTGAATTCCAACTGCAGAAGAGCGGAATGTCATTGCAAAGCTGGAGAGGAAAATGGAGGAGTACAGGTCAATCCTGATTGGAAAGACACGGCGATCTGCACCTCAGATACAGAAGGAAGAGAATTTTCAGGCAAGTCTTGGTGACTTGTTTGACATTGCCCATGTCGAGGCACTTCCGCTTATTAAGATACCAGCGGGCCAAGAATTCCTCAAGGCACAACGGGAGCCAAGGCGGCGGGGTTTCATGATAGGAGTTCACAAGGTGCTAGCTGGACACTGGAAAATCCTCTATTTCTCTTTGCCGACGACTCCACCCTCTGCCGTACCATCTGTCATCCCTCAGACCGGCAAGCAGCAGCTTCTTCGCTCACTGCAGATCTAGATAAAATCACAAACTGGTCCAACACGTGGAACATGTCTTTCGATCCAGACAAATCTCACACTCTCACTATGTCTCTTCGAAAGGACCGTTTACAAAACCCCCCCATCCACTTTCTCAACAATCCTCTGGAAGAAGTCTTTTCTTTCAAACTTCTGGGTCTCACTATCTGCCATGACCTTTCCTGAGAAAGTCACATTTCCAACCTCGCCTCAAAAACTAATCGCCGACTGAGAATCCTCCGTCGTGTAAAGTCCTTCCTCGGCCCTCATGAGCTCCTGACCACTTACAAAGCTTTTGTCCATAGCCTGATGGAGTACTGCTCTCCCCTCTGGGCTGGTGCTCCTGCCTCCCACCTTTCTCGGCTTCACGCTGTCGAAACCAGGGCATTGAGGATCATCGGCATCTCCCGCAATGAAGCTGAGTCTTTGGGCCTCTCACTCAATCACCGCAGGTTGGTTGGTGGTCTTTCTGTCTTCTACCGACTCCTCTCCAGCCTTGCCCCCACTGCTCTCTCTGCGATTTGTCCCCACCACATTTCCACAGGGCGCTCAAGGTCCGCCAACAACCCTCTTCTGGTAAAACTACCAAAATCCCAAATCATTGCTCATCTTCACTCTTTCATTCCTCTTTTTTCCCGCCTTTGGAATAAACTTCCTCACTCTATTCATTCCCATTCTTCCTTCCAGGCTTTCAAAACAGCTGTTCACCACCGCCTCTTATCCAAATCCTCGATCTTTTCTACCCCCGATAATCCACCCAAGCCCACTTCCTTTAATTCCCCTGCTTTCCTTCCTGAAAGTCCCTGTAATGTCCATCTTCTCTTCGCCATGTTCCCCATCTCATCCCCATCCCTCTCCCTTCCACAGTTCACCTAATGTGTCTGTCTGTTCCCCACTGTTTTGTCCCTCCCACTCCCGCCCCTCTTGTCTCATGCCCCCTTGCTGTGAGTTGTGTATTTGCTCTCATACGAGCCTCGACAAGGTATACAAAAAAAAATGGCACCTGTCAAGGGGTGGGATATATGAGGGAGCAAGTGAACAGTCAGTTCTTGAAGTTGATGTGTTGGATGTAGGAGAAATGGGCAGGGGTAAAGACCTGAGCGACTTTGACAAGGGCTAAATTGTTCTGGCCAGACGACTGGGTCAGAGCATCTCTGAAACGGCAAGGCTTGTGGGGTGCTCCCGGTCAGCAGTGGCGAGTACTTACCGACAGTGGTCCGAGGAGGGACAAACCACAAACCGGCAACGATGTTAGGCACCCAAGGCTCATCGATGAGCGAGAGCAACGAAGGTTATCCCATCTGTTCTGAACCGACAGAAGGTCTACTGTGGCACAAGTTACAGAAAACTTTAATGGTGGTCACGGGAGTAATGTGTCACAATACACAGTGCATCGCACCCTACTGCATATGGGGCTGCGTAGCCGCAGACCGGTCAGTGCCCATGATGACCCCTGTCCACCATCAAAAGTGCCTACAATGGGCACGCGAGTGTCAGAACTGGACCTTTGAGCAGTGGAAGAAGGTCGCCTGGTCCGATGAGTCCCGTTTTCTTTTAGATCATGTGGATGGCCGTGTACGTTTGTGCCGTTACCTGAGGAAGTGATGGCACCAGGATGCACTGTGGGAAGACGACAAGCCGGTGGAGGGAGTGTGATGCTCTAGGCAATGTTCTGCTGGGAAACCCTGGGTCCGGCCATTCATGTGGACGTCAATTTGACACGTGTCTCCCACCTAAACGTCGTTGCAGACCACGTACACCCCTTCATGGCAATGGTATTCCCTGATGGCAGTGGCCTCTTTCAGCAGGATAATGCACCCTGCCACACTGCACGTTGTTCGGGAATTGTTTGAGGAACATGAGGAAGTGTTCACGGTGTTGCCCTCGCCTCCAAATTCTCCAGATCTCAATCCGAATGCGTATCTGTGGGATGTGCTGGACCGTGAAGTCCGATCCACGGCGGCTCCACCTCACAAATTACAGGATTCGAAGGATCTACTTCTAATGTTTTAGTGCCAGATACCACAGGACACCTTCAGGGGTCTTGGAGAGTCCATGCCTTGGTGGGTGGGTGCTGTTTTGGTGGCACACGGAGGACCAACAGCTTATTAGGCAGGTGGTCATAATGTTTTGGCTCATCAGTGTGTATATATATATATATATATATATATATATATATATATATATATATATATATATATATATATATATATATATATATATATATATATATACATATATATGTTTATACATATTTATTACTTATGAAATCTAAAGATTTCGTAAGTATATTGATGACTTCCGTCCTCTGTTCGTGTGTTTTTGTTTGTAGACACGATAACTCGAGAACGGAAGAAGCTGCCAATGTCAAATTACACCACATGATTCAGGAGGGTGATGGTTAGTGCTGATTAGATTTTGGTCAAAATCTGTCAAAGGTCAAAGTCACAGTGAGGTCAAACATAATTCCGTAAATTCATGTGGAGAAATGGAGTATTTTTGCTTCGCTCGACGTTACGAGTTCGTTTTAACTTCGATTTTAATTGTGTCTTCGGTTTTTTTCGATCGCTTAGGACGCTTAGAACTCGGTTGTCGAAATTCTGGTAAAAATCGGATGTTTTGGAGACGTTTTAAGATTGTATAAAAAATATTTCACTCGCCGTGTCACGGCTCGTCACGTGGTGCAGCGCGCTCGAGCAGAGGCGTCATCGAGTCACGTAAACGTTTTGCGTGTGCGCGCTGACGGTGTTTTCGATAAAGATGGTGTTTAAAAGTCTTTTTTTTATCCCAATACATGTTATCGTCGCATGCCTGACTCGCTAAGCCGTCGGATTATGTAAAGATTGTTGGTGGATTGCCGAATATTACGGTTTTGTGACTGATAAAATAATATTAAATAATTGCGTGGAGAAATGGAGATTTTTGCTTCGGTCGACGTTACGATGGTTTGATGGTTTGGTGCAGAATGGTTTGGTGCAGAATCATCGTAGAAACTTCTGGTTTGCGTCGCTACCTTCTCTAGAGACAGCTTTTATTCGACAAGGTCAGAGGTCAAGTTGACGATTTCGTAAGTACCAGTCTATGACTGCTGGTTTATTTTTTTCAAAAATACATATATTTATTTATATATACATATATAAATCTTTTGACCCACCCATCTTTCAACTGTGAATGGAGGGAATAACCGATTCCCTCTCCTGATCAATTAAACTCAGTTGTCTAGGATTATACAAATAAATTGTCTCCTCCCATGCTCTTCTCGCTGAGAAGCTGCAGAAAGCAACCATGAAAGGCTACTCAATGTAAGCCCCTTTACTGTTTCAAACCCTTCCTAAAGTTCCTCCACATCTGCAAAGACGTTCACAATTCGTACACAGGACACGTGTTCATGCTGCATAAGGTTTTCCATTTGGGGCTCACTAGTTAACAGCCCTGATGCACACGGTTAATGATGTTACTGAACCGTCAGCAGCAAGGACTATATTAAATTTAAAAAAAATGCAAATTCAAACTTGGTTGCAGTTTGTAAAAGACAAAGAACCACGTGCCGCTGCTCGTCCAATCAGATATCTGATGCTGGGTTCGGAAATTGTTGCCGAACCATAATCAAGGGGCCAAGAACAGTGAGGCACAAATTAACGTTCATCTTCAGGCACCGTCTCCAATTCCATGTTATCTCAAATGTGCACGCACATCATGTTGCAGGTATTAAATAGGAAAGTACTGGTATCACCGGAGTCCTTAAATCATCGCCATCTGTCAGGGAATAATCAAAACGAACTCACGGTTATGTTGTAGTGCTGCTGCTTAATGTTTGACGGTCCAAATTCCGTTCGAGGGTCACATCAAGATTTGTGTCGCGGTGTACGTTTTAGATGGACGGAAATTGAGAGCTCGGTGTAAATTTAACCGTTCTACCACCACGTTTCCAGAAAATATCAAACGTTTGTAGGATTTTTTTTTTTAAAGTGTGGAGATTTTTTATTATTATTATTAATTTTTTTTTTTTTTTAAATATCCCAACAAGTCACTGAAAATTTTTTTTCTGAGGAATCGCAAGTCGGAAAGGAAAAGTAGCCGAACCTCTCGCGTCGTTCCCAGCTCGTCGGAAATAATTGTACCAACATGAGTGACGCTTAAAGCAATTTTTACAATTTTATAAATAATAACACATATTAGAAATAGTTTCTATTTCGTCACTCACTTGAAAATTCCATCCGCGAACACGGTTTTCCTTTTCAAATCCTTTTAGGCGGTGTATTGTGAGATAATTACATTCGCTTCAGCTCGTCTTTCCCATCGTTTTTTTTTTTGTTGTTGTTGTTGTTCAAGAGGAGTCATCAAAATCTTTGTCCCGCGTCGATTTCACTGATGCATGAGGTTTAAACAGACGAAGAGAGCTGACGATACGGTTAGTACTCTTACTGTACTCTTACTGTACTCTTACTGTACTCTTACTGTACTGTTCACCACATGTTTATAGCTCAAGGCTCGTGAATATGAATGCACGTTTTGCTGTGACAGGAGATAAATCGACACTTGTATAATGTTGCTCTTAATTATATTGTGAAATTTATACTTTTGCTCGTTTTTATTTCTTGTCCTTTTCCCTCACTCCAATCCAAAGGTTTCAGGTTCAAATCCAGCGATGCCTGCAAAACACGTTCTGTCGACATAATGTACAATTTGTACTGTTGTATTACTATTGAGTTCTGTCGGATTTATACAGAAGTTTTTTTTGCTCCCCTGCAAGTGCTGATGTGTGTTCTGTTGCCAAGCGGCTTAAGCACTCAAGCAAGCACTCCATCGAAATGGTTCATGAGGAATTGCAAAGAAATTTTTGCACAGGAAGAGGCCATTGGGCCCATCATGCCTGCGCCGCACCAATACCAGATTGACAACCCTAACGACTAAAACCCTAACGACGCCCCTTCCCTTGGTGCGCAGCCTGTTGGTGACTGCACCGGTGCTCATTTCACCGACGTCAGAAGGATGACACGCTGAGTCAACCGCCTGGTGTTAATTAATGGGAGAATGGGGCTTGAACTTAGGACTGGAGGATCCCAAGCCGCCACCCTAACCGCTAAGCCAACACCAGGATGTGTTGACTTAGCGGTTATGGTGGAACGCCAGGCTTGGCAATCGATGGCAAGCTGCTTGGTAATAGTGTTACGGATTTGGAAGACATTTACACACAGACAGCAGTCCCCAAGTTTAGTTATCTCGATAAGTATGTGTTTATAGTTAGGGTCCCCTACCTGTGTCTAACGGGAATTACATGTGTGCGCTGCGAAGTTTCTTTACAGTTGGTTGTTTACAACAAATCTCCTTCACTTCACTTCGCACACCGACCAGGTACGTCGGCGAAGATTTTCATCGCCTCAGCTCCGACTCCACCCCTTGGCCAATCACGCACAGAGGATGACTTTCCCATGACACCCCGGCCAATGAGGGTAGAGAGGGCCACAGAGGGCGACTTTCCCACGACACCCCGGCCAATGAGGGTAGAGAGGGCCACAGAGGGAAACTTTCCCACGACACCCTGGCCAATGAGGGTTGAGATGGCCACAGAGGGAAACCTTATCACAACACCCCGGCCAATGAGGATTGAGATGGCCACAGAGGGCGACTTTCCCACGACACCCCGGCCAATGAGGGTAGAGACCGCTTCAGATGGCGATTTTTCTCACCCCGGACAAGAAAGATATCAAGGAACGCCAGGCTGGGGAGGTTGTCATGCTGTTGCGAACTGTTGTGGCCTGCCATGTTCCCTTTTCCCTGCCATGTACTTGTTGGGGAAGTGTCATCTTGGGGGTCGCGGGTCTTGGTGCTGGCTCGTTCGTCTGGTCCTGGGTCATCATCGTCTCCGATCTTCTGCTTGGTCTTAGTTGATTGGTGTGTGGCCGGTTGGAGAGCGTGGTCCCTGGTGCTTGGCGCTGCGTGAAAGCTGTGGGTTCGAGTCTCGCCATGCGACCAGATTGTACACGGCACGAGGCAAACAGGTGCACGCCAGACCCTGGCCTTTGGCTCGCCTTTCCTTCCGAGCTGGAGGCCTCAATAAAGGCCGACCGGCCCAGTTGTGTGTGTGTGTCGCCAGTCTGTTAAGTACAATTGTTTAAGTGTCTTGTACATACCTGCATTGTTGACAGTCGGTTTAACTCTGCTCTTTTCGTGCTCCCCTGCCCTATTATAAATAAACCCCCAATTGTTCAATGTACCAGCTCGTTGTTGTGCTTTCTATTATTGACCCAGCACGGTTCGTGATTGAGAACCAGGACGCTGTTGGTGCCGTAAGTTGTCATTGGGACCGGCGCGGCTCTGGTAACTCCGCTCGATTACGCCGGATCCGAGTCGGTACCGGCGACTCGGTTCGGACAGTCAGCCGAGGGTGTAATTTCCCCGGTAATTTGACGACGTGGGTATTTCGATATATTGAAATTTGGCTATTGACCCGACCCCATGCCGTCAGAGAATTGGCGATCACGGTCCTTAAAGTGGCACGTCGACTCCGGAGTTATCCGGGCTGACGACCTTTTAATTCCGAGTGTTCGGTGGGAGACGGCTCTACTGCTCCACTTGGCGGCTGTTCCTCGCCACCGACCCACTGCCCACAACAATAGAACAGCTGAACATGGCGCTGTTTTTTTTCCAATGGGGAAAAAGGCAAAACATGGGAATTCCTCCAGACGTTTTTTGCAGTCATGTCTAAATGGACAATGGCTAACCGCCTTTTTTGGTGGGGAGGGGGGGGGGGGTTTGGCCTAAATATTTTTTGTGCCTGGGGCCTCCCCAAAAAAATCTTCATCCACTTCTGGATGCATTCAACTTTGTTGTCTTGACTTGTTGGGGAAGTGAATAGCAGACCACAATTGTGCTGTCATACCATCCATAATAGATTTAAATGTTACCCACAACTGTTTGTGCAATGATTGAGGAACTTGATCCGAACCCATTCAAGGATCTCACATGCGAGTCTCGTGGGATTGGACACTATTCTTGTCAAGCAACTTTCTCATCAGATCAGATCTCGTGAGAAAAGCATGGGAACTTTTTATCCCCACCCGCACGAAGCAAAAAGTGGGGTTTAAAAGCAATCTATTCACTTTAGGCTTTGGAACCTGGGGTCCCAAGTTCAAATCCTGCTTGGCTGTTGAATTAATACCAGGTGGGGTTGACTCGGCCTGTCATCCTTCTGAGGTCGGCATAGTGAGTACAAGCTTGCTGGGATGATTGAGCCATTCGAGTATCCTGTGTCAGAGTGGCCACCCGTCCATGATTGTGCCCAATAGCACAGGAGACTGCTTCAGCAGCACTGACGCTCTGTACAGAGCATGGTCCCAATGGATGGATGGATGGATGGATTCACTTGTCTGTCTGTCTGTCTCTGTCTGTAGATGTTGGTCTATGATCGAGGAACTACTTGATTTAAATTTATTCAGCTGAGGCAGAACAAGGTCGAGGTCGTTTATTCCTGATACATGAAGCACCCTCCAACTAATGCCTACAGAAAACAGATTTTTTGGAACGCCAGCCATATTTTCTATCCAATAATCATGTAACATTGGTAAAATAATTTTTTTTTTTTTTTAAAAATCCATGGATAGGCGCTCCTATGTTGAAAGTTTCAGGTGAATCGCTCGAGCGATTTCAGAGAAAACAAATTTTAAAAATTACCCCCGTGTGGGGGTGACGGTCATCTCTATAATGTTTTTTACTCTCATAATCGATGAACCGTTGCCAGATATCTCCTAAAATGACAGACTAGATAGGTTTTGAAAATGGCGACTTTCACAACTATCGTGACCTTGACCCTGACCTAGAATCCGGGAAAAAAATATGTCGTTGGGTATCACTAATCGACCTCTACCCACATACCAAATTTCATCAAGATCGGAAATAAAAAGTTTTCTTTGTACCGGGAGGTGTTTTTGACCATCTTCCAGGTTACGTGGCGGCCAAATGGGATGGAAATTCAAAAATCTGTCTGGTTAGATACAAGATAATATTTTTTACTATCATAATCAATAAACAGTTGCCGAATATCTTGTGGAATGGCAGACTAGATAGGTTTTGAAAATGGCGATTTTTATAACTTACGTGACCTTGTGACCTTGTGACCTTGACCCTGACCTTGAACCCGGACAAAAGTTATATCGTTGTGCAACACTCATCGACCTCTAGCCACATACTAAGTTTCATCAAGATCGGAAAGAAAAATTGTTGACGGACGGACGGACGGACATTTTGACCGGCTTTATTCGGTCATCTCGGTAGAGATGACCTAAATATGATAAAGTGAGGGCTTTGGCCTACATCCCACAACATGGTCAATGATTGTTGTGCGCCGGATGCCTACTCTTCATTTTATATTTTCAATCAAACAAAATTGAAAATCATTCCAAACCGGAAGCTTGCTGCTTTTAAGGCCATCATAAAGGACACAAACAATAGGTACGAATAATTAATGCAACGTGTTAGACAGGGTGATGTAAAAGCCATAGCGTTAATGGTGGTAAACTTCCGAAAAATGTTGTTTTTTTTGGGGGGGGGGGGGTTTGCAGCCTTTATAATCTTTTATTTGATTTAAATTGAATTATTTAGTTCAACACTGTAGAACACAAATCGCCTTATTGGCACTTTCAAAACCCTTCAGTCGAGCAGGACACGACTTGGGTAAAATATGACACCACTTAACGCCATTTTGACCAATCAAATTTTCCGCTCACGCTCTCAGCGTTGCGGAATATCGAGATGGAGACAAAATCGTGGTTCATAGGAAATATAGATCATGCTCAGAAATGCAAAGCAAGATTTTAAAAGACCCTTCCCATGTCCTTTTTCTCAAGACTGTGTGTGGCTTCTCAAGTTCTTAACTCTCCAGTTATTTTTTATTTTATTTCATTTTATTATTATTTTTTTTTTACAAAAAGATTTGCCAGTCTAACTTGAGCTAAAGTCTCAGCAAGCACTCGCTCAACCCAACAAAATGAAAAAGTTTAGCTGTTTTTTTTGTTTTTTTTAATGATTATCAAAAATACGGTCACCCTTACTATTAATTCATGGACCAGTATGTGTGTGTTTGTGTTTGTTTGTTTGTTTGTCGCACTACTCCTACCCCAATTACAACCAGACTTGCTACATAGGATCATTATTACCCCAGTTGGTGCATAGGGGTGTTTTTTTTCTTCTTTGCTGGTGGTCTTGGAGGATAGGGGGATGCAAATTATCCATGTAAATGTGTATCTTGTAGTACAGCTCCACGTGGGAGAGGGTACAACAAGTCCTCACTTTTTCCAGTGCAGTGAGTGTTTTGAATTACGCAACAAGAAGTATTTTGGAGAAGTATTTTGAATTGAATGTTTAAATTAGGATAACATAACCCCCCCCCCCCCCCAGCTACTCCTGCAGGGATCCGATGCTCATACTTTATTCAATTTGTAGATACTGTAGGTAAATAGAAACCTCGAATGATATTTAAACTCATTTTTTAAATTTTTAATTAATTAATTTTTTATTATTATTTTCTTCCAATTCTCATTAAAATCCAGACTATCACAATTCCTGTGACCTGTATTCACCAAGACAATACTCATTGTTGAACAAGTGCCTTTATTTAAAACTTAAAAAGAACAAGCAACGAGTCTGAATATTTCACAATGGCTTCCTGCAGCACAGCTCATACAAAAGTTAAAACTTGGTTGAATACCAATTTAGCAAACTAAAGAAACAAAGTTCATCGTTTGTACATAATCATCCCTAACCCCTCTCCTCTGTTTGTAGAGCATCAGTTTTGCCAAAGCAGTACTCTCCTTAGACAATTTTCCACCTGTAGGTTTCGGGTAGGAATTGGGAGTCGAGCCAGACCACGACTATTGCCGACTCTTTTCTTCAAAAGATGCCATTTAATGTACATCAGCAAATGCCAGCAGATAGGACGTCTGGCTCAATTTTACTCTGAAGGATGGCGTACTGATTGATGCAACACTGTACCGGCAAAGCACAAGGATGTAGGATGACGATGTATCAAGTCGGGCTCACAACCAGATTCAAAAGGGATTGCTTTACTCCTGGACTTTTATGTTGGGCTTACCTTATGCGTGAAGAGGATGATAAAGGGTGTTTCAAAAAGACCAGGACAACTTTAGTTATATCATTTGTGATTCGAAGTCTATTAACAATGATACCCTTTGGTTTATATGATACAGAAACTCATAAAGTTTTGTGCACACCATCAATACACTTCAATGTGAGCTCCGTTTGTCATGTGCAGGACATCAAAGTGGTGCACGAGTTTTTGCCATGTTTAGCTCAGCATGTTTGCGTCCACCAGTGCTCATGCGGCTGTGATCCGAGAATGAAGATCCTGCAGGTTTGCCACCTTGGTGTTGCAGGCAACATCTTTGACAAATCTTCACAGAAAAAAAATCAGGGTGGGGGGGGGGTTAACAGTGCATTCAGAAAGTATTGACACCCCTTGACTTTTGTCGCATTTTGTTGTTTTACAGCCTGAGTTTAAAATGGATTAAATTTTAATTTTTTTTTTATTACCAATCTACACAAAATACCCCATAATGACAAAGTGAAAACGTGTTTTTAGAACTTTTTTTACAAATTCATTAAAAATGAAAAGCTGAAATGTCTTGCGTCAAAAAGTATTCAACCCCCTGAGTCAATACTTTGTAGTTTCGAGTCTTCTTGGGTATGTCTATCAGTTTTGCACATCTGGATTTGGGGATTTTCTCCCATTCTTCCATGCAGATTTTCTCTAGCTCTGTCAAGTTGGATGGGAAACATCGGTGAACAGCAATCTTCAAGTCTTTCCACAGATTCTCAATCGGATTCAAATCGGGGCTTTGGCTGGGCCACTCAAGGACTTTTCACATTCTTGTTCTGATGTCATTCAGTGTTGATCCTTCGATCATTGTCTTTTGGCTTTTGACTTTTCGATCATTGACTTTTCACGTTCTTGTTCTGATGTCATTCCAGTGTTGATCCTTCGATCAATTGATCCTTCGGATCATTGTCCTTTTGGAACATAAATCTTTGCCACATTCTGAAGTCTTTTGCACTCTGAAGCAGGTTTCCTCAAGGATTTCCCTGTATTTGGCTCCATTCATTGTTCCCTCTATCCTGACAAGTCTCCCAGTCACTACCGCTGAAAAGCATCCCCATAGCGTGATGCTGCCACCACCATGCTTCACAGAAGGGATGGTGTTCGATGGGTGATGAGCTCTGCTTGGTTTGCGCCATATGTAGCGTTTTGCATTCAGGCCAAAGACTTCAATTTTTTGTCTCATCAGATCACAGAATCTTTTGCCTCATGCTCTCAGAGTCTTTCACGTGCCTTTTTGCAAACTCCAGGCATGCTGTCATGTGTCTTTTTTTCTCAGGAGCGGCTTCTGTCTGGCCACTTCCCCATAAAGCCTAGATTGGTGTTGTGCTGCAGAGACTGTTATCCTTCTCGAAGTTTCTCCCACCTAAGGCAAGGATCTCTGCAGTTCTCTAAGAGTAGTCATTGGATTCTTGGTCGCCTCCCTGAGCAAGGTCCTTCTTGCCCGGTTACTCAGTTTGGTCTGATGGCCAGCTCTTAGAGTCTGGGTAGTTCCACATTTTTTTCATATCCTAATGATGGAGCTCACTGTGCTCTTGGGAACTTTCAACACTCTAGAAATTGTTTTACACCCTTCCCCAGATCTATGCCTCCTCACAATTCTATCTCTGAGGTCTATGGACAGTTCCTTGGACTTCATGGTAGAGTTTCTGCTCTGACATGCACTGCCAACTGTGGGACCTAATATAGAAGGGTGTGTTTCTTTCTAAATCATGTCCAATCAATTGATTTGGCCACAGGTGGACCCCAATCAAGTTTTACAAACATTTCAAGGATGGTCAAAGGAAATTGGACGCACCTGAACTCAATTTGGAGTGTCAGAACAAACGAGTTGAATACTTATTGAAGCAAAACATTTCAGCCTTTAACTTTTCATGAATTTGTAGAAAATTCTGAAAAATAATTCCACTTTGACATGGGGTATTTTGTGTAAATTGTTGACAAAAATTTTAAGTATAATCCATTTTAAATTTGGGCTGTAGCAACAAAATGTGGCAAAAGTCAAGGAGTGTGAATACTTTCTGAAGGCACTGTATGTCTGCTGATCGTGGGGGCCAGGTGGTTGTTCCGTCTTGAATGCAGTGACCTGGAATTGTTTTTCATTCAGTATGGCTCGAACGACTACGGCCCAATGAGGGGGAGCGCAGCCTTATGTTTGGGTCCGTCATTTGGTTTGAGTTCCTGCAGAATCTACACCTTTATAGGCATAAAGCTTCAGTCTTTTTGCACAATCCTGTGTGCAGTGGTGGTTGGTAGTCCCATTTCTCTGGATGCACGTCGGATTGATTTTCTGGGACTTTGTTGAAATGGTTCATGTCCTCTAACGTCTGCTGCACTTGTGCTTGGTTGACCGATACTTTTCTGTTTCTGACAACTTCCAGTCTCCTTAAACCTCTTGTACCACTCTCTGATATTGGTCCACGTGGGCGGATTCCTTCCATACCTTGTACGGAAATTACACTGAACTTGCATGTCGGATCCCGTCTCGATGACCCATCCGACGCACTGAACTTTCTCCTATGGAGTCGCCATTTTATTTTACATTGAACCACCGGACCTGAAAATAAAGAAAACTTAATGAGTTTCTGCATCATATAAAACAAAGGGTACTTACTGTTGTATCTTTTTTGGTCCCAAATATGTTAACAACAAAAGTTGTCCAGGTCTTTTTTGGAACGCCCTGTATATTAAAAATAAAGAAATAAATTTTGCACATGAACACACCAGAGGAAAAATCGTTTTGCAGCAGCAACAATGTAACGTGGCAACAACAATGTAACAATGTAACAACAATCTCTCTTCCTCTTATGTGGCGACTTCAATTGTCATCACGCCAGTTGGCTAGGTGTGGGTACCTCTCTCACCTGCCATGGGACATCAGCAAAAGCTTTCTGTGACTCATTGGGACTGACTCAATCGGTCAACTTCCCGACCCGGATCTCAACCAATGGTACTCCATCTCTTCTGGATCTGATTTTGACAAATTTCCCTGACAATATCTGCTGCTCTTCCTTCGCTCCAATTGGTTCTTCTGACCACGTCCTTATTAAAGTGGACATCTCTCTGGCTGTTATCAGAGAACCACCTCACCGCCGTCGAGTCTGGCATTTCACTCAAGCCGACTGGCAGGGTCTCCGAGCAGCCATCAAACTTACAGACTGGTCTCCTATCACTACTTTCTCAAACATCAACTCATCCTGGGAATTCTTTCAAAGAAACTTGCTCTCCCTCATGCACAGATTTATCCCCTCTCGTGTTCAGTTGTCTTACCCTTCCTCCCGCCCTTGGTTTACTGAAGCTTGTGGCGAGGCAGTTGTCCTGAAACAACTTGCCTTTGCCTCATGGAAAGCAAACCCAACTGAGGGCAATCTCAGTTCTTTCCACAAAGCTCGGAACAAGTGTGTAGCTACCCTCAGGAGAGCCAGAAAACAACATCTTTCTCATCTCAAGTCTGAACTCTCAAACCTCTCTCCCTCCTCAAAATCCTGGTGGCGTTTAATCAAATCTGTTTCTGGTGTATGTTCCCCCTCCATCCCCTCCCTTACCTCAAATGGCCGCACTGCTGATTCCACACGTGATAAAGCTGAATGTCTAAACTCGGTGTTTGCAGCTAAATCTTGTGTCCCAAACCCATCACTATCTCTACCCACTTTACCCAGTCGCACCCAACTGTCCCTGGACTCTGTATCCTTTTCTCCTGACAAGGTGGAGAGCTTGCTTTCAAACCTCGAGTCAGATTCTGCAACCGGTCCAGACGGCATCAGCCCACGTGTCCTCAAAGCCTGCTCTTCTGCTCTTGCTCACCCTCTCTCTGTTCTATTCACCCTCTCATTTTCCCAAGGTCATCTGCCATCTGCTTGGAAATCTGCTAACATCACTGCCCTGCATAAAAAGGTGCAAAAACAGATCCCTGTAACTATAGACCAATCAGCCTTCTCCCAATCATCAGCAAGGTTATGGAATCCATCATCGCTTCAGACATGAAATCCTTCCTCTTCTCCAATGGCTTGATTTCCAATCATCAATTTGGTTTCAGACCAGGTCACTCTACCCTAGATATGCTGCTACTGCTCTCCCATCAATGGATGGAGGTCCTCAATGCCAGACAGGAAATCCGAGCCGTATCCCTGGACATATCACGTGCTTTTGACACAGTCTGGCACCCTGCCCTACTCACCAAACTCTCTGCCCATGGTATTCAAGGCCATCTCCACTCATGGCTCGCAGACTTCCTCTCCTGTCGCAGTCACCGTGTGGCCCTAAATGGAGTTCTTTCATCTCCTCTTCCTGTGCAGGCTGGAGTTCCTCAAGGTAGCGTTCTGGGCCCTGTTCTTTTTCTGGTTTTCATCAATGATCTCTCGGACTCTCTGGAAAATCCTCTATTTCTCTTTGCCGATGACTCAACCCTCTGCCGTACCATCTGTCATCCCTCAGCCCGGCAAGCAGCAGCTTCTTCACTCACTGCAGATCTGGATAAAATCACAAACTGGTCCAACACGTGGAACATGTCTTTCAATCCACACAAATCTCACACTCTCACTATGTCTCTTCGAAAGGACCGTTTACAAAACCCCCCCATCCACTTTCTCAACAATCCTCTGGAAGAAGTCTTTTCTTTCAAGCTTCTGGGTCTCACTATCTGCCATGACCTTTCCTGGGAAAGTCACATTTCCAACCTTGCCTCAAAAGCCAGTCGCCGACTGGGAATCCTCCGTCGTGCAAAGTCCTTCCTCGGCCCTCTTGAGCTCCTGACCACTTACAAAGCTTTTGTCTGTAGCCTGATGGAGTACTGCTCTCCCCTCTGGGCTGGTGCTCCTGCCTCCCACCTTTCTCGACTTCACGCTGTCGAAACCAGGGCTTTTAAGATCATTGGCATCTCCCGCAATGAAGCTGAGTCTTTGGGCCTCTCACTCAATCACCGCAGGTTGGTCGGTGGTCTTTCTGTCTTCTACCGACTCCTCTCCAGCCTTGCCCCCCTGCTCTCTCTGCGATTTGTCCCAACCACATTTCCACAGGGCGCTCAAGGTCCGCCAACAACCCCCTTCTGGTAAAACTACCAAAATCACGAATCACTGCTCATCTTCACTCTTTCATTCCTCTTTTTTCCCGCCTTTGGAATAAACTTCCTCACTCTATTCTTTCCCATTCTTCCCTTCAGGCTTTCAAAACAGCTGTTCACCACCACCTCTTATCTTCCCCCATCCAAATCCTCGATCTTTTCTACCCCCGATAATCCACCCAAGCCCACTTCCTTCAATTCTCCTGCTTTCCTTCCTGAAAGTCCCTTTAATGTCCATCTTCCCCTCGCCATGTTCCCCGTCCCATCCCCATCCCTCTCCTTTCCACAGTTCACCTGTGTCTGTTCCCCAATGTTTTGTCCCTTCCACTCCCGCCCCTCTTGCCTCATGCCTCCTTGCTGTGAGTTGTGTGTTAGCTCTCATACGAGCCTCGACCAAGGTATACAAAAAAAAAAAAAAAAAAAAAAAAAAAAAAAACGTGCACACCCGGTCGAGAAAGGCAACGAGTCCTGGTGTGTCAAGGAGTACATTTAATTGTAAAAAGTGTGGGGGATGGTATTGGAGGGGTGGGGGTACAAGGGAGGAAGGAGAGGTTTGAAACAAAGAAGGGTTTAGGGTTGATGTGGGTTAATGCTTATTCGGGAAGAAATGGAAGTGGTGGAGTCGAGCTGGATTTATCAGAAATCTACAACAGCAGAAACTTTGTACGTTTTCTATGCTTATAGCAATCTGTTCTATGTATTAAAAGTACTATCATAAAGTGTCTCAATTATGTCCTTGTATGACTTAGGGAGAACTTTAATTTTCTCTCTGTTCTGAAAATTTTGCTCAAACTTAAAGATTTTCTGGAACCAGACGAAATTTGTCTTAGGCAGGGTAATCATCTGTTGATTATATATTCTTCCAAGCCATGCTACAGTTTAAAGAACAGCACATGTGCAGTATCAACACTCCATCATGATGTTGGCTTATAAGCACACCTTTAATCCATCCAATTGGCAATTGAGCCTGGAAATACTGTGTGGAATAGCCGACCAGATGCTACTGTCGGTCATTCAACAACATCCAGGATTGAGGATTTCTGCTCCAAAGCACACAAGTATCTTAAAGCTGAATATACTTATCTTGTTGTCATACTTAATAATATTGTTGGTTCTTTTTTGTTTGTTTGTTTGTTTGCACTTTTGACATTTTGTTTTCATGGTATACTTGGGCACTGATTTTTGTTGTACGTGCTTATTCGTTAAAAAAAAAACTTCTACGAATTGTATGTTGATGCTTCCAGGGGTGTGTTCAGTTACCAAGCAGCTAGCTAGCGCTTGTCAAGCCTGCCGTTCCTTATCAGCGTTTTTGAATGGAGTGCTCGCCTGAGTGCCTAAGCCATTTTGCAAGCATTCCACAAGATACTTTGTAACTGAACACACCCCTGACCACCTAGTACTTCAAACCTGACTTCACACTTTTGTTTTTTGTTTAATTGCCTCCTCTGAATAGAAATGGTTGCTATTTTCCGCACACTGCGAACACACTGGAAGAAAAGCATTTTTGCAGCTGGTCTCGTTGCCTGTGGTGCCACCTGGGCTAACCGTCGACATGAGTGAGTTTCTAATCATCTTATTGCTTTGGACATTTTATTTTACTCTGCACATAATTCATTTGCATTGTTTGCCTTGTGTATCATTCTCTATTTCTAGTGCCAACCTTGTCAGAAGAGCAGTATGTCAAGAAGCAGCAGTAAGTAATTTGTTTTGATGGTGATTATTGAAATGATTGTTATTGTTCTTATCATTCATTAATTTATTAAATTAATAATATATTGCTTGATTAATTTATTAAATTAATAATATATTGCTTGATGATCTGCTTATCTGTTTTCAAGCATTTACTTCATTAATACACGTAATACGTGACTTTCAAAATGATGTAATCCGCGTGTGCAGAAACCCCAGGAAGCGTCAGTGTTCGGGGTAACATAAATGATATCATATGTGCAAAGTGAGGATTATTACCTAAAATGGCTGACAAAGCTTAAAAAATAAGCCAAAAATACTTGGAAACGTACAGGCGAGAAAGCGTTGTGCCTCTGCACAATGAAAGAGTTGGAGAACTTTGTAATCTTACCCAGAAAGCTGAGAGCTTGCAGCTCCCCGAACTGCAAACTCCCGAGGATGTGGACCGGTGATTCAAGGCCCAAAGGTTTGTAGGCAGGCGCATTCTACCCAAACCTTCGTGCTCTTGATACGAATGGGAAGGTCATATCTGGGGCTTGTCCATGCACTGGGTAAGTTTAAAATGATATTTACTATCGATCATGTTTGAGAGGAGGGGGTCGGTGGGAGTGGGCTGGAAGGGCTGTTATAAATATTTATTTTTTTCTTTGCTTCCAGGACCATGACATAAATTATATTTGATTTTTACAGCTATTGGTAAAAGGAGAAGCGTCCATCCATATGTGTGTTAATATCCACCGTCACCGATCACTTGTATTAACAGAAAATTGTACGAGCCCAACTCCTCTCATCCACAGATATTTATCATATTTCCTATATTTCCATGAGTCTGATTTGCATTCAGGAGCAGAACAATCATGGTTAACCACATTGAAATTGCCCCTCTTTTGTCTAGATGCTGAAAAGTATGTTAAAACGACGATTTGATTGGCACATTTCACACTGGCAATGGCAGATTAAAAGTGCCAAGTGAGCAGAACCGAGTCACTGTAAACGCACACGCACGTGCACACGCACATGCACACGCACAGCACATGCGCAAAATACCTCGTTTGCCATTCAAATGTAATTTTGAAAGTCTCGTATTGTAAATACAGGAAACGTTATGTGTATTATGTTGATATAATTGAAAGTATTTTAACTGATAATAGTTTTTATAGACCAAATGCAATTTACTTCAAAGAGATTCCAACTCAAGTTGTGGTGGATAAGCTCTTCCTAAAATTCCCTCACCCAACTATTGTAACTTAAGACCTCGTACCAAAAACTATGAAGGGTTTTGTTTTGTTTGTTTATTCTCCTCACCATGAGGCACAGAAGGCTGCCAAGACACTTTCATTGGTTCGGGGTTACAATCTTGGATGGGATGCCACTGATGCAGGATACTCGACTGAGTGTGCATAGATTTGTAATTTGTTAATGGTGCCGGTGATAGCTCGCCCACTCTTCGTGAAGGACACCGTGGGATCTTTAAGGTCCACGAACTGATGCCAGCAGACGGGATACCGAGTTTAATCAGAGGGATGGCACGCAAATGGATGAATCACCCTGCCTGTGAAACACCAGGATGACAGTTTATAGCTGTACCGACATTCAAACCCAGGCTAGACAGCTTCGACGTGAGTGTATGTACCTCCAAACATTACTGCCAGTCCTTTTTAGGTGTTACATCTATACTAATAAATGTGAGTTTGTGTCCGTCAGTCTGTCCTCCTTCTCCTCCATAACTCCAAAACCATGTTACCTAGTGGCCCCAAACTTTGCATGCATACCAAGGGAACTCCTAGGTGGTGCACTGATGATAACTGGGTGTTTGCATTAATTAAAACGCCCGTTTTGAAGATAATTAATCGCCTTATTTAATCATATCCTTTATCGCGGTGCATCCTTGGCCACCTTGCTCTCCCTTGCTGGAGTCTTAATTTGCCATTTTGTTTGGCCTGCTCAACCATGCCTTGACTTGGAAAAGGCAGCAACAATTTATTAATGATAAAGCACTCCATTTTATTTATTTTTTATTTTTTTACCACTTTCCTCACTCACTATGAATCGCTGTATACATTGTTTTTGTAAGTGCTATTGTTTACAAGTTAGGAGCTTGGAGCAATTTCATGCATTATTTGATGCGATTTTTCACGAACTACTCTCACGGACTAATGAAAGTATATCATCAAAATATAATTTGAGTTTGGAGGATTGGATCACATGGATTAAATAAATCGATCTGGAGTGAAATCTGAAAATGTTAAGAAATCGGCGATGTTTAGTTTTTAGATCCTCGTGGAGGATCTCAGGTTGTTGTTTACTCAGGTTGTTGTTCTTCAGCTTCTTCTTGTGGACTTTTTTGTTTCACAGCCCACAACTTTCATTGAAACTTCCTGAAACTTGGCACACATATGTAAAAATACCCTGCGCAGACAGGAACCATCTCCCATTTTGAAAATTTCTCCGAGAAAAAAAGTTATGACGACAAAATATCTCTGCTAATGGAAATCGCCTAAAAAATTATCTCCAAAACTAGGCAAGCTTTTTAAAATTCTGTTTCCGGGAATCGAACAGGGCATTAGCAGAGAGGAATTACCACACATGTTATGATTCATCACTATGACGTCATATCAATTTTTATGACGTCATTCCTAGTTTTTGACATTTTTTGTTTCACAGCCAATAGTTTTCATCGGATATTCGTGAAACTTGCCATGTATATGCAGAAAGCCCACGCGCAGGCAGTATCCATCTCCAATTTTGGAAATTCTTCCTAGAAAAAAAGTTGATGCCATATCGCAGCTAATGGAAATCGCCTAAACCAGGTCAGGTATGGGAGCATGTGCCAGAACAGCGCGTCGCTGCGTCCACTTTCCGCCGGTACTCCAGGGGCCTCCGTCTGGCCACCCCCCAGGCAGATGCCAGGCCCATCCCCATCTCCTTGAGATGATGGTCAACCTGCTGCAACCATGAGGCACGTGGTCGGCCCACTGGCCTCCTCCACTCATGAGACTCCCTCGCTGAGAGAATCTGGTGAGCAGGATCAGCGTCAGGAAAACGAGTCACATGTCCATACAGCCGCAACTGACACTCACGGACTATGCAGGTAACAAATCTCATCCGGGTCTCTCTCAGCAACCGCTCGTTGGACACAAAATCCGACCAGTGATAGCCAAGGATTCTCCGAAGAGACCTGGTACCAAAGGAATTAAGTCTCCGTCTCAGATCCTTGGTCAGAGTCCAAGTCTCGCACCCATAGAGCAAGACTGGAAGTACCAAGGACCTGACGACTCGGACATTCGTCCTCCCGCACAGGTACCGGCAGCGCCACACCCCATGATCCAGTGAATCCATGACTCCCCAGGCCCGACCCAGATGTCTATTGACCTCTGACTCGCAGCCAGCAGAGACTTGAGTATCACTGCCAAGGTAAGTGAATCTCTCCACGACCTCAACATCCTCACCACAAACAGACACAGACAGGGCAGCAGCATCCAAGATGTCACCGAAAGCCTGGATCTTAGTTTTGACCCAAGAAACCCGTAATCCCAGCGGCTCCGACTCCTCATTCAGCACCTCTAGGGCCCCCAAAAGGATGTCTAAAGTCTCCGCAAAGATGACTGCATCATCTGCAAAATCAATGTCCGAGATCTTGACATTCCCAAACGATGCACCGCAACTTGATCTCTCCGACATCCTCCCTAAAATCCAGTCCATACAAGTGCTGAAAAGTGTGGGGGCAAGTACACATCCCTGACGAACTCCAGTAACAACTGAAAATAAGTCAGAGATGGTACCACCACACTTCACAGCACTCTCAGTACGAGAGTAGAGTTCAGACATCAGATCGATCAGTTTTGGTGGCACCCCACGAAGACCAAGAATCCTCCAGAGGACATCCCGATTCACTGAATCGAACGCTTTACAGAGATCAACGTAGGCTGCAAGTAGCCCCTGCCGAAACTCTCGTCTGCGTTCTGTGAGGACACGAAGGGCAAGGATACGGTCAATCGTTGACCTCTTTGGTGTAAAGCCTGACTGCTCTGGACGCTGGTGCTCAAGCAGATGGTGGCGAACCCTATCAAGAATTATCCGAGCAAAGACCTTGCCCGGCACTGAGAGCAGCGTCACCCCTCGGTAGTTGTTGCAGTCTGAGCGATCACCCTTCCCTTTCCAGAGAGGGACAACAAGGCCCCTCTTCCAGTCAGTTGGGATGATGCCTGTGTTCCAGGCAGAGCACAAAACTGCATGCAACGACACGAGTGCAGCATTTCCACCAGCCTTGAGAAGTTCGGCATGGATGCCACAGATCCCTGGAGCTTTGCCCCGTTTCAACTGGTTCACCGCAGCCAGTGTTTCCACAAGCGAAGGTGGACCACAGTTGATTCGAGGGTCAGCAACAGGGATTGTAACACCCTTGACGTCCAACTCGACAGCTGGGGGATCAGCCTGGTACAACCGCTCAAAGTAACCGGCCCAGCGGGCCTTCACTTCAGACTCCTCTGTCAAGAGCCTACCACTCTCTGCTCGAACTGCAGTGCTCCGAGGGATGGGCTTGGATGAACGTAATGCGCGAATTCCCCTGTAAGCGGGACGAGAATCACCTGTCCACAGGTGATGCTCTACCCCCTCACAGATTCCTCGCACATAGGCCTCCTTGTCCACCCTCAGTGCACGTACAGTTTTATGCCTCAGCTCCCTGAACAGCTCAGCTCTGCCATTCAGCCTGGCCCTGCGACTCTGGTCAATGGCATCCAGTGTCCCTTGAGAGACAAAATTCTTCTTTGTCCTGCGGTGAGCTCCAAGACATCCACCGGCAACATCAAGGACGGTGGTCTTGAAGGCGCTCCACAACTCTTCAGGACCCCCCAAAGCACCCAGACCCCTCAAGTGTCCACTCAGCCTGTTCTCAAACTCCTCAGCTACTCTCTCATCCCTGAGCTTGGCAACATCCAGCTTAGGCTGGGATGGTACCATTCTCCAGGATTTAAGGTGCAGCTTTAGAGTTGCTACAACAAGCCTGTGGTCAGTATTGAGGAACTGAGCACTCCGGTAGACCCTGCAGTTCTGGATCATCCGCCAACGACTGTCAATGAGGACATGGTCAATCTCCTTTGCCACACCGCCAGCGTTGGAATACCAAATCCAGCGATGAGCTTGTGGGCGCTGAAACCATGAACCAGCCACCCTAAGTCCATGACTTCTTGCAAAGTCAAGGAACTTAGTGCTATTCTGGTTCATAGTTCCTGACCCATGGGGACCAACACACACCTCATAACCATCCCTATCAGTTCCAGTCGATGCATTGAAATCCACCAAGACTAGAAGTGTATCTCGTCTGGGGCACTGATCAACCACAGACTCGAGTGTGGCGTAGAATGCATCCTTCACGGTGAGATCACTCGCCTCAGTCGGAGCATAAACAGAGACCAGGGAAATGACACCTAAGGAGTGACGAATCCTTAATCTCATAATACGCTCGTTGACCGGTGTTACCTCAATTATCATTGGGGTCAGCTTATTGGACACAGCTACAGCAACTCATTGGGTATGGTAACCATTAGAGCGACCAGACCAATAGTAGGTGTAACCACCCACCATTATCTCGCCGCAATCCGGTCTCCGAACCTCAGAGAGAGCTGCAATCCCGATGTCCAAACGCTTGAGCTCAGATGATAACAGAGACAGGTGATCATCCTCTCTTCGGGATAGGACATTCCAGGCACCCACCCGAAGGGACTGCCTCAGGTTAACCCAAGGAGACCGCCGTCTGGTGGACGACACCTCAGCACCACTCCGACACACTCTCCCGCAATCTGACCCAGGGATGTTACCCCGTGGTTTCCCTCCTATCATCAAAGATTGGGGGTCTCGAAGGCTTTGCCCCAATCCCGTCATCCGGTGAGCTGCCCTGCGAAGGGAAGCTGCACAGGAGGTACTCCCACGGAGTGGGTTTTCAGATTTTTTTTTTTTTGCGTTTTTGCGTTTTGCGGTGACCGGAGTGCAAATCCTGCCACCAACCTCCTAATAAGAAGTAACCCAACTGCAGGAGGACGTCTGCAGACACAGTTGGGCACCAGATATGGATGGCCGTTGGCTCACAAGGAGCTCCTCCGCCCTTTGACAGGTTTTGTTTTTAATCCTGCTGGGTGTCCATATCCAAACACCCCCCTCACCAGAAAACCTGGTGGGGGAGAGGTTTAGTCGCCGACAACCCGACCATGGAACAGGTTAGTACAGGTTTACATGGTACCTGTAGCAGGTCACAGATCGAACCTGACCTGACATCCTGAACCTATTTTAACCTGACATCAACACAGATCGAACCTGACCTGACATAAACATGTCATTCATTTATTTCTACCTTCTTGTACACTGTAATACAAATGGCAAACAACCAATCAACTGACAGAAATCTGGCGCTACTTCTGAATCACCCTGCATCTATATATATCTTCTTTCGGCTGCTTCCGTTCGGGGTCGCCACAGCGGATCATCCGTATGATCCGCATAGTGATTTGGCACATGTTTTATGCCGGATGCCCTTCCTGACGCAACCCTGGTCGCCTCTTTCGACACAGGGATGTGGTACACCTATTTTAACCGGGGTATACACCGGCCCAGTATACTGGTACTCATTTCGCCGACCTCGGAAGGATGACAGGCTGAGTCAACCCCCTGGTGTATTAATTCAGTGGCCCAACGGGGCCTGAACTCAGGACCTCTTGGATCCCAAGCCGCTGCCCTAACCACTGCGCCAACACCAGGCTATATATATATACGGCCACGTAACTCGAATCGCGGCATGTCGCCCACCGGAACGGACAATTCCGTCGTGACCCTCTCGGACTAACGCCGGGAACTAGTCACGGGTGGGCCTTTCGGCCTCACCACGATCGTGCCAATCGGCCCCCCGCATGGGATCGGGTTGTTCGCCAAATTCGACCTACCTAAGTACCCACACGGAGGGTAGACCGGGCGATCGCACCTCGCCGCAGGTCGACTTCGGACACGGGCCACTTTAAGCGACCCGTTCCATATTATCGGGATAACCGAGTGGTGTTATCGTCATCCTCGACGGTTCCGATTCATTATCGGGCGTATTTAGCCCACTACCAACCCTTTACGTGAAGTAAGGTGGAGATTCAATTAAAGAAAAGACGAAGCGAAACGGGAAAAAACAGTTCAACATAATTCACATTTATTCCGCGACAAACGGAAAGCACACACATACAATTACAACAATTATGCACCAAAAGCAAATGTAAAAGAAACACAACAATTATGCACCAAAAGCAATTGCAACAAAAGAAACACAATGCAGATCTACTACCGACTAC
This sequence comes from Eptatretus burgeri, assembly GCF_056783735.1. NCBI lineage: Eukaryota > Metazoa > Chordata > Myxini > Myxiniformes > Myxinidae > Eptatretus > Eptatretus burgeri. Next base: position 7,074,368 of record NC_140962.1, on the reverse strand, counting down.
GCGAGCATACGGCAACGCTTACACAGTTTTTTACTTTACAGACGGCGCCGACAACACATATACTCAAAAGCAAAAGAAAAAGGGCCACCCTCAACAAGGGGGGGGGGGCAGACGGGCCTGGGGCAGAGACCGCGTGGAGCCTACCCGTCTTGTGATGAGCCGCAAAATGGCGGCGGTGCCCCGACTCCGCGCTCCTCCGCGGGTTTCGTTGGCACTGCTTGGAATGGGGTGGGAACGGGGCCCCCTTTTCGCACTATCTCAGCGTGGGGGGGGTGGGGGATACAAGGGGGGGAATTGTTGATGCTCTGGGGAAAGAGGATAGCTGGCTTGCTTGGGTCCCGCGACGAGCGACTCCACTGCGCCTCGACCGCGCTCCCGGCTTCCCCTCTCTCCAGCTCCCCGACAGACTCCGAACCCCGACAGACTGACTCTCCTCCAGACCCGTCTTGACTGCTGCTGCCACACTTCGCCGCCGCCACACCTCTTCAACTCGCCCGAGCCCGAAACAGAAACTGACTGAATTCGCCCCGCGCTCGGCGCTTTATAGTGGTGTAGGAGATCCCATATGCAAATTTTCCGGATCAGGATGGGCTCGGGGGCGGAGCCACACTCGCCCATTGGATGGAGGAAAAGTGGGCGTGAACCTCCCCTGATCCTCGAATTTGCATATATCGATTCTACTCCGACGCACCTGGAGGCGGTGCCAAATCGCCCCGCGCTTAATGATTGGAGGGATCGGAAGTGGGCGTGTATCATTCCTGATCCGACTTCCCCTCGGAAAGGCCGCTCTTTGTACCCGCGGCTCAGCGCGCGCCCTGTACGAGGCCAGGACAGCCCGACGCTCGGCACCCACAAGTGGTGCGGGAATGGCTGCAGAAGGAGAAGAGGTGAAGGTGGTGGAGTTTCTAAAGTGGCGGTCCCTGGCCACGGTGACGCTTGGAATGGCGGTGATGCGATGGTTGCGAGAGCGAGTTGTGAAGGTAAAGGCCGTGGCTGTTGGCGTTGTTGTTGTTGTGAAGCGGCGTTGCGGTCGGTGGTTGTTGTGTGATGGAGGTTGAGACGTGGTTGGTTCAAAATAAAGATAGAACAGAAAAACGGCTATCTTAAAGGGTCGCAGCCCGAATGAATGACATTTATTCCCTCTAAACAACGGGTTTGGGGCTAACTACACATGTACTTACAGAGATATCTCACCTACGGGACCTGAATGGTGGTTTGCGAATTTCCTCAACCACAACAATATATATATATATATATATATATATATATATATATATATATATATATATATATATACATATATATATATATATATATACGTATATAGTCATGCGCCACTTAAAGACGGGGTTACGTTCTGAGAAACGCGTCGTTAAGCGACGTCATCGTTGTGCGAACATCATTTTTTTTTTTCATTTTCGTTTTCAAACATCGTACTTACACAAACCTAGACACCTAAGCTATATGGTGTAGCCTATTGCTCCTCGGATACAAACCTGTACAGCATGTTACTGTACTGAATACTGTCGGCAATTGTAACACACATCCAAGAGACAGAAGACACGTAAGATTTACCTTTGTGCAGTTCATGACGGCCATCAGTGTTGTTAGCAGCAGCTTACAACCTCCTCTCGCATCGATTGTAGAAAGGTGAATAAATAGCATTTGGATTTATAAATCCGTGATCATTGCATTGATGTTATAATTTACAAATGAATAAACGAGCACCTGTCAATTGTGATATATTTTCGGAACAGTGCGATTGTTTTAACAACATAAAAAGCTTCACTAAAAATAAATTTGTGTTTTAATTGACGAACAACAACGATTTATTCGTGGAATTCTTCAATTCAAAGGTAATTTACTTGCTAGAAGGTAAACGTGGAAACATTGGTTCAGTTTGAAAGCAGATTTCCTTGAATCCCGCTTTAGCACGACCCTGTTTTTTTAGCGGACATTTTATGGACCTCAACGATCGCATTATAACAGGGCCATACTGTCGTTTATTATCATTATGAGGTATTATGTTCTGTAGAGTGTACATAATTGTATGTGCTATTTTTATACGAGGCGACATCACTCTGCGATAGGAATTTTTCAGCTACATTTTTTTTTTCATTTTTATTTTTTTATTTTTTCAGAGCTGGCAGACCCATCGTATATGCGATCCGTCGTTGCCCGGAACGTCGTTAAGCGGCACATGACTGTTTTTTGCACATATATATATATATATATATATATATATATATATATATATATATATATATATATATATATTGTTACGGATCTGTAAACCATGAGCACTCAACATTCAGTTCCCAAAAGTTAGTTTTGCCAGTAAGTATGTGTGAGATAGGTCCTTTTCCTTTTTTGTCTCGTGGGAGACTCGAAAACATGCATTGTGATGTCTTTAGTTAGGTTATTACATCAGCCATCGACATCCCATACATCTACCATCCCATCTGCGTGACCCAACCAGCCCATCACGCTCCAGCCCCACAGACGAACTCCTCTGATACGACGATTTTCTCAAGGCAGATCCTGTTACTCTCTGCGCGAGCGAGGCCACGTGGCCACGAGGGATATTCGATGCAACCAAGCAGGGGCCACGGCTCTGCCTCGGAAGGGTGCGCCCGAGGGTCAATGTTGGACGACAGCGAGATGATTCTCGCCAAGCCCCCGCCCCTTGTGGGAGGAGATATATCCTCGGGCAGTGCCAGAAGAGGGGTGGAAAAACGGGAGTGGTGTCGACGAAAGGTCCTGTGTCGTTGCCATTGGCGTTGGCACGAAGAGTTCAGTGCAAGAGGAGTTCTGTGGATGAAGGGTTTTTGCTGTTCCAAAGGGGTGGTTACGAGGAGCGATTATGAGGAGTGGTCACAGGAGGTCTACGTTGCTGTTACGAAGGGGTTTTTGCTGGCCCTCTACAAGGAAGGACAGAACGACCCTGAGCCCCCCTTCACGGACCCCGCTTATTCGCCACCCGAACTCCGCCACGAGACTCGAGTCCCCCACATGCGCCTGGGGATCGGACCATCGACCTTTGTCAGGTGCCGCATCACGGAGCACGCCTTCCCTCCGACGACCAGTTACAAGCTGAACTCTGACCCCCAGCTCGTTTCACTCATCGGCTGGAGGGTCGAATAAAGCACCTTGGGTTTTCTTTTCGTTTGTGTGTGTGTCTGAGTGTGTTGGGCCCGTCTTTAAGTAGAACTGCATAAGTGTTTTTGCCATTGTAAATACTTGCATTGAATATTAACTTTAAGTCTCGCTTCTCTTGTCTTTTATTTGCTGTAAATAAATTATTAGAAATGTTCCCAGCTCATTTCAGTCCTTTCTTTATTTGGTCCAGCATGGTCCGGGTCTGAGTTCAGACAGGGTTTCATCCCCGGTAATCGGTACATTGTAGTCGGAACGTCCTGGGCAGGCCCGCTCGACTGCATCCGAGCCGGAGTTGTTAGGTGGAAGTCGATACTCTGCCGTAGCTGGTAGAGTGATCCGGTTCAGCCAGACGTTCCGAGGGTGTGGATCCCCGGTAGACTAGATTGCGTGGATACTTAGGCACTTTAGTTCCAGACAAATAACCCTACACCACGTGATCAAGATATTGGCGACCACGGTCGGTTCTGCGACCCGCGGCTCACGGAATTATCCGGAGCGACGGCCTACAATTCCGGGGAAGTCTTTTGGGAGACGGCGTAACCTCCCCCACCTAGCGGTCGTTCTCGCCACCGACCCCCGGCCCACAACAAATTGGTGTCATGAGAGGGATTCGAACTCAACGCCTCCAGAGAAATTAACGGGATTCGGACCAGAGGTGTGCTTGACAACCTCCCCCTTCCTTCCAAATTAAGAGCAGTAAAATTTTATTCAATTCCAAGCACGGACCTTGGCAGACCAAGACTGGCTGGTACAGGTGGGGTCTAATACAATGTTAAAAGAACCCCTGGCTCAGGATGACACCTTTCTGGAAGACCCTCCCCTGCAATCAACCCCAGAGGTAACATTGGGGGTGGCAGCGGCGGTGCATGAGCACCCTCTGCATCAAATTTCCCCTATGCAGGACAAAGCAATCCCTGTCGGTTCCACACCCGATAATGGCAGATCGGTTCCGCTATCGGCTCCGCCATTTGACATGAGCCAGATGATGGAGATGATAAAACAAATAATGGATGGGAATACAGCACAGAGGAGTGATATGCAAAGAATGGATGTGAATATGAAAGAAATGAGAGGTGAAATGCCAAGCATGGGAATGGATTTACAAAACCAACGAATGAGTGACATGCAAGTTCTAAATGGGGATATGCAAACACTGAAGGCGGGTCAGGAAGAAATGAAGGCGGAGTTGGTAAAGGTGAAGAGTGAAATGCAGACCATGGACCGGAAAATGGTGCCTGCACGTGAATAAGTTTCTGAGTCCAGGGGGAGTGTAACGGCTGTTCGGACCGCGATGACGAAGGCAAGGTCGAGGCGACGAGTGACGTTACGATAATTGGGGGAGAGGCCGGTAAACTCGGACAGGGGATGATGGAATTAACAGAGACACGAAGGGAGATAAATCAGGTAAAAGAGACGCAGAAATTAGAGGAGGTGAATGACGAGTTGCATGAAATTAAAGAGGAGCACACAAGTAGAGCAGGTAAGGGACATTGGGGTTGAGCTTGGGGCATGTGTCGAGACCCAGTGCGAGGGTCAGATTAACCTCCCACAGGAACGAGGGGAGACTGCATGCTCCCTCGAGGCAGGCTGTGACGAGGTGAGTCTGGTAAGGCCGAGCGGGGTCGAGCAGGTGCATGGTGCAAATGAGCACATGCCGAGATTGAGTGGAAAAGAGACCCTGGGATCTTTTGGTCTAACACGAGCCCCCGATGTGAATATCCCAGAGTGTGTGTTGGAATGTTTGAGTGATACCAATGACATGGAATGTGTGGAAATGGGACGCGGACCAATCCAGAAGGGAGACGTGGGTCTTGTAATGGACGGAGCTATTTTGGAGACCGCGCCGGCTCCGCGGGACGCTGTATGCGAGATCCGTACCGTATTTTGCAAACCGCCCAACCGTGGACGGTCGCGTGATCGAGAGCCAGCGTTAAAATGTTACGCGCTTGGTACAAGACACCAGCGCGGACGGCTAAAATGGCGACGAATTGAATTGTGTGAATTTGGAAAGCACGTGCCCCCATGTGAGCACGTGCACAGAGGCCCACGTGCTGCTCGCCGCGAGTACTGTTCGCGGGGGCGCGCAGAGCGAGTCCCAATGGCGACACCACCGGGCCCGTGTGCGAGTGATGTCACCAGGGATCGCGCAGCACGCAGACCACGTGAGTAGAGCACGCTGGCTCACATGGTGGATGGCTCGGAGGAGGGTGGTTGAGGCGATTGACGATTCGCTTTCGATTATCGCCCATACGGAGGGAACGAGCGAGTTGTAAACTGCCGCCCTGGCGAAGCAAGGTTCGGAGGGCCTTGCTCCGAGTACACGATGCCCCGCCGGGATGTAGCGAACATCCTCGTGCTTGGGCAAAGGAGCACTAGTTAGTGGGAAGGGTTTAGCATGAGATAGACCGGCCTCATGGAGCATGAGCAGTCCTCCATGGGGCCTGGTAAAATCAGTTAGGGCAATTTAGTTTAGAATTAGAAATGAATTGGAGACATAGACAGACATGGTACGTGTAGTGGGGATGTAGCATAGCGATATAATTAAATGGAACGTGCATTAAAATAAGGGATGACGAGGGGCACAAGCTAGTTAGGGGAAAGAAGGTGGAGTGTCAGTGTGATGTGAATAAAATAAAATAAAAAAGAGATGAAGAGAGCGAAGTACGATGAGTGAATATGGGTTAGTGGTCCCAAGTGTGAGTGGAATGCATGGTGCGAACGAATGATTGGGGGGAGGAGTGAATCCCACCCAAGGGAACCTGGGGTTAGGGAAATGTTAGTTAGTGGGTTAGTTAAATTAACCAAAACAGTTGTCGGTTTGTTGTTGGTGTTGGGCGAAGGCATGAAACCTTTTGAAGGGTTCAGGAGTCTATTGACCGGCTGGGAGCGTGGCTGTTGAAATGTGCGTACTGAGTAGAGGGCTCCCTGGGCACCGGAGTAGGCCATCGGTCCAAGGGACCGAGTTGGTGCAATGGGCATGAGCAGCCCAGGGAAACGGGACCCAGAGCACCAAAATGCCACGTCGGCATCAAAGGGGACACTGCCAGGGGCATTCCCCATGTTCATACTGAGTAGGTAGGCTCGGAGACGGCCTCAGCAACCCGGGAATGCCGAGGATCGAGTTCGGCAGGTGGGGGTGCCGAGGATCGAGTTCGGCAGGTGGGTCGACCTGCCAGTTGAGCCACGCTGCCCAGCCCCGAAATTGTGCAAGAGCACGGGAGAAAATTTGCGGGTCAGCCCCAAATTAATAACGAACACCAACACAGGCGACGGGAATCGTGGTTGCTAGAACTGATAGTTTAAAGAGACAGGCGTATTGAAAAACCCCGGGGATAGTTTAAAATTTAATAAATGTTAGGATAGATGGACAACATGTACCCCTTTGCACCATCCATCCCTTTGCTGTTCGTAGGCTGCAAGACTCATCTTGGAAACTGCTGAAAGCTGTGGGAGCTATTCTGAGGCTGCTTTGGGCCTCGAGTCAGATTCAATAGTCTAATCAATCCCCTAAAAAAGGAATCTTAGGGATTGGGAGTAGATAGTTTGGACAGGTTAGCCAAACAAGGACAATAAAGGGGGCTTGGGACACACGTAATTATAAATAAAAATGGGGTAAAAATAATAAATAAATAAAAGTAAAAAATAGTCTAAATTTTGTTGTTGTTTTTTAATTTTGTTGTTGCAAGCTAATGGGGGTGGGTATGGACAAGGACAGGCATAGGCGATAGGTTGGGGGGAGACCACAGGGTAGGTCCGAGCCTGTTTTCAGACCAGCCGGCGCCACCACTCTCCCTCCACAACCTCACGAGTCCAGACCGAGGCAGGCCAGCTTCGTGTGCCGACCTACTCTTGTACTGCATCTCGCCTGGTCTGCTTTTGCCATGCCATGCTTCTGCCTGCCTTTGCCTTGCCTCCATACCTGCCCATGCCTTTGTTTGCATTGTCATTCACAACCTTCACCATGTGCTCCAGGATCATCTCTAAAAGTGTTTTGCAAGGGCTGCCCTGCAGGCAGCCGCATTACCGGGGACTGCATTTGAGCAGCCCGGATATCCCATTGTTGTTGCATGAAGGTCAGTTCAAATGGACCGGGTACTGCACTGAGCAGCCCGGAGATCTTGTTGCATAAAGGCCAGTTCAAATGGCCGGTGAGACGGCATATGGCCTGCCGTGTTACGGTGAGTTGCCTCCAACAGCTAAAAAAAAGAAGAAGGATTCAATGACAAACCATGGACCTTTGAAGGCCCTAAAGACGTCTGACCATCAGTACCTGCTGTGCACTCACCCACAAATGTTAACTCTGCTGTGTTTTCTCTCCTCAAGTCACAGGTCCTGAGCCATGATAGTGTAAATATTAGGACTGTACATAATTTTAACCCACCCGTTGTTTGTTTAGTGCCGGCAATATAGTTAAGTTATCCGAGTTAATCTGCTAGTTCAGTTACGCAACGCACTAGGTTATTTATTTTTGGGACATGTATTCCAAATGTCGCACTCAGGGATCCGTACATAAAACGTACTAGGGGAAAACCTACACCTGCATGCCACACAAAAATTAACGACTCGGTTCGAGTCCATAAAAAGGGGGGGGGGAGTAGTGTTACGGATCTGGAAACCATTTGCATTCAACATACAGGTGCCAAAAGTCAGTTATCCCGTGAAGTACATGTATAGTCAGATCCCTTTCCTTTTGTCCAGTGGGAGAATCAAAAACGTGCGTTGCGACTTTTTTTAGTTTGATTATTAAATCTTTACATCGAACAACCAACAAGCCGTCTGCATGACCCCTCGGCCCATCACGATCCACCGCCAACCGGCTGCACCACCAACGTACCTTTGCAACGTTGATACTGTTACTCGTCGAGTGTGGACCCGCGTGGAGGACTGGCTGGGGTTTCCTGGGAGGGCCGTTGCAGCGTTAAACTGTTACTCATCAAGTTTGACCCCGCGTGGAAAGGGCGGTTGGGGTTTCCTGGCAGGGGCTAAGGCCTCGCCCCGGAAAGGTGGGCCGTAGGACCCTGTCCAATGAGGGACGGACAGCGAGGCGTTTTTCGCCAAGAGCCCCTCCCCGTGGTGGGAGAAGATATATCTCCGAGACTCTCTGAGTGAGAAGTTTTTCACGGTAGTTGGACCAGGAGTTTTCACGGTGGTTGGGTCAGGAGTTTTCGTGGTGGCTGTGAGCAGTCTGGTTTGTTCTTCACGGTGGCTGTTATGAGGAGAGGAGTTCTGTGGACCCCAACTATTCGCCACGCGAGCTCTGCCACGAGCCATGAGTGCCACACGTGTGATTTGGACCAAACCGACGATCTTTGGCAGGTGCCGCACTACAGAGCATGCTTTCCCACGGATGACCAGGTCCCCACCGAACTCTGACCCCCAGCTTTTCTCTCTTCACGGCTGTGAGGGTCAAATAAAGACTGGGGTTTCTTTTCTTTTTTGTGTGTGGGCCCGTCGTTAAGTAGAACTGAGTAAGTGTTTTTGCTTATTGTAAATATTTCCCTGCTTGCATATTCGCGCCAAGTCTTGCCTTTGTCTTTATTTTACTGTTAATAAATTTATTAGAAATGGTCCCAGTCCCTTTCTGTCCCTTCTTACATTGGTCTAGCATGGTACGGGTCTGAGTGTAAGCGGGGTTTCATCCCCGATAATCCGTTCTTTCCAGCCAGCACGGCTTTGGCAGTTTCCGCTCGGCTGCACCCAAACTGGAGTTGATAGTCGGTGGTTGGAACTCTACCACAGTCGGTAGAGTGACCCAGTTCAAGCAAGACGTACCGAGGGCATGGTTTCCCCGGTAGTTAATTAGGTAAATTGGTTATAGACAAATAGACCCTACGCTACACGGTTGAGATATTGGCGTCCACGGTCGGTTAGACGACCCGCCGGCTTGCGGAGTTATCCGAGCGACGGCCTACAGTTCTGGGGAGTCTGGTGGGAGATGGCGTAACCTCCCCCACCTGGCGGTCGTCCTCGCCACCGGCCCCTGGCCCGCAACAGTATATATATATGTTTATATATATATATATATATATATATATATATATATATATATATATATATATATATATATATATGTGTGTGTGTATGTATGTATATAACCGGCGTCCTGGCGTGCGCCTGTAATCCGGTGACTCGGAGGCTTGGGTTGGAGGATCGCTTGAGGACAGGAGCTCTGCACTTGGCCGTGCTATGAGAGGGTGTAGGGCAGCCCGGAATCATGGCGAAACCCAATCCTTATCCCTGTGTCGTAAGAGGCGACCAGGGTTGCGTCAGGAAGGGCATCCGGTGTAAAACCTATGCCAAATCAGTATGCGGATCATAACGGATGATCCGCTGTGGTGACCTCTAATGGGAGCAGCCGAAAGAAGAAGATATATATATATATATATATATATATATATATATATATATATATATATATATATATATATATATTTATGTGTATATGGTATATGTATGTATATCTACATATATATATATATATATATATATATATATATATATATATATATATATATATATATATATATATATATATATATATATATATAGATAGATATGTGTGTATATTTGTTTCCGGACGTGTCTGGGCGGTATTTATGTCTGTGGGGTGTTTGTGCCTGGGCGGTGTTTGTGCCTGGGCGGTGTTTGTGCCTGGGCAGTGTTTGTTTGCTTCCGGACTGTGTTTATCTCCAGACTTGTCCAGGCAGTGTTTGCCTCTGGGTGGTATTTATAGTATGATCAGTAGAAAATGTATTTCAGACATTACTTTATTTCCACCTTCACTGTTGTTCTCTGCAGAATCATTTTGATGAGACTGTATGAATTGTAATTAACACTCCACCACACGTCTGCCTTCCCTTCCTCTCACCTCATGCTGCCTTCCCTTCCCCCACCCCTCGTCATTCTCGCCTCCCCTCGTCATTCTCCCCTCCCCCTTGCTCCCCCTCCCTCCCCCCCTTTTTTCTCCCACCTCTCTTCATATTCCCCTCAGCGAAGTGACGGGTGGTATTTGCTCATTCCAAATAAGGGCAGAGTTATTGACCGCCATCCCTTTTCTACTTTTCTTCCTTCTCCAGTAAATTGCTCTTCCTTCTCAAATGCTTATTTTCATCCTCACCAAATCCCTTTCCTTTTTCTCTCACTCCCTTCCAAGCCACCCTAACCTCCCTTTTCCCCTTATCTTCTCAACCCTCCTTTTTGCTCAATTTTTGTTTTCCTTTTGTTTGTATTTATATATATATATATATATATATAGCAAAAATGAAATACCTGCCGACAGGTGATTCAGAAACTGAACACTCATAATGGGACCTTTTCATGTATTTAAATGCTTCTGCCCGAGGTTATAGTTGGTATTGTATATGTTGTGCACTGTATTACAAGCCCCTTAATCAACTTGCCCTCACCTACTGTTGCTATGCAGGAATACGGGCGACAAACTTTGGGTGCCAGCGAGAGACCAAAACGTGTTACTGTGTTCCTAAATGCTGCTGCAGGAAAGGGGTATGAAAAGCGCCACCTATAATTTACGAAGAGCAGGACCTTTTTGTAAAACTGAATTTCTGATTCTGCATATCATATTTAAGAACTGTTAGTGGCTCAGAGGCAACACGGATATTGTTACAATTTAAAGATTTCTATAACGGGGTACCTGATTTTTACTTTGTTCTGTCATTTGTTGTGCCTCTTATACCTTATACTTATCTATCTATAATTCCAGCTGTGTGTGTGTGTGTGTGTGTGTGTGTGTGTGTGTGTGTGTGTGTGTGTGTGTGTGTGTGTGTGTGTGTGTGTGTGTGTGTGTGTGTGTGTGTGTGTGTGTGTGTGTGTGAGACCGCTGTTTCTCGACAACCGCTGGTCCGATCTAATTGAAACTTGCCAGATATATTGCTGGAGACCTGAGGATGTGCCTTTTCAAGGTTTGATATTAATCGGACAAGTGCTTCCCAAGTTATGGCCATTTATTTACCAAACCAATGACAAGACACGTTGTTGCGTGGGCATGGCCGATGGGGAAGGGAAGCTCAGCCGCGTTCCCCATTACAGGTTACAACGTATGGACTTCCTGAGAGTGATGACTTCGTGTATTCTAATAATTTCTCGATTTCTTATGCACATTTATAGATAAACACAATGCCCCAAGTTATGATCGTTTTCATATTAGACGGTGCATAAATTTCGGTAACATCAGAGTGCTGGTATGCTCCGAACCAGGAAGTAAAAAATTTTTCTCTCTCTTCTCTTCTCTTTTTGTTTTTCCTTGCCACGACATTGCAAAAAGGTAAAATACGTTGGTGCTAATTGAATAATCGGGTATTAAAACTAAATTACGAATTATCGTAACTGCGAATAATATGCGAACTTCCGGGCCACGCACGTACGAGCACGCGAGAGCGAAGAAACGGCCTGTGTGGTTGTTGTTTGTTGCTCGCGGTTTGAATATTTATTTATTTATTTATTATTATTTTTACCGGCACGTACTCGTAGTATAAAATCCATCAGGTACAGGTACTGAAATTTGTAATACCTTATTTTTTTTTTACATCCTTATGTTATTAGAATCATTCCTCTTCTGCATTTAAAAAAAGAAGAAGAAAAAAGTCATGTTGAGAGCTCCTTACGACTGGGGTGTTCAGGTGCTGGGTACTTCTCCAGTAATCAAGTCCTCAGTTATCTCTGCCACCGAAGGTGAACGGAGGTTATATTTTCACCCCTGTTTGTCTGTCTGTGAACAGGATATCTCAAAAAGTTGTGGATGGATTCGCGTGAAACTTGGTAGAGAGGTTGGGTGTTTCACAAGGAAGAATCGATTCGATTTTGGTGAAGATCCGGATCCGAGAAATTTTGTTTTTTAATTTGCAATTTATTCTTCACCATTGAGCGATGGGACCAAAAACGATTTATAGCATGATGTTTCAAAAAGTTGTGGAAGAGTTTATGACAAAACTAGGTGGGTGAGTTGGTTAGGTTAGAACAAGCCGATTCGATGTTGTTTCCCGTCGGATGCAGACCCAGCCTATCAGTGGAATACAAAACGTAAACTGTTCAGCCTGGCGTAGGTATGTGCTCTACCGAGTGCCGTTCAGTTGGAACATTCATTTGGGGAGACATCATACAGCTAACATTGCCAAATGACATCATTGTTTTCAATTGATTGTGCACGTTTTTATCCTGGTAAACGTTACTCGCAGCATGGCTTGCTGGTGGAGAGATTTGGGTGAGGTATCCAAATTTTAAACGGTAAAATATGTCCCATTTGATTGGTCATAACTTGATTAGAAAATAAAAAAGTAGTCATGGAAAATTTGGCATTATATCGGGCACTTGCAGGTATAACAATATGACTGCAGTTTTGAGGCTCCAGAAAGCAATGATGCTTCGGCTGTGATGCCTCGGTGAGATGTCATAAATTGCTGGTCTGTATTTGGTTTCAAGCTGTCTTCTGATTGGTTAATTTAGATTTTTTGGTGAAGATAACATCTCTCAATGGTGAAGAATCACTTAAATTATTAGTCGGATCCGGATCCGGATCTTCACCAAAATCTAATCGGGTTTGAGGCTCCATAAAGCTGTGAGCCACATCCTTGTTACACACCGAACTTGTCCACAAAAAGACAGAAAGGGGTGAAAACATAACCACCTTCACCTTAGGTGGCGGACGTAATAAGACTGGACTACAATACCGTTAACCTAACAAAATTAACGTTGTAATAGGGGACCAAAACCACACTCAGAATGTATCATTTTGGCCCATTTTGAAGCGGTGAAGCTATTTCAATATTTGGCTGTCCGTCCGTCCGTCTGTAAAATTGAAGAAGAAGATCCTTTCTAACCCACCATGTTTGATGCAAAAAGGGTAATAAAGTGTAATTCCAGAGGGTTCTAAAAGTTAATTCAAAAGGGTAATTCTAATGAGTTTGAAAGGGTAATTCCAATGAGTTCTAAAGATTAGGTCAGGTATGGGAGCATGCGCTGGAGCAGCACGTCGCTGCATCCACTTTCCGGCAGTACTCCAGGGGTCTCCATATGGCCATCTCCCGGACAGATGCCTGGCCCATCCCCATCTCATTGAGATGCCAATTAGCCTGCTGAAACCACGAGATGGTCGGCCCATTAGCCTCCTCCACTCATGAGGCTCCCTGGCTGAGAGAATCTGGTGAGCAGGATCAGCATCAGAAAAATGAGCCACATGTCCATACAGCTGCATCTGACACTCACAGATTATGCAGGTAACAAATCTCATCTGAGTCTCTCTCGGCAACCGCTCGTTGGGCACAAAATCTTACCAGCGATACCAAGGATTCTCTGAAGAGACCTGGTACCGAAAGGAGCCAAGTCTCCATCTCAGATCCTTAGTCTGAGTCCAAGTCTCACATCCGTAGACCAAGACTGGAAGCACCAAGAACTTGGACTCAGACTTTCATCCTCCTGCATTGGTATCGACAGCACCACACCCCATTATCCAGTGAATCCATGACTCCCTATGATAGACCCAGTTGTCTGTTGACTTCTGGCTCCACAATATGCAGAGACTGTTGACTTCTGGCTCCACAATATATCACTGTGAAGGTACGTGACTCTCTCTCTCACCCTGTGATCTCAACATCCTCACCACAAACAGGTACAGACAAGATAGCAGCATCCAAGATGTCATGGAAAGCCTGGATCTTAGTTTTGACCCAGGATACCTGTAATCCCAGTGGTTCCAACTCCTCATTCAGTACCTCGAGGGCCCCCATAAGGAGATGCAGAATCTCCACAAAGATGACTGCATTAGCTGCAAAATCAAGGTCAGAGATCTGACATTCCCAAATGATGCACCGCATCTTGATGTCTCCGACATCCTCCCCAGAACCCAGTCCATACAAGTGCTGAAAAGTGTGGGGGCCAGAACGCACCCCGACGAACTCCAGTAACAACTGGAAATAAGTTGGAGATGGAACCACCACATCTCACAGCACTCTCAGTACCAGAGTATAGTTCAGAAATTAGATTGATCAGTTTTGGTAGCACCCCACAAAGACAGAGAATTCTCCAGAGGGAATCCCGTTTCATTCAATCGAACACCTTGCAGAGATCAACAAAAGCTGCCAACAGCCTGCTGCCGAAACTATCGTCTGCATTCAGTGAGGACCTAAAGATCAAGGATACTGTCAATCGTTGACCTCTTTAGTGTAAAGCCTGACTGCTCTGGACGCTGGTACTGAAGCAGATGGTGGCAAACCCTATCAATAATTATCCGAGCAAAGACCTTGCCCGGCAGTGAGCAGCATCACCTCTTGGTAGTTGTTGCGGTCTTGGCGATCACCCTTCCCTTTCCAGAAAGGGACAACAAGGGCTCTCTTACAGTCAGTTGGGATGATGCCTGTTTTCCAAATGGAGCAGAGAACTGGATACAATGGTATGAGTGCAGCATTTCCACCATACCAGCCTTGAGAAATTCAGCATGGATACCACATATCCCAGGAGCTTTACCCCCCCCCCCCCTTTCAACTGGTTCACCGCAGCCTGTTTCAACAAACAAAGGTGGTTCAGTTGATTGGAGGGTTAGCAAAAAGGATAGTTACACCCCTGGTGGGTCAGCTTTGTACAGCCACTCAAAGTAACCGGCCCGATGGGCCTTCACTTCAGACTCCTCTGCCAAGAGCCCACCACCTTCCTCTTTCACTGCAGTACATCAGGGATGGGCTTGGAGGAAAGCAATGCACAAATTCCTCTTTAAGCAGGACGAGAATCATTTGACCACAGGTGATGCTCTCTTCTTCTTCACAGACTCCTCGCACATAGGCCTCCTTGTCCAACCTCCGTGCACCTCCAGTTTTACACCTCAAATCCCTGAACAGCTCAGCTCTGCCATTGAGCCTGGCCCTGTGACTGGTCAATGTTATCCAGTGTCCCTTGGGAGGCAAAGTTCTTCTTCACCTGATGGTGGGTTCCAACGCATCCACCGGCAACATTAAGGATGGCACTCTCTTGAAGGCACTCCACAACTCTTCAGGAATCCTCAAAACACCCAGACCCTCCAAATTCCAACTCAGCCTGTTCGCAAACTCCTCAGGTACCCTCTCATTCTTGAGCTTGCAAACATCCAGCCTAGGCTGGGATGATACCATTGTCCTGGATGTAAGCTGTAACTTCAGAGTTGCTACAACAAGCCTGTGGTCAATATTGAGGAAATGAGAACTCCCTTAGACTCTACAGTTCTGGATCATCCTCCAGTGCCCATCAATGAGCACATGGTGAATCTCCTTCACCACCACACCAGCATTGGAATACCAAGTCCAGCGATGAACTTGTGGGCGCTGAAACCATGAACGAGCCACCCTAAGTCCATGACTTCTTGCAAAGTCAAGGAACTTAGTGCTATTCTGGTTCACAGTTCCAGACCCATGGGGACCAATGCATGTCTCATAGCCATCCCTATCGGTGCTAGTTGATGCATTGAAATCATCCAGGAATTGAAGAGTATCTCACCTGGGGCACTGATGAACACAGACTAGAGTGCGGCATATAATGCATCCTTCACAGTGAGATCACTCGCCTCAGTCGGAGCATAAACAGAGACCAGCGAAATGACACCCAAGGAGTGATGAATACTCAGTCTCGTAATGTGGGAGATCAGCTTATTGGACACAGCTACAGCAACTCCCTGGGCATGATAACCAATAGAGCGACCAGACCAGTAATAGGTGTAACCACCTGCTATGATCTCCCCACAATCCATTCTCCACAACCTCAGTGCTGCAATACCAATGTTCAAATTCTGGAGCTCAGATGATGCCAGAGATGGGTGGTCATCCTCTCTTCGAGTGAGGCTATTCCAGGCACCCACTCAAAGGTACTGCCTCCGGTTAACCTGAGGAGACCGCCGTCTGGTGGATGACAACTCGGCACCACCCTAACACACACCAATGCAATCCGACCCAGGAAGGTTCACCCGTGCTTTTCCTCCTATCACGAAAGAATGGGGTCCCGAAGGCTTTGCCCCAATCCCGTCATCTGCTGAGCTGCCCTGCGAAGAGCAGCTGCACAGGAGGTACTCTCATAGAGTGACTTTTCAGTTTTCTTTGCGTTTTTTTTTTAATGTTTTGCGGAATGAAGGGTTTTAAGGTGGCCGTAGTGCAAATCCTGCAACCAACCTCCAAGAAAAGGTAACTGCAGGAGGACGTCCGCAGACACAGTTGGGCACCAGATATGGATGTCGAATGGCTCTTCTTGTAATCCATGTGTATAACAAACCAGAATCAACATAAAAGATTTTCTTGATTTCATCCACGTTGCACATCGGTGGAAAACCAATAAAGCGTGCGTGCGTGCGTGCGTGTGTGTGCACATATGTACAGTAATTACAGTCGTGTATATAATTATAATTCACATGTAAATGGTGATGTTTGCGCAGGAAGGCAAAGAACTTGTTTGAGCAGAATGCTGAGCCTGTGCTACATTTGGCTGGCTTTGAGGTCACTGTTGTGAAGGTACAAATGGAAGTTATTTTGTGGGTTCATGTTTATAATAAAATGTTTGCTTCATTGTCATGTTGGGATTATCTCTGTTGTCACTTTCACTCAAATACTGTGATGGTCGTGTACCCCCAGGAAGACAAAGCACATGCACATAGGTTTAAACCGAGTTATGCCTTAGTATTCTGTTTAGTAATTAAGAATACGTTGTTTTCATGTGGATAGATATGCGTTGTGAATGTGAGTTAGAATAAGTTTGTGTTCTTTCCTTTCTGCACATCCTCAACTCGAATCATTTCTCGCAACACATGCTCATGGTACCGACAGCAAATTCCTGCATCCTTCTGCTTGGCGAATAATTTGTTGCACTGCTCCCCAAACGCCTGCCTTGTCCACCTCCCATTCGAGCGGAAACAATCCATCACCCTCGACAGGTGGGCAGCGAGTTCTTGCCCTCCCCCCTCCCCCCCCCCCCGGATAGAACCTAGGCAGTCTCCCCCCCTCTGCTCAATTAAACTGTTACTGGGCAGAAAGCGAAGATCCAGCCAAGCATCACCAAAGTAGACCCCTGACCATCCCCACCATCCTGAAACAATGTGGGGGCCTGGAAGCCACGAGACAAGTGTTGAGCGGGAGTCAATAAAAGGTGAGATGCAGTCGATTTCGTAGTGGTTCGGAGGAGATCAGAGACACAGTAGATCAGGGGAGATCTCACACACACACAGCTTCAATGGAGATTGGAGCGAGATCACAGATTATAGATTCACTCCTTCGCTTGCTCGTTTTCTTTCCTGCATTTTTCTTGACTTTCCTTTCTAATTTTTGTCTTCCTATTTATTATTTACCTTTCCTATCTTTCTTCTTTAACTCATTCTTTCGTACTTTCCACGGCTTTTTGCACCTCACTAACGGATGCACACATCGAGCTCGGCATGCCTTCATCTCACCCTGGCTGTCGCCATGCCACCACTGAGCTGCCTGCCTCGCAAGACCAGACGATATTCCCGATCAGCCATGCAGTGCATCGCATTCGGCCAAAGAGCATCCAGGATTCCCACACCACCGGGGTGCTAATGGAGTGGAGAGAGAAATCTTAGAGGGAGTGCATGGGAGGTGAACCCGAATTGCCGAGTATTGTGGCGACCACAATCACAGCCGGGGTTGTGGAAGGTGCGGAGAGGCTCGTAGAAGATCCCTCACTACCTATTTCTCTCCCCTCTTCCAGCACTTTCTCATTTTTTGGGGGTGTCTGGATCTATTTGCATAGAGGTGCAAAGTAATTGTTTTAATGAACTAATAGTGAGCATATTGCATTGGGGATAATGGGAATGTATATGTGCTTGTTATGTTTGTGAATATTGCTTGCCTGGCTTCTCCCGATTTCCCCCGCCATTTCCCTGTTTGATTTCCCCAACCACCATTTGTCCCGCCAATTAATGGCTAGTGTAATAAATTTATGAAAGAGTTATCATGTCTTGACTTGTCCTGCTCAGGTTTGATCTGAGATAACGCTCTTGGGGTAGTTGGCCGAATGATGATTGGTCGAAGAGATGATAGGGTGCGGCATGTAATGCTGGTTTGCTCGGCCAATTAATATTCATGATGCAGATGCCGGCAGGGTTCCCCATCTGCTTCATTTGTCTCAGTTACGGTAAACCGACCCTGGTTTACGGGGCGAAGACCCGGCGAGAAGTGAAAGTTGTAGATGGCATCCGTGGTCTTTTTATGGACACGCCACCTTTCAGAGTTCTTATGGCTGTGTCCGTAATACTGTTAGGAGTGTGGATTTAGAGCTCCCCGGCATCCGTAACAATACATTTATTTTTGATAAGGGCAGTATAATGAAATTGTGTACCTCCCTCATAGTTACAAGAAGATCCCCAAACAGTTAAATTGTGCTATTACGGGTTTGCCGGCCGGGTCACGAGGTGCTTCTCGGACCCGCTTCCCAACAGTTGACCCTGAAGATGACGAGCCGCAGATAACTCTGCATCACGATGGGTTAAATAAGCAACCATGGACGCTGTCTGAGACTATTAATTTAGGTAGAGTCCTCATGTCAAATTCCCGCGTTACATTCCCGGCATATTAATCCCCCCAGTTAGGGAACCATGCTCTCAACACCTCACTCCTATAAATCAAGAACGGCCGACCGGAACCGCAAGTCAGACGTCGGCTAGTCTCTCTGACCATAGCAAAACAATCATCCACTATTTGCACACGAGTGTCTAACCAAGAGAGAAAGAAACACTTGGGCAGGCTGCCTTCTCATTGAAGCGCTGCTGTTGGTCTGCGCTCATTGGTTCGTCAGTGCAGGCACTGCACAAGACCAAGCAGCACCCAAATGCTATGATGCAGGTGCCTTGCAATAACAAGTGGCACCCAAGCTCTATGATGGGTCTGATTGGTAATGTGAGTTTTGTAGGTGTAATGTTGGTTTTGTAAAGTGTGTTGTTCGTTTGCATGAATGTGCTGGGAAGAGGTGCGGAGGAGAGGGTGAGAGATAAAAGAAGGGTTACAAAAGGGGGGTTCGGAACCACTACACAAACACAATGTATTTCCCTGTCCACTGATACGAAGAGAGAAGTAATCTAAGTAAACAAAATATGATGGATATATCTGAACTCCAAGGTTCTTTTATGTGTTGGATGTAACTTACCAGGGTCTTCCAAATGCTAATGAAAAGTATTGCTTCAAATGAGTCCAGTAATGTTTTTGATGAAACGGTCTCAAAACTCCTGTCGTTGTTATTACTGGCAGAGTACCCGTCCTATGGGTGATCTTGTTCCAAGCATGTGGCACGTTCTTCTGACGCACCTTTATTTGGGTGGTGTATAGGCAACTGACAGCTTTGTGTCGGCAAAAAAAAAGAAGAACCCATGAAGTTATGTGCATAAAAGCAAAAACATACCGACTGCTTATAATTCAAAACACCTCATTGCACTGCAAAACGTGGGGACAGGAATAGTGTATTGTAAATGGTGGAGACTTGTAATACCCTCCCTCACCTGGAGGCGGCGCTACACGATACACTTTTACGTGAAGAATTTGCATTCCTTCTCCCTCCAAGACCACCGGCAAAGATAAAAACGCTCCTATACATTAATATGGATGATGCTGGTCCTATGTAGCAAGTCTGGATGGAATCAGCCCAGAACTGTATGAGCAATGCTACAAACACACAGAGACCAGTCCGTGAGCTATAGTGCGGATAAGGGAAGAAAAGGGGAAGTGATTGTGAATTTAACGTTCCATCTTAATTTTCTTTTTAACGTTGTTCTTAACAAACGGGAACAGGAACGACGTCAGCATCTCAGGCCAAATGACCTTCTCATGCACCAATGTTTGCTATGTATATTTGTGTAACATTAAGAACAGGAAGAAATGGTGAGGGGAGGACAGAGAGTTGGGGGTGAGGGTGCATCAGGTAGTTGGAAGAGGGAGATTGAGACGTTGGGAGGGGGACGCACTTGTGGTTGGAAGTAGAATTGAGTATTGGGGTTTGGGGCAGTTGAGGACTTCAAGAAGAAAGGGGGAGGGATGACAGAGTTGGCTTGGAGGAGGGAGGGCAGAGAGGGGACAGAGTTGGGTTTGAGGATTTGCAGAAAGGGGGCGGGGAGCACAGAGTTTGGGTGTGGTGGGAGGGGAATTAAGGACATGGGATTATGCGGCGGTGTCACTGTGGAGTGGTTATGGACCTGAAGTCACATTTTTGGGTGTTTTGGGGTATTTTGGGTGTTATTTTAGGTATTTTAGGTCATTGGGGTATTTTGGGTCTTTTGGATCTTTGGGGTCTTTGGGATCTTTGGGGTATTTTGGGTCTTCTGTGTCCTTGGGGTCTTTTGGGTCTTCGGGGGTTTTTGGGCATCTTCTTGGTCCTTTGGGTTCTTCGGGGTCTTTTGGGTTCTTCGGGGTCTTTGGGGTCTTCTGGTCTTTTGCATCTTGTGGGTCATCAGGGTCTTGGAAGGTCTTCAAAGGTCTAAGGTGTCTCAGTAATCTAAAGGGTTGAAAGGTACACTCCGATAGTAGGTAAATAAGAGATATAGTTGGACGGACGGATGGACGGACGGTGGGAAGGAAGGACGCGCACACATCGAGACGGAGCTCTTTTTATATCTCGATTTTTGGAAAAATATTCAATTAATAATTTGGCTCACTGGTTGCATTGTTGCAGAGGTGTAGCTGTGCTGTTGATGCAGCACAGCCACACATTTGGGAAAAGATTTGGAATGAACCTTGGTGCTGGCGAAAGTGATCGCTTTCTCTTTTTGAAAATACCATGGCAACCATTATGGATCTCAAGCTTAATTTCCCATTGAGGGTCAAGGTGGTGGGCTGGCAGAATGGCCTCGAGGTAAGCAAACTCGCCTCTTAGCTGTCTATCCTGGGTTTAAGTCCCGACCCAACTATAAACTGCCATCCCAGTGTTTCACAGGCAGGGCGATTGATCAATGTGTGCCTTCCCTCATTTGGACTTTAAACTGGGTGTCCTGTCTGCTGGCATTAGTTGGTGGATGTTACAGATCGAATGGTGTCCTTTGCAAAGAGTAGGTGAGCTGTCGCCTGCACCGTGACCAAATTCCAAATTCCTGCGCTAACCAGCGGACGGCTGGTTGATGCTACCTCGCAGCCTTGTGCTGCATACGAAAGAAGAGGTCATTGTACTCATTGTTGCTTGTGAAGTACTAGTATGACTGCTTTTTCAGGGATTTAACCCAGACGAGACATCTTAAAATCAAGTGTGCTACTTTGCCTGCTCTTGCCTGCTTAGGAACCTTTGTCATGAAAGCAGTGCTTGGTGACTATCGCTAACTGCTATGATTAAAAAAAACGACTTGCCGACAATGCTCATGCTTCGATCAGCACATGGCTGTGGCTTCAAACATTGTGCACTGCCATTGTCATGGGCAATCAAATGGCTCAGAAGAGATGGATACTCATGGTGATGATTATATTGCCAAGAAAGTTATCACAAGTTCAAATAAGTTTGCCAAGATCATTCGTATGTACACCCTCGGTGAAAATTTTTTCAACTTTAGTGATCTGTAAACAGTGAAACACCCAGGTGGAAGAATTGCTTTTACTTCCAATGTCCTTGATAAACGTGAGCTTCACATGAAGAAGTAGAATGCTTTGCTTTGTGGAATGTTTTCAATTTCCAAGTGTTCTTATCTCGCAAACTGTCCACATCAATGATATCTAATTGATTTCTCGAACCTGATGTTTGATAATACAAGAGTGATTTTGTATTTGAAACAGCAGTTATTTCATTTTCTGTATCCTTACTACAATTCACGGACCAGTGTTTGTGGGTTTGTTTGTCGGCTACTACTCCAACAGTTCCTGGTCAATTACATCCACACTTGGTACAGAGGATCAGCATAACCCCAATTGATGTATAGGGATGTTGTTATCTTTGCCGGTGGCCTTTTGGGGGGGGGGGGGGAGGGCAGTGAGGGTACGACGCAAATTCTCCATGTAAATGCTGTCACTTGCCTATACACCGCCCAAATATAGGTTTGCGTTAGAACGTGTTGCACGCTTGGAACAGGATTGCCCGTGGGGTGGGTATTCTGCTAGTATCGTATAAATGTGCAAAACAGAATTGACTTGTACCACTTATTTCACTTTGACTGATTATCTAATTTTCTTTCTGCAGACAGACCGTGAGGGCCAAGCTAAAGAACTACTTGGGGCACTAGATAATGTGGACATGATTGTTGTGGCTGGTGGCGATGGGACGTTGCTTGAGGTCAGATCTGCCCTTTTTTATTCTCTCACTGCACCCAACACTTGTTTATTTAACTTGATTAAATTTATCGATTGGATATGTGCTTGATTCAGTAAAACACGAAGTGACGCACATCATAAATATATACATGGTTAGGGATAAATGACACTTTTTTGGGGGGGGGGGGAGGGTGGCATTGATTCTTGGATTAACTTGGACATGTGATTACCGGCCTGTTGCTTTTATCATTTATATCCTTCGTGATGATTGCTGATTGGAATTTTGAATTTGATGTAAAGTCGCTATTTATTGATATTGTCAATACTGTTTAACTTTGAATTGATGTAAAGTTCATGATGTTTTGAATTGGCCTCAGGTTGTCACTGGAATGCTCAGGAGGGATGATCAGGTAATACTGTTTTGTTTATTGTTTTACTGGCCATGTTGGACTGAGAAAATTGTGACTAATTATAATCAATGAGTAGTGGGATGTAACCAAACCTGAAGGTGTCATCAAAGCATGATGTCAAGGGCTGGTGGAGCTGCTGAAACGTAATCCTGCTTATCTTGCCAGGCAAGCTTCAGCAAAATCCCCATTGGGATCATTCCACTCGGGAAGAGCAACACGCTCAGTAAAATAATCTTCCCAGACTTTGAAGACCATGTGCGGTAATTATTCATTAACACACACACACACACACACACACACACACACACACACACACACACACACACACACACACACACACACACACACACACACACACACACACACACACACACACACTATTATCTGTTCATTCTGTTAAAATATTGTCCTTTTTTTTAACTTTCCTTTACCAATACAAGTACATTGCTAATGAAATATCCAACATTAACATCAATGCAAAGCAGTATTTCACATATTACAAGAAGAAATCATATGATGAGAATAATAGAAAGATGTAATGAACCCTTTTCAGCTGTTCTTCGAGCTTTGACTGTTGGTGTTGCTTCATTTTGATTGACTGATTGAATATAGAGTATTGATTGAAATAATGTCAGCCTTCATTGTGTACTCATAATGAGTAATAGCCGATCACTTCCTTCCTGAAGATGCATTACATCTGCTGCCTTGGCAATTGTGAAAGGTTCTACGATCCCCGTGGATGTCATCCAAATCACGGTGAGATGTTTCTGGTGCGCGTGTTTGTACAGTTCTCCTGCAGTTTTGTTGTTTTATCAAGTCTTGGGGAATACTGTTTAAGATTTTTGCTGCCTCTCCTTAGGGTACATTTGGAAAGCCTGTCTTTGCATTGAATGAACTACGCTGGGGAGAATTCCGCAACGCCAAAGCAAACACGAGCAGGTACAACCAATTGTACTTCTTACACTTTTTTTGGAACTGTTTGGTGGTATGAATTAAAGCAATTTGTTGAGGACTGGTGACTGATGCTGGAAATGGTCATTCTAAAATATTTAAGTCTATAGGAAAGTTCAGGCCAGTGCCTTGTCAAAACATAACATGCAGTCTAGTGGAAGCCAAAGTACATGAAGAAAAGTTGATGCATGTTCCTGATCACCCTGATATTTCTGATATATCCATGTACCTCATATGGATAATTGACATACATTGGACTTGCATGTCATTGTTGTCTCTCTCTCTCTCTCTCTCTCTCTCTCTCTCTCTCTCTCTCTCTCTCTCTCTCTCTCTCTCTCTCTCTCTCTCTCTCTTTCTCTCTCTCTTTCTCTTTCTCTTTCTCTTTCTCTTTCTTTTTCTCTTTCTCTTTCTCTTTCTCTTTCTCTTTCTCTTTCTCTTTCTCTTTCTCTTTCTCTTTCTCTTTCTCTTTCTCTTTCTCTTTCTCTTTCTCTTTCTCTTTCTCTTTCTCTTTCTCTTTCTCTTTCTCTTTCTCTTTCTCTTTCTCTTTCTCTTCAGCAACATATTGTTCTTACTATGAGATAAACTTGTCATTGCCTAAACATATAAGAAACAAGTAGAAATGCGTTCAACGTACACCGCCCCCATGCCAAAAAAATCCTCCAGCGGGCAACATTGCCGGGGAGCCTTTGGCGCCCGACAATGCTGTCATGTAGCACATGGAGATGGAATTGGGAGGGAGCGGTGTACAATAATTGATTGATTAATTGCATAATTCAAATAAATAATAATCGTAAAATAATTTATTTCTTAATCAATTGGCTAATAGCACACCAAAACCACCACTTTTTCATCCTCATCTGTAACTTTTTGAAAATTAAGTGATTCCTTGAAAAATGAATAATTAATTGATTCAAAAAATTAAAAATACCCTCTATGGCCAAATCACTTGGTCACTTTCATGTCCAAATATCAGTTTCCTTGCTCAAAAGGTGCCTGACATATTGCCCAGATGAGAGAGAAAATAAACAAGTAATTAATAAATCTATAATTAAGTAATGAATTAATTGTTTCATCAAAAAAAATTTAAAAACCCTTTTTTGCCAAAGCACATCTTCACTTTTGTCCCCAAATTTCAGCTTCCTAACTCAAAGGATGGCTGAGATATCACCTGGACAAAGAAGAAAACAACCAAGTTTAGGTATATTCAAAGTGCACTGCCCCAATGCCAAATAAATAACAAATCCTCCAGCACGCGACATTGCTGGGACGCTTTTGGTGCCTGGCGATGCCATCGTGCAGCACTATGGAGACAGAATTGGGAGGGAGCGGTGGACAATAATTGATTGATTAATTGCATAATCAAAATAAATAATAATCGTAAAAGAATTAATTTCTTAATCATTTGGCTTATGGCGTCCCTAAACCACCACTGTTTCATCTGAATCTGTAACTTTTTGAAAATTAAGTAGTTAATCAAAAATTCAATAATCAATCGATGAATTGATGAATCAATAAATCAAAAATACCCTTTGTAGCCAAATCACTTGTTCACCGTCATGTCCAAATATCAGCTTCCTTGCTCAAAAGGTGCCTGAGATATTGTCCAGATGAGAAAGAAAATAAATAATTAATAAATCGATAACAATTATGTAATTAATCAAAAAAAAATAACATTTTAGCCGAAGCACTTCCCTCTCTATTGTGTCCAAAGTTCAGTTTCCTAGCTCAAATAATGGCTGAAATATCACCTTTTCAAACAAGAAAAAGATGTCGTGCAGAGCACGATACTTGAAAAATCCACCCCCCTCTCCAAAGGTTGCCATGGATACATCAAATTGTCCATTTCATTAAGATTAAAATTGACAATAGGGTTGGGCATACAACCATAATTTTTTTGAAAGGAGTGTTTTTTTATGGCCAAATTTCACGCTGATCACGAATCCGTTTAACTTTTTGACAAAGGATGATGTCTTAGGTTGGTAAAATGCAAAAATTCAAAATGGCCACCAAATTTAACCACTTTTCAGGTAAAATTTGATAATTATGGCTTACTAGGGCATGTAATATGAGGGTTGGGCACACATCGACTTTTTCTCTGTTGTCCCGTTAAAAGGAGTGTTTTTTATGGCCATTTTTCACACTGATCACGAATCCGTTGAAATTTTTGACCTAGGATGATGTCTTACTTAGACAAAAAAAATTCAGGTCAAAAATTTCAACGGATTCTTGATCAGCGTGAAAAATGGCCATAAAAAAACACTCCTTTCAACGGGACAACAGAGAAAAAGTCGGTGTGTGCCCAACCCTATTGACAATCTTTATCAAAGTTCAGGTCAATCGGATAAAAATTGATTATTTTTCAGATTGAAATTGATGATTTTAGAAATTTGACCTTTGTCCTTTTGCCCTCAAAAATAGTTGGTTTCCCAATTTCATGCTGCAATATGCAAGTCCTGTTCAACTTTCAAGGCAATCGGATGAAAAATGACAATTTTAGAAATTCGACCTCAAGATGACCTTTCACCTTTAACTTCAAAATCAATCAGCTTCTCGGTTGAGACTACCTCTACAACTTGGTAAAGCTTCATGACGATCAGTTTGGAATTGTGACCTGTAGGCGATTGACAAACAGAGACAAACAGAATCACAAAATTGACTGACCAATGTCCTTAAAATCTTTGATTTTGCAAGTAACAAACAACCAAGAAAACACACGGAGTAAAAAACTAAGTACTCCCTTTCTTCGGTGCCTGGCAATGACGTTGTGCATCACCTGGATAAGGAATTTGGAAGGAGCAATGTACAAGAGGTTTGAAAGAAACAGAACAAAGATGTCGGGAAGAACCCGCCCAGACAGAGATTTCAGCAGTTACTCCTCAGGCTCAAACTCAGCAACATGTACAAGCTGCCAGAGGTCCATCAGCGGGGAAGCACAGTCCACACAGCATCAGGATATGGTACCAACGTAATCAAACGGAAGACTAAACACTGCATTGAAGTCATCGGAAGGAACCTGAATCAGTAAATTGCAAGGATGGAAGAATACATACTCCAAGAGAGTGAAGACAGTGATCCAAGAGCGATAATTTTTGGATAACTAGGATGATCATTCTATGAGAACATTCAGATTTCAAACATCTCAATTTGCGCTCACTCACTCAGTATCACGTGATATGAAAAATTTAAATTCATTCATTCATCGTTTGCTCACCATTTTACAATATGATCATGCTTTCCAGAGAGGTTTATGCTTTGCAATGAAAAACCACAAAAAGTTTCATGCTTTACAAGGAAAATACCGTTCACCATCCTCGTAAAACACACCATGTGGTCACACTTATGATATCATGTTGTATGATATATGATGGGTTTAGGCAGTGATGAGTTTCGGAACTAATTTCTTATGCCCTTGTAAGTAAAGATAAACAATCATCATGCTTGGACAAAACATTCCCATAAGCTGAACGTACATTGTTCTTGGGGCTGTCGACATCATCTCTGTAGGAAATATGGCAATGATAGGTGGCTACCAGCAGTATTCTCTCTGCACCTTCAAACTTGAAAAAATATGAAGGATTTTTGGTAGTCATGTTTAAAAAATAACAACACAATACGGTCCAATATATGAAGTGCTGTATGTTCTTTATGCTGTGCTCCATTTGGATAGTTACAAGGAACCGTGTCCCAACTCTGCGAACCAGCATTCCAGCCCAAAGTTTAAAAAGGTTTAATTTGTTGCCACGTGTATGTTTCAGATTTTGGTACTTCGGACCAATGAGAATGTTTGCTTCATTCATCGGCAGCACATTTAAGGTATTGCTTTTGTACTGTGCCTCTTCCTTATTTCACATTTTCCGTATTTCGTTCCTTGGGCTGTTGGCCTGCAAAGTGGGATTTATTTTGGTGTGAGAGCTTCATTGGCATATCAAATATGACATCATATCGTCTTTGCTCTCGGTATCTGTGCTTTTCTGATCATGTCCTGTGTAAGCTCATCAGTTTATCGCTTTGACCCCATGTCGAGTAGGTTTCAATTTGCATTTCGTTGTTTTGCACAATGCACGGTGTTTTTACATATGTGGGGTGACGTTATGAAACCAATCATGGCTCTCACCCCCAAATCAGCATGTGCAATGACGAACTCAATAACCATGAATTTATCTACCGCAATAACTATAATAACTCTAACCCCACAGTAGAAAATTTTCTTCAACAGTGAAATAGCGGAGTATATTACTACACTACACATTGAATGAAAAATAAATGGTCACAGGGTTACACGACCTTAATGATCACAGATGCACCAGTAGAAATGTATCTAAGCCTGGTGTGGGCTTGGTGGTTAGGGTGGCTGGCTAAGGATCTTAGGGTCCTGAGTTTGAGACCTGTTGGCACCTTATCACGGCGGTCTCTGAAGTATCCTCCCCTTCCATCCCTTTCCTCACCTCAAATGGCATCACAGCCGACTCGGTGAGAAGGCCGAATGCCTCAATTCTGAGTTTGCTTCAAAATATTGGCCCCAAACCCTCACTCTCGGTCCCAAAAATCGGATGGGAGTGAACAAAAATTCAGTAATGATTATATATTAACAATTGCAATACCAACACTTAAAAGTGAGATTGCCCAGCCTGCAACTTTATAGTTTATCATAAGTGGGTCAGACATCATACCTCGACATACATTCACGTGAGCATGTCCACAATGAATGGATCAAACCTTCCATTTGCTACATTGCATAATATGCCTGTTCAAGTAACCCATCGTTTTGGTCCGACTTTGCATTTCCTCTCCTTTTGAGCAAGCTATCAAAGATTGAATCAAGTTGCCTTGAACATTGCTTATTTTGTGGGGCTGGTCGAGGGAAATTTAGATTTTCAATGCAACTTAAAATGGGATAACAAAACTTTGCAAAGGTACCCTTGTTATATTATCTCTGTGAAATCTTCTGGCAGCAACTTACTGATGTTGGTGCAACTTTTGCAAATCTGTGTGGCTGTTGTGAACTGCACTTTTTGGATCGAGTTCCATGGTAATACCCTGTGGCAAAGTTTCTTTGCCCTCTCCCCTCTATTTTGCAAGTCAATTGGCATCCGCAATCTGTGTCATTCATTCATTATTTACAACCGGTCCGCATGCATAAGTGAAAGGGTTTATGGTTGAATGACGAACAATACGGCACAAACATTTCTTTGTTTTTAGATTTGACAACTTCATGATTTTCATTTTGTTTATTTTATTACTATAAGGATAAATTTATTTGGTTGCGTTGAAGTTTAAAAAAAAAAAAAAATACACGCAACAAGGAAGAGTTGGAGAAAGAAAATGTGCCATTTGTTTTGCCTCACCAATTCATTTCCCACCATTCTTTCGTTACCCTTAATAGCCCTGGCCTCCAACACACAATGCCACACTGAGGTTCACCCCAGCAGTGCAGCGCCCCCCGCTCCCACCCGAAGGAGGTACCCCTCCGCCGACCAGACCACCGTTCCTCTTCCGGCTAATAGCGAGGATACGAGGCCTGTGGCCAACCCATGCAACAGGTAAAGATTGGTGGTTTGCCAAGTGTCCGGGAAATGTTCATGCATTATTGATTTTCGATGGTTCTGCTGTGTGTGGACCCATCAATATATTTCAGTTCAAATACATGTTTCAATGTCCAAATGACATGAAAGACTTTCAATGCACGATGAAAATAATGCACTGCATAGTTCATTCTTTGGAGAGAGTCACAGTGTGTCAATTAGGTCAGGCCAGATTAGATCTGTAACTTGCTACAGGTATCATGTAAACCTGTACTAACCTGTTCTATGGTCAGATTGTCAGCGACTAAACCATCTCCCCATCAGGTTTTTGGTAAGGAGGGTGTTTGGATATGGACACCCAGCAGGATTAAAAACAAAACCTGTCAAAGGGCGGAGGAGCTCGTTGTGAGCCAACGGCCATCCATATCTAGTGCCCAACTGTGTCTGCGGACGTCCTCCTGCAGTTGGGTTACTTCTTATTAGGAGGTTGGTGGCAGGATTTGCACTCCGGCCACCGTAAAACCCTTCATTCCGCAAAACACAAAAACGCAAATAAATCTGAAAACCCACTCCATGGGAGTACCTCCTGTGCAGTTTCCCTTTGCAGGGCAGCTCACCGGATGATGTGACTGGGGCAAAGCCTTCGGGACCTCCAATCTTTGATGATAGGAGGGAAACCATGGAGTAACGTTCCCGGGTCACATTGCGGGAGAGTGTGTCGGAGTGGTGTTGTGTCGTCCACCAGACGGCGGTCTCCTTGGGTTAACCTGAGGCGGTCCCTTCGGGTGGGTGCCTTGAATGTCCTATCCCGAAAAGAGAATGATCACCTGTCTCTGTTATCATCTGAGCTCAAGCGTTTGGACATCGGGATTGCAGCTCTCTCTGAGGTTCGGAGACTGGATTGCGGCGAGATCATAGCGGGTAGTTACACCTACTATTGGTCTGGTCACTCTGATGGTTACCATTCCCAAGGAGTTGCTGTCGCTGTGTCCAATAAGCTGACTCCAATGACAATTGAGGTAACACCGGTCAATGAGCGTATTATGAGACCAAAGATTCATCACTCCTTAGGTGTCATTTCCCTGGTCTCTGTATATGCTCCGACTGAGGCGAGTGATCTCACCGTGAAGGACACATTCTATGCCACGCTCGAGTCTGTGGTTGATCAGTGCCCCAGACGAGATACACTTCTAGTCTTGGGGGATTTCAATGCATCGACTGGAACGGATAGGGATGGTTATGAGACATGCATTGGTCCCCATTGGTCAGGAACTATGAATCAGAATAGCACTAAGTTCCTTGACTTTGTAAGAAGTCATGGACTTAGGGTGGCCGGTTCATGGTTTCAGCGCCCACAAGCTCATCGCTGGACTTGGTATTCCAATGATGGTGATGTGGCAAAGGAGACTGACCATGTCCTCATTGATGATCGCTGGAGGATGATCCAGAACTGCAAGGTGTACCGGAGTGCTCAGTTCCTCAGTACTGACCATGGCTTGTTGCAGCAACTCTGAAGTTGCACCTTAAATCCCGGAGAATGGTACCATCCCAGCCAAGGCTGGCTGTTGGCAAGCTCAAGGATGAGAGGGTAGCTGAGGAGTTTGTGAACAAGCTGAGTGGAGATTTGGGGTGCCAGGGTGCTTTGGGGGGTCCTGAAGAGTTGTGGAGTGCCTTCAAGACCACCGTCCTTGATGTTGCCGGTGGATTTCTTGGAACTCACCAGAGGCCAAAGAAGAATTTTGTCTCAAGGGACACTGGATACCATTGACCAGAGTCGCAGGGCTAGGCTGAATGGCAGAGCTGAGCTGTGGCGGAAAACTATACGTGCGCTAAGGGTGGACAAGGAGGTCTATTTGCGAGGAATCTGTGAGGGTGTAGAGCATCACCTGTGGTCAAGTGATTCTCATTCTGCTTACAGGGGAATTTGCGCATTGCATTCATCCAAGCCCATCCCTGGGTGTACTGCAGTTAGAGCAGAAGGTGGTAGGCTCTTGACAGAGGAGTTCGAAGTGAAGGCCCGCTGGGCCGGTTACTTTGAGCGGTTGTACCAGGCTGATCCACAAGCTGTCAAGTTGGACATCAGGGGTGTTACAATCGCTGTTGCTAACCCTCCAATCAACTGTGGTCCACCTTCGCTTGTGGAAACACAGGCTGCGGTGAACCGTTTGAAACGGGGTAAATGTCCAGGGATCTGTGGCATCCATGCTGAACTTCTCAAGGCTGGTGGAAATGCTGCACTCATGTTGTTGCATGCAGTTCTGTGCTCTGCCTGGAACACAGGCATCATCCTAACTGACTGGAAGAGGAACCTTGTTGTCCCTCTCTGGAAAGGGAAGGGTGATCGCCAAGACTGCAACGACTACCGAGGGGTGACCCTGCTCTCAGTGCCGGGCAAGGTCTTTGCTCAGATAATTCTTGATCGGGTTCGCCACCATCTGCTTGAGCACCAGCGTCCAGAGCAGTCAGGCTTTGCACCAAAGAAGTCAACGATTGACCGTATCCTTGTTCTTGGGGTCCTCACTGAACGCAGCCGAGAGTTTCGGCAGGGGCTGCTTGGAGCTTATGTTGATCTCTGTAAAGCGTTCAATTCAGTGAATGGGGATGCCCTCTGGAGGATTCTTGGTATTCGTGGGGTGCCAACAAAACTGATCGATCTGATGTCTGAACTATACTCTGGTACTGAGAGTGCTGTGAGATGTGGTGGTACCATCTCTGACTTATTTCCAGTTGTTACTGGAGTTCGTCAGGGGTGTGTACTGGCCCCCACACTTTTCAGCACTTGTATTGACTGGATTCTGGGGAGGATGTCAGAGAGATCAAGTTGTGGTGCATCGTTTCGGAATGCCAAGATCTCTGACCTTGATTTCGCAGATGATGCAGTGATCTTTGCGGAGACTCTAGATATCTTTTGTGGGCCCTCGAGTTGCTGAATGAGGAGTCGGAGCCGCTTGGATTACGGGTTTGCTGGGTCAAAACTAAGATCCAGGCTTTCAATGACATCTTGGATGCTGCTGTCCTGTCTGTGCCTGTTTGTGGTGAGCATGTTGAGATCGTGGAGAGATTCACTTACCTTGGCAGTGATATTCATGTCTCTGCTGGCTGTGAGTCAGAGGTCAATTGACGTCTGGGTCGGGCCTGGGGAGTCATGGATTCACTGGATAATGGGGTGTGGCGCTGCCGGTACCTGTGCGGGAGGACGAAAGTCAGAGTCTTCAGGTCCTTGGTGCTTCCAGTCTTGCTCTATGGATGCGAGACTTGGACTCTGACCAACGATCTGAGACTGAGACTTGATTCCTTTGGTACCAGGTCTCTTTGGAGAATCCTTGGCTATCGCTGGTCAGACATTGTGTGCAACGAGTGGTTGGAGAGACAGACAGACAGACAGACAGACAGACAGACAGACAGACAGACAGACAGTGAGACAGACAGACAGACAGACAGTGAGACAGACAGACAGACAGACAGTGAGACAGACAGACAGACAGACAGTGAGACTGAGACTCAAAT
Source organism: Eptatretus burgeri (assembly GCF_056783735.1). NCBI lineage: Eukaryota > Metazoa > Chordata > Myxini > Myxiniformes > Myxinidae > Eptatretus > Eptatretus burgeri. Next base: position 7,041,629 of record NC_140962.1, on the reverse strand, counting down.
GAGACTCAAATGAGATTTGTTACCTGCATCGTCCGTGAGTGTCAACTGCGGCTGTATGAACATGCGGCTTGTTTTCCTGATGCTGATCCTGCTCAACATATTCTCTCGGCGAGGGAGCCTCCTGAATGAAGGAGGCCAATGGGCCAACCACGTGCCTCATGTTTGCAGTAGGTTGATCGGCATCTCAAGGAGATGGGGATGGGCCAGGCATCTGCCTGGGGGTGGCCAGATTGATGCCCCTGGGAGTACCGGCGGAAAGTGAACGCAGCGACGCGCTGCTCTGGTGCATGCTTCCATACCTGACCTGACTGTGTGTCTCGAGCGGCGGTCCATCTCCCATGGGCCAGTCGACTGCATGCGCTGACTGGCCCATGGTATGGCCGGGCTTGTGGGTGTGGGTCCCTCCTATAAGAGGTGTGGTAATACCACATCCTCTCAGAAGGGGGTCACCCAAACTCACGGGTCCTCCTCTTCCCTCTCTTGACATCTCCACGGTGCTTGTGACTCACTGCGTGTGGCATGGCCTCTCCACGGGAGTCTTTTGTGGTTGGCAACGGTGTTCCTCCGGCAACCTCAGACTCCTGACCCAGTTTGGCCGAGTCATACGTGGTCAACCGCTGCAGCATTACGAGCTGAGCACCGTGCCGCACATCCTTCCGGGCAGACGGTTTTGCCCACCATGCCAATCATGCAGGTCTGCTGAACTGGACCTGGATGCTTTGTCAGCGATCCCAGCGAGAGTCTCGATTGCTTCTCGAGTGGGTCGCCACCTGGGAAGGGTGGCCCACAGTCTCAAGCTGTAGATGTCCACCCCAGTGCCCCGGATTTTGTCCATTGCTGAAGCATCGTGGTGGTCAACGCCTGACGCGCGGTTGGGTGCATGTGAGGTCGGGAGATCGGGGAGGACAACGGGTCAGGGCGGTTCAACCCTGGCAGGGGAGGTATTCATAGGTATACGTATCAAAGGTATGCGCTCCACCGTGTGCCCTTCTAGTTTGTTGATGTAATTCATTTGTGGGTCTCCTTGAGTGCCTTCACCTATGTTTTTGTCCTGCATTTGTGTGCCCTTTCTCTGGGCCACATTATCTTGTGGGTTTGTTCTCCTTTCCTCCCCTTCCTCTTTCTCTGTTCATTAGTTCCCCAGCTTGTTGCCTCACAATTGTTATGCGTTGCCTTTTCAGTCCACTGCATTTTCCCCCTTCTGTCACCTCGCTCTCACATGAGCCTCAATTTTGTAGAAAATTGAGGGCAACCAAAGATCATCCTAAAAGTTCTGTTTTCCACTTGTAGCCTCTTAAGTAAAATATCTCATCTTGAAGGTGCTCACATAATCGCATGCATACTCTCTCATTGTTAGACAGGGGTTTGGTGGTGGAGGTATCTGTTTGTTTGTTTGTCCGTCTGTGAGCAGGATATCTCAAAAAGTTCTGGACAGGTTCGGACGAAATTTCGTGGAGAGGTTGGGTTTGTGACACGGATGAAATGATTCAATTTTGCTGAAGACCTAATCCAGATACACGAATTCAATTTTTTTTTTTTAAGTGATTCTTCACCATTAAGAGATGGGGCCGAAAACGATATATTGTTACGAATTTGGAAACCTATCGCACACAACATTCAGGTCCTATAGATTAGTGATATCGGTAAGTATGTGTTTTATAGATAGCTTCCTTTCCCTTGTGAAATGGGTAAATAAACGTTCATGCACTGTGATTTATCTTTATAGTTAGGATTTCCCTTTATTGGAAAACCTCATCTTCCGTAACAACAGCAACAAAATGACCGTTGGTTGCGGCAGTGCTGCAGAGGAGAGAACAGCCCCAAGATTCTCCGTGCGCTCAGTGGGGGAAAGGTCAAAGCCCCCACCCACCGAGGCTCTGGGGAGCATGCCGAGTGGGGGAGGGGTTGCGCGGCGCTGGAGAGTATAAAGAAGGAACAGAGGATCCTTGCAGAGAGAGGTCTGGGCTGGTCTTGTCGTCGTCATCTTGAGCGTCTTCTTCCTCCTCCTCTCCTGGAGATTGAGCTTGAGAAAGACCATCTGCCGCCGGAGCCGGAAGGGTTGCGTGTCGTCTCCAGAGGAAACTGAGTCGAGGTTTGGTGGCCAGGACGGGCGCCGAGCGGAGTCAAGGAGGCCGGGTTCATCTCGCCTCCCGACGGACCGACCGACTTGAAGACCGCACGAGGCGGACAGGTCCAAGTTAGACCCTGGTATTCAGCCCGCCTGTCCCTCCGAGCTGAAGGTCCTAATAAAGACCATTGGTCCGATTCTTTGGGTGTGTGTGTGCATGTGTGTGTCCATGGACCCGTCTGATAAGAAGTGAAATGTTTGTGTTTTTGCCTGTATTTACGTGAATAATAATAATAATCGGTTTAACTCTGCTTCTTGCGTGCTTCCCTTCATTTCCCCATTACTTTTCAATAAATATCCCCATTTGTTGAATGTATCGGCTCGTTCGTGTCTATTCCTTCATTGGCTAAGCGTGCTGCGTGTTTGAGAATTAATAAAAGCTGTTACGGCCCTAAGGGGACATTTGGACCGACGGTTCTTGGCGATTAAACTGCTCGGATCGCACACTGAACGAGCGTGCTAAGCGGCTCGTTTTCGTACGAGTTCCGTCGAGGGTGAATTTCCCCGGTAGATTCCCCGCGTGGATACTTGGGTATATAGAAATTTGGCTATTCACCCTATTCCACGAGGGTGACCTGTTGGCGATCTTCGGTCCAGTCAGGACCCGTCGGCTCCAGACTTCTCCGGAGTGACGACCTAAATTCCGGGCGATCGGTCGAGCTGACGCTACTGCTCCATCCAGCAGTCGTGCTTGCGGCCGACGTCCGGTCCCGCAACAATATAACATGATATTTTAAAAAGGTGTGAGTTGCGTCGGTGGCAAGAAAAAAACTGATTATATTTTGGTTAATGTCCGGAGGCAGATCCGGCCCATCAGTGGGATACAAAACATGAACTGTTCAGCCTGGTGGAGGTATGTGCTCTACCGAGTGCACTTCTATTTTACTGATGCGTTTGGGAAAATATGAAGCTTCTGACAATGTTGGTTTTGTTTCAGGAGTTAAAATATTGCTGTCTAATTCCGAGGAAGTGGTCATGGGAGAAAGCTTTTTCTAATGGGTTATGGGAGAAAGGTCATGAGAAAGGTCATTCTCAGAGAGGTCATGGGAATACGTTTTCCTTTGCTGAAGCAGTTGAACACAACCATGTCCATTGCATTCAGGATACTTTCAAGGGAAGTCGCTTGCACTGGGATAAAGAATTTGTTTGACTTCTGCATGAAATGCAATGAGGAGGATGGCCATAATGTAGAATAATGTCGTGCGAATAAATTTTGTCAAGGGAACTACTATAACTACAGTATGTCTGTCATTTACGGGGTGTGACAGTACTTTTGAGACGAGATGACCCTCGTACGTTAGCTCCCAAGCAGTAATCTGAATGTCTTTGTGTAGTTTAGCATAAACACAATGAGGGTGAGAATAAAAAGTTTATCAATCTTTGGAGAAAGAGCACAACCACTACGACTTGGTGCCTGAAAATGAAGAGCACACAGTGCTGCCACCTTTGTATCAAATAAGTTTTTTGTTTTTTAAATCTTTGGTTATAAAAGAATATGAAAGTTTTTTATTTTTTTTTTTTCTTGGAATATTCAAAATATTCCGGGAGTGGGTGAGGAAGGAGTTCAGCAACTTTCCGGTTTGCAGATTTTTTCCATTCGCCGATGGAATCTGCAGCTACCGTTTCCACCTCACTAAAGCTAAGTTTTCCAAACCAGATACGTTGTGTTTATATTTTGTCTTGCTCCAGGTGTTGCTGTTGTATCCCATCCAATATTTCATGTTCGATCGTACATTGCTTGTGCCAGACAGTGCATTATTTGAATTTGTTTTGTGTTGTCCAAGACCTAACTCAGCCGCTCCTCATATATAAAGTGTGAAAATTCTTTGTCTCCGTGTTTCTCGTTTCGCTTCTTTCTTCCCAAATATGTTACCTCTACCTCCTCAACATTATCATGTTTCACCTCGTTTCAAAAAATCAAAACAAACAAACAAAAAACTTTATTTTTCCACTCCACAGAGATCTCATCCTTCTTGAATTTCCTTCTGCCTGTTCTACGTTCTTTCTTTTTTTTCCCACTCTTTTCTCAATATCTCCAAAATATCTGAGTCTATGGGCTTGCCACTTTCCCATCGCAGACAGGTCAGTGGTCTCTGTCTTCTACCACCTCTTTTCTGGTCTTGCACCCTCTGCTCTTTCCATTCTTTGTCCCCTCCAGGTTCTTGCAGGGCACCCACAGTCCACCATCAGCTCCCTTCTGGTGAAACTACGAAAGTTCAAGATCACTGCTCACCTCCACTCTTTCGTTCCTCTCTTTCCCTGCTTGTGGAGCCAACTTCCATATTGTCTTCAATCTTGTTCTTCCCTCTGGGTCTTCAAGACAGCTGTTCACCACCATCTCAGATCATCCCCCATGCATAAACATGACCTTTTTGACCCCTGTCATTTCCCCTACCCTCACTCCAAGCACTCCTCCCAAATTTCTAGTTTTTCCTTTGTGAAAGTTTCCTTCTGTATCCATCTTCTCTCCCCTATATCGAGGGTTGAGAGATGTAATGTTGTAACTGCATTTTTGGCGAAATTGAATAAAATGGCTCTCATGTCTTTCAACACCATTATTTCGCGGGTTGAGAGACGTAATCACAGGTTGAGAGACATAATGTTGTAACTGCATTTTGGCGAAATTGAATAAAATGGCTCTCATGTCTTTCAACACCATTATTTAGCGATTTGCAGGAAATGGAAATTTTCAGTTACAACATTATGTCTCTCAACCCGCGATATGTCCTCCCCTAACCCTCATTCCTCCCCACACCCATTGTTTTGTGTAAGTCTCCCTCTATTTTGTCCTTCAACTCAGCTGTTAGTGTCCCTCACCCCCCCCCCCGCCCCTCCCTGTTTCTCTGTACTGTTCCTTTTGTTCTGTTGCATCTTGATCTGTTCAGTGGTCTCGCTCTTCCACAAGTCTTGACTTTTTCTTCACAAAAAAGACAACCTTTTGTGTCCTTTGAAAAATCTGAGCATGGAGGAGAAGCCAAAACAATTGCTGTCGTTGTTGAGCCACTTACGGTGAAGACTTCTTAAGCATCCATGGAAGATCGGATGCTGTCCTATACTCCCCATCAAACCGGTGTGCCATCTCTCCACCAAAAATTGTCATTTCCTGCTGCAGTTGTAAAGGTCAGAGGTAGAAGGTATACCATAGAGCAATATTCCAAACTTTTTTTATGCCTCTGCATCAAGGGTGCCGAAGGCATTATGTTTCCGGGTTGTCCGTCCGTCCGGATTTTCGTTTACGCGATAACTCAAGAAGCAAATTGTAGAATTTCATCAAACTTGGGAAGAAGGTAAAGTAAGACAGGGCAATTGTGTTTAGATTTTGGTCCAGATGTGATAAAGGTCAAGGGTCAAAGGTCAAGGTCAAACTCTGAAATTTTACTGTTTACACCCTAACTCAAAAAATATCAGACAGAATTTCATCAAACTTGGTACAAAGGTAAAGTTAGACAGGGCAATTCACTGATTCAATTTTGGGCCAGATATGATAAAGGTCAAGGGTCAAATATGTCAATAGTCAAGTGTTTGTGCGGGAGAGCGGAGGCATACCCGTCGACTGCGCGCAGTTAAATTACTCTAATCTTACTTGCAGCATTTGAAGTCGTTACAAATATGTGTAATATATATGAAGACCACAAGGGGAAAAACCAGAGATATCACTTTTTATAAATTTCAGGGTTATTGCACCTGCCAATAGTTGGCAACATAAGGTTTCCTCTCACAATATTACTTTAACAAATAACCAGGGGTGTCACATAATTTATATGGTATAAAGTTTAGCTGTGCAATGAAAAAACAAGTGTTGTCAAAGCTGAACAAGTAGAAACCCAGAGTTGTCAGTACTTTACTCTTGGTTATCTCCCTTTCATTCATGTTAACTGTTCCACCATAATATTCAGAGTGGAGAAACTAAAAAATGAAAGGTTGTAAAACTTTCACAGCATAAACTCTGAGCACTGCAATAGCCTATTTGGTTATATCATGGGCTCCGTAGTTGGTGCATATCGTGGTTCAAGCCTGGTCAAACCTTTATTATCTTGCCAAAACGAAGTTTTTGCAAGATATGTTAGTCAGCTTGTATGTTTTTTTTTTGTTTTTTTTGTTTGTTTGTTTGTCTGTAATCACGTATAAAAAATTCTACAGAGCACAGTTATCATCGGAAATTTTTGTAACTTCGCATATCAGAGGCCTATAGAGGTCTCTTTCAGTGCACAAAATTTTGAAGGTCAAGGTCACTTTGGCACAAATCAGGGGAGTCGACGAAACCCTTATTTTTTGAGTAATTTTGATCGGATAGTCTTCAAACTTCATGGGAATATAGTTCATGGTCTGGCGCTCAGCTGATTAATTTTTGGTGGCGATTGGCCTTGACCTTCATGGTTAGCGCCTGAGGTCAAACATATTTGACCCCAAGGTCAAATTTTCAAGTTTTAGGAACCATATCGTGTAGTACCTCAAATTGAACACCTCTGAGTGCTTTCTAGATATGTCAAGCTTGAGACATTATGACTTAATTTGGTGACGTTATGAGGCAAAAGCATATTTTTCATGGTTACTCTGTAGAACGATTCTCATCGGAATCTCTCGAAGGCAGATATTCCTCAAGGAGTCGCTCCTGGTGGATAGCAGCTCTGTTCACCTCAGTGTGACCTTAAAGAAGTCACACGTGGTCACCTTTTGGCAAGATACGGGTCACCCTGCGGGTGACATTGGTTTTTGTGACTTTTATGGGACCCACGCCGTGGCTTAATGGTTAGCGCGTCTGAGTACCCATCCTCATCCGATGTACCCACCGCCCTATCAACCTGCTTAGGCATATGAGGGAGTCACATGAGGTGACTTCGGCTATCGCGGGGGTGGTTTATCCTTGGTTTCCTCCCGGTTTTCCATCATATTAAGTTGTACAGAGTAAGAAATGGAGAATCCGTCGTCATATAAGCGAAATACCCTTGAGTATGGCGTTGAACACCAATCAAACAAAAAAAAAACAATGACCGTTTAATGTTGAAAAAAAAATCTGTGATCACCAGTCATGTAATGTATGCTAATAACCAACAAGCATGAATTTGCTACACATCCTGGGTTAAAATTGCATGGCAATTATTAAACAAGGGAATAACCAGTGATGTCAGTTTGCAACAATGATTCGTTCTTTGCTCTTAAATTAAATAACACAGAAGCTTGGCAAATGCTACATGCTTAATTTGATCGGCTAATGATCACTCTTCCTTTTACTGGAAAAGAAATCTATATGACAGTTATTAAACAGTCCACCAAAGTCTTGAAACTTTGTTTTTCAGTTTCTTCAAAATTGACTTATCCTGACATCTCTGGTTTTCCCCTTGTGGTGTTCATATATATATATATATATATATATATATATATATATATATATATATATATATATATATATATATATATATATATATATGTATGTATGTATGTATATGTATATGTATATATGTATATGTATATGTATATATGTATATGTATATATGTATATGTATATGTATATATGTATATGTATATGTATGTATGTATATATATATGTATGTATATATATATGTATGTATGTATATATATATGTATGTATATATATATATATGTATATATATATATATATATATATGTATATATATATATATGTATATATATATATATATATGTATATATGTATGTATATATATATATGTATGTATATATATATATATATATATATATATATATATATATATATATATATATATATATATATATATATATATGTATGTATATATATATATGTATGTATATATATATATATATATGTATGTATATATATATATATGTATGTATATATATATATATATGTATGTATATATATATATGTATGTATGTATATATATATATATATGTATGTATATATATATATATATATATATATATATATATATATATATGTATATAACATTTGCTCCTTTTGTCATGTAACCCATTTCGTGTTTTGAATATTTGTGTGTCTTTTAACTTGGTTAGAAGATACAGATATCGAGGAGGTGGAATGGGATGAGCTGAACATTTCTTCCATGGAGGTGGCCATACGAACATTGAACCACCAGTTGGATGCAACGGTACGTGCCGCTTTTTTCCATACCCCACAGTATTGTTACGAATTCTGGCCCGTCCAGCGTGCGATCGGCCACGAAACTCGAATCGCGACACGTCACCCACCGGACCGGAAAATTTAGTCAGGACCCTCTTGGAACTACCGCCAATGAGCGAGCCACGGGTGGGGGTTTAACCTCACCACAACCCAGTCCGCATTCTACCTGCGCGAAATAGGTATATCGACATTTGGCGATTCACCCCAAGTACCCGCGCGAGTAGCATACCGAGGAGTTGTACCACGCCGCAGGTCGACTCCGGACACGAACCGCTTAAGTGGCTCGTTCCGTGCTGTAGGGATAACCGAGCGGAGTTATCGTCGACCTCGACGGTTCAGATTATTTAACGGGTGTTTTAAACCCACTACCAATCCCTTACGTGATGCAAGATGGAGCTTGCAAATAAGGGAAAAAGACGCAACGAAACGGGAAACAGTTCAACAAGCAAGCACTTTATTACATACACACAGACAAGCACGTATTCACAGCCATACAGTAATGCACATATAACAGTCAAGACAAAATGCAACAAAAGGAAAACACTACTACCGACTATAATTATTTACATGACTTAAACAATTATACTTGTCGGACGGCGCCACAGCATTCATTCAAAAGCAAAGGAAACGAAAGCCACCCTCACAGGCAAGGAGGCAGACAGTTCCGTGGACCAAATGTGCGCAGAGCCTGGAGGAGCGGCCAGGTCCACGAGACCGAAAAGGTCTTACCCGCGTCCTCGTGATGCGATGGCAGGCAAGCCGCAATGTCCGCGCAGCTGTGCCCTGACTCCGTGCCCCTGGCGTGGTCAGTGAACCCTCTCCAGCGTGCTCCACGCCAGCACGGTTGGGTCGGCACCACGGTTAGGGTGGGGTAGTGCCGGGGCCACCGGCACTATCTCAGCGCGGATGGGGGGGGGGGGAGAATTGCCGATGCTCAGGGTCAAGCGAGGGGAATGGCTGGCTGGCTCGAATCCCGCGACGAGACGGCACCAACGACGAGACGAGCGACCCGCACACTGCAACCTCGATGACGACCTCCGTCTTCACTCGACCAGCCCGAACCGCACTCGCCTCGTGCTCGCGTCTTTATAGACCGGAGGAGGAGCCTGTATGCAAATATTAGGATCAAAACGCGATTGGAGGTGGGGCTACGCCACTCTCTGTTCAGCTATTGGTGTAGCAAAAAGGGGCGTGAGCCTCTTTTGATCCGAATTCTCTCCCGTGAGGAATCCACATTCATCGCACTTGGAGGCGGGGCCATACCGCCTGACGCTCGCCCATTGGACAGAGAAAAAGGGGCGTGAACCCTTCCTGATCCGAATTTCTCCCTGAGAGTAACGCATTCGTACCCGCGGCTCGACGCGTTCGGCATCAATTACCGAACGGGCCCTGGACAGCACGACGTTTGGTGTTGACTGGTGGTGTGAGGTCGATGGTTGTGGAAGGAGAAAGGCAAAGGTGGTGGGGGGTTTGCTGTGGTGGTTTGGTGGTTGGCGGGTGTCGTTTGGGAATGGCGGTGAAGCGATGTTTGCGGGATGGAGTTGTGGAGGTAAAGAGGCAAAGGTGGTGGTGTTTGAGTTGTTGGCGGCTTAATGGTCCAAAATAACAATAGGGAAAGAAAATTGCTAACTCAAAGCCTTGCAGCCTGGATGAATCACACTTATTCCCTCTATACAACGGGTTTGGGCTAATTACACATGAACTTACCGATATAGCTCACCTGAGGACCCTTTATGGTGTAATGCGAATTTCCACAACCATAACACTACCCCCTCCCCTTTTTACAGACTCGTCCCGAGTCATCAAATTTTCGTGTGCCATCATGTGTAGTTCTCCCCGAATAAATTTTACCTTCGGATCCCTGAGTGCGACATTCATGTTATTCGTGTCCCCAAAATAAATAACCTATGGGCTGAGTAACTAACTAAACAAACTCACTCATACGGACGACTTAAATAAATTGCCGGCACTAAGACATACATGCCAGGGGCGCACTCATATTTACAGTACATCTTAACACCTTAACCTTATAATTTGCACTATTCCATGGCCCAGGATCAATGGACTCTGTAAAGAGAAAAGCAGTTAACAGGGAGCCAGGCTGCTCGCATGCAGTCTCTGGCTCAGGCAATGCAGGTGACAAGGAATGTGGCCGGCTGCACACACGCAGTCCAAGGCCTCCCCTTTTGAAATGAATGCAGTGAACCACAACGGTGCATGGGCTGCACGAACGCAGTCTCCGTGCCAGCTAAAATGGCACGCAATGAATGCAATGGCGCATGAGCTGCACAACGCAGTCTCCGTGTCAGCTCAAGTGGCACATGCAATGAACACAACGGATGATGGACGCAAACACGGTGCACGGGCCGCCACTGCAGGCCCGTGTTGTAGCTGCCAACAGGGCAGTTCTCGCAAACTGCGTGACGATCCTGGCGCACATGGCAATGAACGGGGGGGGGGGGCAAATCAAAACAGAACGGGGGCTGGTGAACATGGGCAGTGGGCATAGATGGCAAAGGTGAACCGACAAGCAAAGCCAGCAGAACAGGGCCATTGCAGGCAAACACAGCCGGCAGAACAAGGCCACTGCAGGCAAACACAGCCGGCAGACGATCCGACCGGCACAGGCCTTGAAGCAACACAGCTGCAGACGATCCGGCCGGTACAGGCCTCGCAGCAAAACAACAGCCAGCAGACGAAGTTGGCCGGCCCCTCACCGTGCAGTGCAGTTTGATGGAGGGAGTGCGGTGGTGCTGGCCACTCAGAAAGCGGGCTCGGACCTACCTACGGCCTCCCTCCCACCTATTGCCTTTGCCTGTCACTGTCCATACCCACCCCCTCAATTTGTCAAAAACCAATTGAGCCCCAACTTATTTTTTGTTGTTTTTATTTTTATCTTTACTTCCCCATGAGAAATCGTCCCCTAACCCCCTTTATCGTCTCTGTTCGGCTAACCTATCCTGTCCTAGCCTACTCCCAACCCCTACGTTCCCTTCCTGGAGGGGAATGAGGGAGAGCTTGCATCCTGTGTCGAGGCCCAACTCAAGCCTCAGGATGGCCTCCTCAGAGTTCAGCGATCTAAAACCCAAAGTGGGTCCAGCGGCCCACAACGAGAGCGAAGGGATGGATGGTGCGGAGGGGTACACTTCCTAATCTACCCTAACCATTATCACTTGACCTACCCCGGGGCTTTCAACAAGTGCCTCTCGCTTAATATACTGGTTCTATCAACCCAGATTCCCAACGCCTGTGTTGGTGTCCTCGCAAATTTCGGGCCTCGCCCCCCAATTTTCCGCCCGTACCCTCACACGGTTTTGTGGCTGGGACGCGTGGCTCCCTTGGCAGGCACTACCCTCTGCCAATTGTCCAGCTATGGTATCCCCGGGCACTACACTGCCTCCAAGCCTACCAGCTCCCTAAACACCGGGGAGTGCCCTCCCTGGCGACTCCCCTGAAACGCTCACATGGCAGGCTGGCGCCCCGGGCCCCTTCCCTGGGTGCCCGTGCCCAATGCACTGCCCACGCGGCTAATGGCGCCCCGGGCCCCCGCATCATGCGGGCGCACCCCTGCCCACCACACTATCCCGGCCCCCCATGGGCCCTTTGTCTTCCACGGCCGACTAGCCTGGTGCCCGGGGTACCCACTCAGCGATACTCACTTTTCGCAGCCACGCTCCCAGCCCGTCAACAGGGCTCCTGCACCCCTCCAAGCGGGTATCGAGCCTACATTCCCACCAACAGCAAAACGACTTCCATTTTGTCAATTTAACTAACCCAGCTAACTCACTTTACACTGACCCCAGGGTCCCTTGGGCGGGAATCACTCCTCCCCCCAATCACTCATCGCACCATGCATTCCACATTCGCCCCATTCACACAGACCCGCTGGCCTCACTCACTCACCAAGTACATTTCCGCTCTTCAACACACCCATCGCTGATCTCTGCCATCCTGCTCACTACATCCCCTCACTAACTCGTGCTCCCACGTCGTCCCTTAAAATACAGCAAGTTCCATTTAACCTACATAGCTAAGCTACGTCCCCACTACACATTCACAGTCTGTCACTGTTCTCAAATCAATTTCCATTTCACTTCCTAAATCTGACTACAATCCCTCTAACTAATCCATTCCACGGGCTCCATGAGGACTTACCCCTGCCCCATGAAGCCAGTCTAACTAAGCTAACCCTTCCCCCTAACTAGTTCCATCCTGTGCCCGGGCAAGGGGGTCTTCCACGCCTTGCCCGGGAAATCCTGTTCACCCAAAAGCGAGGCTTGCTTTTTTAATTTATTTATCTTTTTTTAATTGCGCAGCACCAGCGCGGCAACTCGCAACCTGCGCACCAGTGCGACAACTGACAGCCGCGCACCTTTGGCGTGATGTCATGGCAGCTGTTCGTGCACCTCGTCCCTCCTTGGACGGTACCATCCGGCAGGGATTCACCCTCCTGCCGGATTCTAACCCTACGTGCAGCCATGACGTCACCCTGCGCATAAAAAAACAAGCCTCGCGTTTTGAGGGGTTCCCCACGCGAACACATGTGCTCTGCCCATTGGAGCTTAACACAAGCTCGCGTGGAGAACCCGTCCGGTCCAAATCCGTAATCCTGCCTAACCTTTGTCCGTCCGCGGGATCGGCAACATTCACCGCTGGCATTTCCGGACCGGGTTTCACTCCCGCAAGCGCGCACGTGGCGGCCTCGTGCGTAGCACGGCACAAACCTCGCGCTCGCCGCTGGGTAAATCCGGCGCGGTCCCCATTACAACTACGGCCGCTACTCGGCCTTCGTTCCTCTATCGCCATCGTCGTCGCCATTCGACCCACGCATGCCTGCGTGTCACGACGCTCATACACCACTCCATTACATTCACACCAGGAGACGCGGCTGCGTGCTCCCGCATGCCGACCGTCAACTCCCTCACATACAGCGACCTTATACACGCTGTCTCCCTTGCACTCGGCCGTTCACTCACGCATGCCACCTCCCTCGTAAACGTGGTTCCACTCACACACGGCCTTTCACTCGCACAGGGGGTTTCACTCAGACACGGGGCCTCTGTCACACACACCCCTTCACTCACGCATGGCGTGCTGGGAGGCACACACTCCGGCACATTTGCAACCACACCACTCACACATGGGGGCGCGCTCACACCTTTCACCACACACACCGGGACAATCACACTGGGGATTTGTGCCACCCCAATGGTTTCCAGGGCCTCCATACCCCCAAGCTCTCCATGCACTCGTCCACAGCACTCGCCCCCTCAACCTCGCTCGGCACGACCGGACCCGCCTAGTCGTGATCCGCCTCAAGGGAGCATAGCGTCTCCCTCCGTTCCCGAAGGAGGCTATCCGGCTGCTTGCACCGGGTTCCAACATGTTCTGCGAGCTCGCCCCCATTATCCTCCACTACCACCGTGTGTGCGTGCTCGTTTTAACCCCATCCAATTCACCCTCTATCTCTCGTGTCTCTACCAACTCACTCACCTCCTCACCCATTACCTCCCTTGTCTCCACTATTATTTCTTTTATCTCCTGCATCTCCCTTCGTGTCTCTGTTAATTCTATTTCCTTCGTCGTCACCTCGTGTCTCGTCTCACACGTCACAGTCACCCCATTTAGTTTTTCCCTCTGTGTCACCGTCACTTTCTCCGTCACTTGCTCGAGTCTCGCCCAACGCGTCTCCCTCATTGTTTCGTCCTCACCCGCCTCCATTGCGGGCCTGACAGCCGTTGCACTCCCCCTCAGCTCGTTCGCTCCAGCACGTGGCGCCGCCATTATGCCCGCCTGCACGCATCACCCCATGCTCTTCTCTAGGGCTTCTTGCCCTTTTTGGAGACTCTGCCCCATGTTCTGCATCTCACCCCGCATCTTTTTCATTTCTTCTTTCATTCCGTTTGTGTTTCCATCTATTTTTTCCACATTTGTTTTCATATTCGCATTCATGCCATCCATTTTTGCCAGCAAAATCATCACCAGCTGACCCATGTCAGGTGGGTCTGTGGCAGCCGCTTCGCCATCAGGCGTGGTTCCGCTGGGGGCCGGGGAGGGAATTTGACGGAGGTGGGGATGGGGGGGGGTAACATACACCGCGGCCTCTGCCGCTGCCGCGCCCATTTCAGGTTCTGGGTTCAGTTGGGGGGGAAATTGTTCCTGCACACCAATGTCCTGCTCAGGGTTTTCGTCCTGGGCCATGGATTCTACCAATTCTACATCCATCTCTAATACCCCCGGCTCCCGCTCGCCTTGAAACTCCATCTTATTTCTCGAAAGGGATTTAATTGAATGCGCTCGAATTTGGTGGGAATCGAGGGTCGCTCCACTCACCCCTGAACCGATTCCCATGAATTTAGCTTGGAGACGGGAGAGTTTGTTTCCCGCTCGCTGATACCAGTGTTACGAATTCGCGCCCGCCGGCGTGCGATTGGCCACATAACTCGAATCGCGACACGTCGCCCACCGGAACGGACAATTCAGTCGTGACCCTCTTGGAACTACCGCCAAGGAGCTAGCCACGGGTGGGGGTTTAACCTCACCACAACCCAATTTGCATTCTACCCGCGCGAAATAGGGTGAATCGCCGAATCTCGATATACCTAAGTACCCGCGCGAGTAGCGTGCCGAGGAGTTGTACCACGCCGCAGGTCGACTCCGGACACGAACCGCTTAAGTGGCTCGTTCCGTGCTGCAGGGATAACTGAGCGGAGTTATCGTCGACCTCGACGGTTCAGATTATTTAATGGGTGTTTTAAATCCACTACCAATCCCTTACGTGATGCAAGATGGAGCTTTCAAATCAGGGAAAAAGACGCAACGAAACAGGAAACAGTTCAACATGCAAGCACTTTGTTACACACACACACACACACACACACACACACACACACACACACACACACACACACACACACACGCACGTATTCACAGCCATACAGAAATGCACATATAACAGTCAAGACAAAATGTAACAAAAGGAAAAGCACTACTAACGACTATAATTATTTACAACACTTAAACGTATACTTGTCGGACGGTGCCACAGCATTCATTCAAAAGCAAAGGAAACGAAAGCCACCCTCACAGGCAAGGAGGCAGACAGGTCCGTGGACCAAATGTGCGCGGAGCCTGGAGGAGCGGCCAGGTCCACGAGACCGAAAAGGTCTTACCCACTTCCTCGTGACGCGATGGCGGGCAAGCCGCATTGTCTGCGTAGCTGCGCCCCGACTCCGTGCCCCTGGCATGGTCGGTGAGCCCTCTCCGGTGTGCTCCAAGCCAGCACGGTTGGGTCGGCTCCACGGTTAGGGTGGGGAGTGAACGTGGCCACCGGCACTATCTCAACGTGGATGGGGGGGTGGGGGGGGAGAATTGTCGATGCTCAGGGTTGAGCGAGGGGAATGGCTGGTTGGCTCGAATCCCGCGACGAGACGGCACCAATGACGAGACGAGCGACCCCACACTGCAACCTCGATGACGACCTCCGTCTTCACTCGACCAGCCCGAACCGCAACAGCGCGAGTCGCCTCATGCTCGCGTCTTTATAGACCGGAGGAGGAGCCTGTATGCAAATATTAGGATCAAAACGCGATTGGAGGCGGGGCCACACCACTCTCTGTTCAGCCATTGGTGTGGTAAAAAGGGGCGTGAGCCTCTTTTGATCCGAATTCTCTCCCGTGAAGAATCCACATTCATCGCGCTTGGAGGCGGGGCCATACCGCCCAACGCTCGCCCATTGGACGGAGAAAAAGGGGTGTGAACCCTTCCTGATCCAAATTTCTCCCTAATAGGAACGCATTCGTACCTGCGACTCGACGCGTTCCGCATCAATTACTGAATGGGCCCTGGACAGCATGACGATTGGTGTTGACTGGTGGTGTGGGGTCGATTGTTGTGGAAGGAGAAAGGCGAAGGTGGTGGGGGGTTTGCTGTGGTGGTTTGGTGGTTGGCGGGCGTCGTTTGGGAATGGCGGTGAAGCGATGTTTGCGGGACGGAGTTGTGGAGGTAAAGAGGCAAAGGTGGTGGTGTTTGATTTGTTGGCGGCTTAATGGTCCAAAATAACAATAGAGAAAGAAAAACGGATAACTTAAAGCGTCGCAGCCCGGATGAATCACACATATTCCCTCTATACAACGGGGTTGGGCTAACTGCACATGAACTTACCGATATATCTCACCTGAGGACCCTTTATGGTGTAATGCGAATTTCCACAACCGTAACAGTATTTTCCTCTAATTCCTAATTTTGTGCAATGTGAAATCTCACCAGAATTTCTGGAGTTTGAGTCACATTCTGATGATGGAGTTTTCATGAATTCCCTTGATTTGTAATTTGTTTTTTTTTTTATCCAATAATGGTCCAAACTCTGGCTTTGTTTTTATTTCTGAAGAAACCTGAAGCTATGGAGGTTTCCCTGATGCCTGGCTCATTTTCCAAACTGGACTTCCTCAAAGCAGCGTGAGTCAGACATTTATTCTGCAGCCATTCTAATACTGTATATAAAGTGCAATTCATGCTTGGTTGTTTGTTTGTTTATACACATGCTTCCAAAGCTAAAAAGAAAAAAAATGGCTGAACCAAATCCAGCCAACACTTGCATTTTGCATGGGCCAAACTCTTCCGTATGTGTACGGAAATCCGTATTTTTGTAACGACCCATTACAGAGATGTCCATATTTTAGTCATCAGAAAGACATCTCGGAATTGAAGGTGTTATTCCAACATGCTGATTCGTTTCTTAACCCATTTCATCCTGATGGGGTGCAATGCTAACGCACCATGACCACGGTGATGTGAATTACTCCCATGGTAGTTTTTCATACGAGGTATTTTTGTAGAAGTTAGCCGGGTACAAAAGCTTCCAAGTGCGTTTCCGTGATCAGATGTCCACAAGGCAGGAGAACGTTTGTCTGTGTTGGTAAATACAAAATAATGTCCATTGTTGGATTTTCACATCGCCGGTCCCTCCAATGAACTTCACGGAAAATAACGAAGTGCCATTTTTACATTGCACAAAGTAAAAGGGTGATTCTGCTGCACACAAGTACAAGACCTGATAATGTCTGTCGGTCGCGGCGATGAAGTTTGTGACCAGATTGATACGAGGCCAAGAAATCTGAGCAAGGAACTTTGACATGGGAGGCCATTTGGCCCATTAAGTCTGTGCTACACCACCATTACGTTAAATGAATCCATCAATCTCGACTCGGTTTCACTGGGGGAGGAGTGCGGATGAGAAACGTGTGAGAGGCACAGGGACTCGAGTGTTTTACATGCAAATAAAAACAATATTTTAAAACTCATTTGTTCATGACGACTTGCAACTTTCCCTTGTACACGTCACACATGTCGTGGTGTGTGTTTACTGACCCCCTGCAGGAGGGGGTGGTTAGAATTGTTAATTCTTACACTCTCTTTTTAGAGACCATGACCAATTTTAACCTCCCCTGTGGATTTGCCATTAAAACCGCACCAAAATCGTTTGTCACATGCTAAATCTGCAATGGTCGGTCACCACACCAAATGTGTTCTTACAGAATAACACTTTATTATAAGAAGGCACAGGACGACGAAAATGGGGAAACCCGGGACAAAAGATAAACGACCATGAAAATGAGCAGAGAAATAAATAAATAAACTACACTCGCGATCCGATGTAACGAAAACCCACTTAATACAGGAAATATAATGTAATGAAAATGGCCACAAACACACGATGGAGGGTGCGAGGCAAGGTGTTTTGGGCAGACATTATGGCGTGAACGAGTCCAGTATCCGCCAAGTAAAAAAAAATGAGCGTCTTCCACTTCTTAATGATGGAGTTCACCGTACTCAAAAGGATAATGAGTGACTTCGAAATCTATCTAACTAACTTAATGTGTCAAGCACTTCACAGGAGAAAGAACAGAGAGAAAAAAACAACAAGACAGAATACTTGGTTGTCACCCATTCAGGCACTGAGTCCAACGGGGTGTGTCCAAGCGGTGGGAGGCAGACAGGGACTGTGATCATGCAGGTCAACAGGAGAGCAGCCTCAATGCTGTGGCAGCAACTTTGGGCAGAAGAGGAATGGATGGTGTGATGCTGGGAGGTGCTGGCCTCACCTTCATGTTCTAACTGCACTTTTCAGCAGACGCAGACCACGCTGACTGTACTGATTGTCCCTATGCTCTTTTATTTCCTCGGCAAACGTCCCACCTCGTGAGGTCACCTAGGCCAGCTTGCTCTGTGCTCATTGGCTGTTCAAGCGCCACTCAAGCCAAAGCCCCGCCTTCAAGCTTCTCAGTTCCACCGAAATGAGGTGCACAAGTTTATGCATGCTCCCGCCAAGCCAGTCAGCCCACAAGCCCACTCTCTCTCAAAAGGGCATGGAATACAGATTTACAGAGATTAACATACTGAAAAGCGATTTTGGGATGGTGGTGATTCCATGCATTCTTTGCATTCTTTGCCCCGATAAGTCATTTCTACAACAATATCATTGTCTGAAGTTTTTCATGAACCAGCTGACAAGGCCTGAAGTTTGACTCAAGCTAGTTATACAGGCATTTAAAATATCACCATGCACTTCCACTGATACTCAATGTTAGCAGACTGATCCGCAGCTTCACATCCCATCTGATGGAAGGAGTTTTTTTTTTTTTGTGGAAACTCACTGCCTGCTGAGTACCATTCTGACAGGTGATAGTCAGGCCGAGAACCAAACCTGGACAACACACCTCAAAGGTACATACCGTACGTTATCTATGCACCATCCTGGAGGACAAATTACATTTAATTAATTGGTGCACCTTTAATTGTTTTTTGTTTTTTATACACCCGGTATATATATATATATATATCGGGGCGTATTATGTGATACCGGTCGTCCATCCGTCCGTCTGTCTGTCTGTCCATCCGTTCCTGTCCGCACTCTAACTCCCAAAGTTTTCAACTTTCACGTTTCATATTTGGTACATAGGTACAGACTGTGGAGATGGTGTGTCGCGACATACATTCGTCATCTAAAGTGGTTGCCATGGCAACCAGGATGCTGTTTTCCATGTAGTAGCACAATTCTGTATATACCTTCTTTTTCAGGCATATATTGTGCTCACTTGAGCTCTTGTTCGAAATAGTATCTGAAGATTTTTTTTTTAACTTCTTTTTTCCATTTTTCCGGAAATTATTATTATAACTGTCAAAGAAATGCCTTCAGACTTGGTTGTTTTTTTTTGTTTTCTTTGAATAATGATCGGGTGGTAACTGATCTCCCACTTTCCCTTGATGTAAGTATAGATGTTTTTCACCACCTTCACTGTCACACTTGCTTTTACAGGTTTAGCAAGCACAATTTGCCTGACATGATTAAAGGGAGATGCAAAACCCTGCAAGTGCAAGAGTGTGTTCTCCACCCAGAGGTATGTCTGAGAAATTGTCATTAAATATTAAATATTCTGAGCATGTATCTTGAGATAGCATCATATATTTCATGTGGAATATGTATGCCTAAAGTCACCGAGGAAATTATTGCACTTATTAATGTCACTTGTAAATAACCTATTCTGCAAGGATTGGGTTAATTCCCCCAGAATTGGGGTATTTCAGATTGACTTTTATTTCAGTATGGCCCTCTCCCAACTGGAGCATCGCTATAAGATGCACCTTAACATAGAGAGGACTGGCAGGATGGTCTACACTCCTCGAGGTATGTATACTCGTCTCTAAGGTGTCGAGCCTCAGGTTCGAATCTCTGCCCAGCTATAAACTATTTCACATGCAGCTTCATTCAATAATGTGTCTGCCGTGCCTCGGATGGATGTTAAACTGGGCGGCGCTTCTGCCAGCTTTAGTTGGTGGACATTAACATCCCACGGTGCCCTTCGTGAAAAGTAGGAGAGCTATCACCATGAACAAATTCAAAATTCCTGCCCTAATCTATAGAGGGCATCAGTGGCACGGCCATGCCCTCAGCCAACGGTGCAACCCCATGGCCTTGTACTGCTCACAAAAGAAGAAGTAGAACATAGAGGGATTTGGGTCCTCCCACCACCCTGAACCCCAGGATAATTTTTTTTTTTTTAAACCTACTAAAACCTTCCCATACAGCCACCAGTTTTCAACTCACTCTGTCCAGAATTTCAGGAGTGCATATAAGTCAAACAAACATACAGACATACAGACAGACACTTCTTTAATTATAGTATGATGTATGCTTTAAGTTGAAGTATTGCAACTGAAAATAGGGGTAACTGTAACTAAAGCCTGGAGTAGGAGTAACGCAAAAAGTAACTTTGTCCATTAGTATCCATTACTTTGTTTTAAGGCCTTTTTCAGGCAATGACTAATAGCGAAAGTGATTATGACTGAAGGTAGGAATTATTATGTGCAGCTGCAGTAATAATTTTGACCAGTGCCAAAGCAAACTTGACCAATTTCTGGAGTAAGTACGATCAACAAAAGAAGTACTTGTGATCTCTGACAAGACTGAAGGATTACTGACAACTCATCTACAGCTGGATGCTCGGTAGAAATACGACTCTTCCATGAGAGTAACGATGCCTTCGTGGCACAATTGACAAATATTACAGTGTGAATAATCAACTCTTAACGAGACCAATAATTCATCTTTGCTATCTCTGTCGAATTAACCGTTATCAATTTGTGATCGAACAACACGGGGAGTAGGTTTGATTCGTTAGTCGTAAAATGGCACAGAGATTGTACGACTTCGGTGAGAGTATCGGTGAGTCTTTGGCAGCTCTGCATGATTAATTATCGGGCAGCCCACAAATTAATGAATCCTTTATCGTTGGATTGAATTTTTTTTAATGTGTGAAAAGCGGCAATAAATTCCTCAAATATGAACAATATTATTTGGACGTTTCTTTTTCGAGAACATATTCGAATCAGCTTCGTCCGTCCGTCTGTCCGTCCATCATGCTATTTCCTTATAAATGGTTGTGCAAAAATTTGTTACGTGGTCACTTGGTGTGGCAGCCATGTTGGTAAAAAGGAAAAAAATTGGGCCTCTCTCCAAAACCGCTCCATGGAAAAAATTTAACTCGACATGGCAAGTACTCATGGGGAACAAGTGTTTTTATCCCCCGCCGCGTGGTGGAAGGGGGATATTGTTGTCACCCAGGTCGTCCAGCTGTCCGTCTGGCTGTCCGTCCGTCCGGGTGTCAACATTTATAGCTGTGAGTGTGATAACTCATAAACTGTTCGCCATATCGATTTGAAATTTGGGTCACACATGTACCACCTGAAAAGGAAGAAATCTATTGATTTTGGGCGTGGCCGGATCCAAGATGGCCGACTGGGGCGGCCATCTTGAAAAAAAATGTTTTTTCGCCATATCGATTTGAAATTTGGGTCACACATGTACCACCTGAAAAGGAAGAAATCTATTGATTTTGGGTGTGGCCGGATCCAAGATGGCCGACTGGGGCGGCCATCTTGAAAAAAATGTTTTTTGTAATAAATGGAAAACTGCTTATCTGATTTCAATTATTTTTGGTTACTACGTTCCTCACCCCTGGGGAACTTTTTTGAGATGATGACCAAATGGTGTCTTATTTCCAATTCACCTCCCTCATTATCTGGAATATGTATGACCTTTTTCATTCAATGGCGGGGGATTCCCCATCTCTGATGGTATATGTATATTTTTTTTGATGACATCATTGCATACATTGAACGCTTTATCCGATCAGTATGAATTTTTTTGAAGATCATTTCGGGCTAAATTGTATGTGGGGGCGGGGGGCGGAATTGATGACATCATCAGTCACATGGTTTGGCAGCCATATTTTTCTCCATAAAAAAACTTTAAAATGTTCTGCAAAAGGGCTGGACAGAGTGAGGTGAAACGTTACATGTATGCTTGCCTATCCATGAGGAACAAAAAGCTCTTCACTTGTGATGGCATAGGTCATATGGTTTGGCAACTATGATTTTTTGAAAAATAAACCTGAAAAAAACCTCTAACGGCTGGACAGATCAAGGGGAAACTTCAACCACATGTTCCCACGTCTTGGGGGTACCAGGGTGTTCACAAATAATTAATAGATCACATGGTCTGGCAGCCATATTGGATTGAAACAAGAATCAAGAAAAAAATATTTGTCTCGAACCACTTGATCACTTGACCTGAAACGTCAGTTATGATCTAGTATTCATGAGGATTATATGTTTTAAATTTCAACCAGATTGGCCGCATGGTCTGGCAGTCAGAATTATTTCATGTTTTGAATCTGGATTCAGGCATTTAAATCAAACTTGGTACAAGTATGAATAATGATGTAATAATGTGGGCAAATGCATGTTTGGTGACATTGTGATGTCGAAGCTGCCTTCTTCCCTCCTTCTCACATCCACAAAGCTGCCTCCTTCCCCTGCCGTCTCCCCTCCATCTCATCACTCCACCTCCTCAAATCCTCAACTGCCTTCTGCCCCTTCACTTGCCCCCCTCTCCCCCAGCACCACAGAGCCTTTTCTCCTCCTCATCTGGCCCCCTCCCCTAGTTCTGCAATTGCCCCACACTCTTTAAACAACTCTCCTTACCCCCCCCCCCCGTTACTCCCTTATCCTACCCTCCCCATCCCCTGCACCCAAAGCTTCCTCCCCTCCTTCCTCATTATCAGTGTGGACCTCAAATATCCAAGGCCTTTGCTCAAACCTTAGATCTTTCCATACAGGTTGCCACTGACAAACCAGACATAATCTGTCTAACAGAAACGTTCCACCCTCAAGACGTCTCTGACTTCCTAGTATCTCTCCCTGGTTACTCCCTCCTCCAGTATGACAGACCTAAGCCTCGTACTGGTGGAGGAGTTGCTCTCCTCAACAAAGACTCGATTCCTCACTCTCCATGCACTGCCCTCACTCCACCACACCCCCAGGAATACCTCTGGCTATGGCTTCCCCTCCACTCCCACCTCATGTTTATATGTGTACTGTACCGTCCACCAAACAGTGGTGACTCCATTTACACCTCACAATCCGAAAACATGGACTAACTTCTATCTTCTCATCCAAACTCTCTCTTCCTCATATGTGGCGACTTCAATTGTCATCATGCCAGTTGGCTGGGTGTGGTTTCCTCTCTCACCTGTCATGGCACCTCAGCAAAAGACTTCTATGACTCATTGGGACTGACTCAATCGGTCAACTTTCCGACCCGGATCTCAACCAACGGTACTCCGTCTCTTCTGGATCTCATTTTGCCAAATTTCCCTGAAAATATCTGCTGTTATTCCTCTTCTCCAATCGGTTATTCTGACCATGTGCTTATCAAAGTCTCTCTGTCTGCTATCAGAGAACCACCACAGCCCCGTCGAGTCTGGCATTTCACTCAGGCTGACTGGCAGGGTCTCCAAGCAGCCATCAAACTTCGAGACTGGTCTCCCATCGCTACTTTATCCAACATCAACTCATCCTGGGAATTCTTTCAAAGAAACTTGCTCTCCCTCATGCACAAATTTATCCCCTCTCATCTTCAGTTGTCCGACCCTTCCTCGCACCATTGGTTCACTGAAGCTTGTGGCGAGGCAGTTGTCCTGAAAAAACTTGCCTTTGCCTCATGGAAAGCAAACCCATCTGAGGGTACTCTCAGTTCCTTGCTCAGAACAAGTGTGTGTCTGCATTCAGGAGAGCCAGAAAACAACATCTTTCTAATCTCAAGTCTGAACTCTCAAACCTCTCTCCCTCCTCCAAATCCTGATGGCATCTACTCAAATCTGTTTCTGGTGTATGTTCCCCCTCCATCCCCTCCCTTACCTCAAATGGCCGCACTGCTGATACCGCACGTGAAAAGGCTGAATGCCTAAACTCAGTGTTTGCCTCGAAATCATGTGTCCGAAACCGATCGCTTTCTCTACCCACCTTACCCAGTCGCACCCAACTGTTCCTGGACTCTGTGTCCTTTTCTCCTTGCTGTCAAATCTCGACTCAGATTCTGCAACCCGTCCAGACGGCATGAGCCCACGTGTCCTAAAAACCTGCTCCTCTGCCCTTGCTCACCCTCTCTCTGTTCTATTCACCCTCTCATTTGCTCAAGGTCATTTGCCATCTGCTTGGAAATCAGCAAACATTACTGCCCTGCACAAAAATGGTGCAAAAAGAGATCCCTGCAACTACAGACCAATCAGCCTTCTCCCAATCATCAGCAAGGTTATGGAATCCTCATCACTTCAGACATGAAATCCTTCCTCTTCTCCAATGGCCTGATTTCCGATCATCAATTTGGTTTCAGACAAGGTCACTAGTAGATGATAAATGGGGTTTCTGGGACGCCCATTCAAATGAATGGGAAAAAGGGAAAAACTTTCTGATTCAAGCCCCCAAGGCCCAAAATAGGAGACTGATTTCCTCCCCCTCCCATACAAGCAAATGTAAAATTGAGACGATGAAAGATTGAGACTTACTGATGAAAGAACTTCTTCCCCCCAACAAAATCACAGTCCTTTTATACTTTCATTCCACTCAAAGAGCGAACCAAAGATTATTTGCCCATGTTCTACTTTAGGGAATAACTTCATTTTCTTTTAACATTCATTTCCATCGAGTATATTCACTTTATCTCTTCAAGCACGAAAGAAAGGGAAGTTCACGATCCCTCCTTCGGTTCTGTAAAATGGGGAAGTGCCTTTAAGAGCACAGTCGTGCTGTGAAAATGAGGAAGTATTCTGTGCCCATGTCTCTCTTGGTTATATCTTAAATCATCAGAACACTAACAGAACAAAGTTTAGCGAAAAGCAAGCAAAAACAGCTTTTAAACGTAGGTTTTCTCAAAATCATTCAAAGCAAGCTGTTTCATTTTCGTGTTAAAATGAGTCAGTCTGAAGTCAGCCAAGCTGCCTCGCCAGAACCAAGCCAAAAAAATTCCAAAGTCATTTCCTATGTCAGACACACCCTGAAAAAACCCATTGTTTTCACATTTCATTGACATCATCAAGTTGCCTATTTAAACCAACTTGTGCACTGAGTGCGTTTTATTTTGAATATGGAGTGTTCAGATTATTACTACAACCTTGCAGATCAATCGTTTTCACAAGATGAAAGGTGAGATCCTTGTTTTATATTGAATTTTATATATTCATTATTTGTTGTTTTATACAGAATTATATCACGATACAACCAGTAATTATTGTATGTCTTTTTCTAACAGGTTGTGCCCAATAAGAACATCGTTGATAACTGATCTAGAACAGGAGGCCTTTGAATTACACGATGAGTGGCTTAAAATGAATGACTTCCTTGAAGACATTCGATCGTTCAGAAGAGAATTGAATCATATTTTTCTCGGCTGGCAAGAAGTTCTCTCACGTCCTCTGACCTTGAATGAGTCGAGTCAAAGGTGATAAATTGTGTGTGTGTGTGTGTGTGTGTGTGTGTGTGTGTGTGTGTGTGTGTGCGCGTGGGTGTGCGTGGGTGTGTGGGTGTGTGTGTGTGTGTGTGTGTGTGTGTGTGTGTGTGTGTGTGTCTTTGACTCATTATTATTATTATTATTATTATTATTTTTTCAGTTTAAACACCTGCCTGGATGAACCAAACATACAACTTAATCTTCTGGAGGAATCTGACACGACACTCTATCTTCTGGAGGTAAATGTTATATTTAGTATTTAATTAATATCATAATATAATCATCTTTATATATCCTAATTGTTATTCACTCTTTGTTTTGAACAGAATATGTTGATCGAGTTTAAAAACCAAAACAAACATACAGACTGCTGCGAAAGAAGATTTTGCTTAATGTTTTTACTTTTGTTTAATTATAAATGCTTTCCTTATAATTATCTGATTTTGAATTACAAGAAAAGAATAAAGGATGTAAAGGGGAGGGGGTCTGGGGGAAGGTTAGGGTTTGGGAGGTAGGTGCGCTCCCCCAACGACCCACCACCCCCCTCATCCCTCTCCTCTCTCCTCCCCGTGTGTGTGTGTGTGTGTGGGGAAGGGTTGGGGTGGGATGAGGGGGTGGTGGGTCAAAGGTGGGGGCACAGGGTGGTGGGGCTTGTGTGGGTGGGTGGGGCGCACATTGGGGTGGAGCTTGTGTGGGTGGGGCTTGTGTGGATGTAGCTTGTGTGGGTGGAGCAATTTTTTTTCAATTAAATAAACATGTTCTGTGTGGGAACTAATAAACTAATCACTAATTATATGATGTGATGGATGTGGATGTGGCTTATGTGGGTGGGGTTTGCGTGGATGTGGCTTATGTGGGTGGGTGGGGCTAGTGTTGGTGGAGCTTGTGTTGGTGGGGCTTGGGTGGGTGGGGCTTGTGTGGATGTAGCTTGTGTGGGTGGAGCAATTTTTTAAATTAAATAAACATGTTGTGTGTGGGAACTAATAGACTAATCACTAATTATGTGATATGATGGATGTGGATGTGGCTTATGTGGGTGGGGTTTGCGTGGATGTGGCTTATGTGGGTGGGGCATGCGTGGATGTGGCTTTTGTGAGTGGGGTTTGAGTGGTTGGGGCTTGTGTGAATGTGGCTTTTGTGGGTGTGGTTTGCATGGGCGGAGTCAAAAAGGGGCGGAGTTTAAAAAGGGGCGCAGTCAATAAAAAACATTTTCAATTTTTTTTTTTGTCTTTTGTAATTCCTGTGAATAAAATGAACCTAAAATCTCTTCCCCCTTTAAATCACATGATTTGCAAGTCCAAGGAACTGTACCGACGACATCAACAATTTAAAAAAGTTAATTTGTCCATCGCTTGGTATGACCTTTTTCAAAATGAGATTTCCACCTGTATGTTCTTACTATATCACCAACTTAGAACTTAGGCTTTCTGACATTAATCTCTTTTTCATATTTTAATTTTGTAAATGTTTCTGATGGCTTCGTTTTCGTTGAGGTATGAATCGTGTCGTTGTACTTATCTACAATGTCCTGAATTAAAGACAACCATTGTTGAGTGAATTTTTTTATATGGTCTCTCTTTTAAAGTGTGATTAAAACGTTCAATAACAACCACTTTTCCTTCATTAAAGATGCTGTTTCATGTAATGTTGTTATTTTTAAGAAAATTCATAAATGTCTTGCTGTAGAACTCTGTACCCTCATCAGTCCACAATTTTTTTCGGTTTTCTCTTGCTTTTATTGAATATCTGTTGGAAAGCTAACATAAGAGTATTACCTATTTTGTTTTTCAAAGGGACAACCCACTCATATCTACTCCTCAAATCAATAACGGTTAAAGCATACTTGTACCCCTTATCATAATTGAGTTCAATTAAATCAGCGGACCAGATATAATCAACTTCCTTGGAATAAACCTTCCTTCTATGAAACTGTGATTATTTGTTTATGTAATTCATCAGCTAATTGCTCTTCAATCTTAATGACATCATTAGAGCCATAAGTTTTTTGAATTTCCAAGCCCAAGTTTCAATTGAGTACTGATCATCTTCTTCACGATGAACCTATCAACTTTTTCTCTCAAGGTTGGATTTTGTATCAGAGACAAATTATACAACATTTCTCTATCGGCTTCATGTTTTTCTTCCAACGTTGTGCTATTTTAATAATATCGTGCTCCATGCACACTTCATTCACCCTATTGATCGGTTTGCTCCACAGTTTAAGATTGTCAGCCTCATCTAATCTTTTATTCAAGTTTGTTCTTGCACCCCAGAAAGAATACCCTGGTAGATGTAATTCCCCTGGTATTCCAGTTGTAAATTTACTTCCTGATTAAAACTTTTGTATATCTCCCCCTTGTTTGTATTTGGTGATGAATTCACTCTTTTTTGAGCCACACACCGAACATGTACCTTTTTGTATAACCCTATTATTTTTACTTTTAACATTCAAGATATTTTTACTCTAGGTGTTATTTTTACATTTGAGACAATAACTCATTTTAGTGGGGCAACTTAGCATAACAATTGTGCATTTTGTGAGGAAAGCACCAAATTTGGCACACTAGTAGCCTTTCATATTATGAACAGATTTGGATATTGGGCCATCTCAAATTCAGCCGCTGATGGCTGTGGCAGCCATTTTCCACTGCCATCAAAAATTTTGAGATGGCCAAATCTCCAAATCTGTTCATAATATGAAAGGCTACTACTGTGCCAAATTTGGTGCTTTCCTCACAAAATGCACAATTGTTATGCGATATTTAGCTAAGTTGCCCCACTATTTATTTATGTCAAAAAAATCCTACAGAGTGCGGAAACCTTTTTTGTTTCCAAGATGCACATTTGAATCTTAGTTTTTAAAACATAAAGAATCCTTAGAAATGTCTTCACGCTCTCCTCCATTTGTTTAAGAAAAAAAAAATGTAAAACTTTAATTAAAGGCAATTACACCAACACCATCAACAATTTAATCTTTTCCTTGTTTCTCTTCTTCATCCTCACTTTCTCGTTTAAATCTTCTCCCTGAAACCGATGTTAATAATCTTGACGCATATATTTCTCATAGACTTGCCAATTCTTTGTTTTCCTCCTCGGTGCGTTGAGATTTATTTATTTTCTGTCATACCTTTGACCTTTTTATAATCTCATTGGTTTCCATATTTTTATATTTATTTATTCTCTCTTTCCTCCCTCTCCCTCTCCTCTTTCTCTCTCTCTCTCTCTTTCTCTCTTCTCCCTCTCCTCCTTCTCTCTCTTCTCCCTCTCCTTCTCTCTCTCTTCTCCCTCTCCTTCTCTCTCTCTTCTCCCTCTCCTCCTTCTCTCTCTTTTCCTTCTCTCTCTTCTCAGTTTCTTCAACTCCTTCCTCATCCCTTCCTATCATTGAACCACTTTCACCCCATAGAATATCATACATATATTCATCTGGATTCTGTAATACTCTTGAATCCACAATTATTTTTCTCATAAAAGGAAACCAATAAGATTTGTTGATGATTTCTAAAAGAGTTTTATATTTCATCACCTTTAGAAGTTAATTTTTATTAATATTTTAATCAAATCTCTATTTGTGGGTTTTTTAAACATCAGTATTAAGGCCAGTTCTTGATTGAAAAATGTCCGTGTGTATGTTCCGATTCATAAGGAATGTAAAATCGAACACCCTTTTCTTGAAGGTATCCTTGAATGCAAAAATTATAATTTTCTTGAAGCCTTCTTGCTGTCATTTATGTATCAGAAATATATGACAGATTAATATGATGACACGTAATCCCTCCCCATCTTCCCATAGTTAAATCGGTTTGTATTCCTCGACTTTGTATAATTATCCAATTTCCTTCCTTCGTTGTCATATAAACTATTGCTTCGCCATCATATAATTTCCTATTCCCGAAATCGTGTATTTGTTGTTTGCTAATTGTGCTTCCACATATCTCCTGATTCGTACCAAGAGGATAATATTCTTCTTAACGAGACTGATAAAAATCGTGTAGTCTTCTAGGTTGAATGAAAACAACCAATTATATCCTAAATCACACATATTATACCTCCATTTCTCTATTCTCATATTAACTATTCTTCCTTCTTTATAAAATTCAATACTGAGCAGATAATTGAATTTAATAAGAAAAGGGGTATGGTTTATTGAACCAGGTGTTGTGGTTGTAAATTCTACTCCTTTAACAAAATGTGCCGTTTTATTTAAGGATATATATATTGTAATAAATCACTTAATCTCACCAAGTCATTCGCATCAGTCAGGCTTGGATAATTTATTAATTTATAAGCATTTTTCATATTAATATTTTTTGCTATACTATATTTCTGTCTTCAGCCTGTGCCTTTGTGTAATAATTTGATAAATCAATATCTAGTTATTGGGATACACCAAAGATAGAACCATCTTTTCCAACATAAGTCATTTATATTCGATTAAAAATGTCATTAAAATTTTTATTTTTGTTGAGTTGAAATAACACGTATATACATAATTGATCACAACACTTGGAATTTAATTCTTGGACTTGAATTGTTTATCAAACACCATTCTGTAAGAATTCTATTACTTCAACCGGTGGTGGAAGACCAAAACTATCAAAATAATATTTGTTTTGATTATTAAAAATAGAAACCCAATGAGAACCATTCCCATTATTATCTTCTATGTTCATAATAATATGCTTTGTATGTTTAGACACGTTTGTTAATTCATCTCTCATACAAATAACCACATTATGAATTTTTAATTTCTTACAATATTTGATAAGTTCTAAATTTGATGTATTCTTTCCAAATTCTTTAAACCACTCATCAATGCTCATTTATATATTAGAAAGATATAATCCATTACCCCTTTTAGTTAATTTTCCACCTGCTTGTACGATAGAAGAAAGCATATGAGGCGCCGCGAGGAGGAGTGATGTAAGGGCCACATCGTGTATTTGTTGTTTGCCATTTTGGAGTTAATGCCATATAGCACTACTTTAACCCTTCCCCTATCATCTGAGCCTATCATCATCATATCATTAAAAAATGTTGCTTACATCACTCCTCGCCGGGCCTCATATCTCCAACTAACAATGTCGCTTTCAAGTTTTTCAGCAAAATCTACAATTACACCACTTCCACTAATTTGTTTCTCCAACTCTTTGTGATGTCTTTCCAATTATTTTTGAGCCCGGAGTTGAGCCTTCCTTTCCTTGGCAGTTTTCACCGCTGCTGAAATACCACCCGTCAATGCTCCAGCCACACTTAAACCAGTAAATAAAGGAATTAGAAATGGGAGAAAACCTCCACTCGTCTTTCTTCTTGAATATTTCTTGAACATTGGTTTTGACATTTTAATTTTAAGTGAGCCAGTATCGTTCAAGATTTTCACCTGTTTTCTTTTGAGCAAAACATCAATTCTTACTGCTCCTTTTCTCTGAATTGTATTAACGTTAACCGTACAAGGCTTTTGATTTTGAATACAAGATGATAGTTGATGAAGATTGATTTGATTAACATATACCCAGTTGGTGCTTTAGCACTCATTTATTTATCAAAAAAATTATGTGAGACTAAACATAACACCATTATCTGTATTAATCTGTAATTCTGTTTCTTCCAAAAGCAAACAATATGTATCAACTTCTTCACTCTCTTCTCTTTCAATGTATAGGGAAGTATCCACTCGATTTGACTTTATAGTTTCCTTTTGAGCACTCAGGTCAAACGCATAGATCGTATGCAGACTTTTAAATGCTGTCATATCCAAAATGGGTTCTTTATTTCCATTGCTTTCACACACCTTTTGTTAAGACTTGTATGCTTCAGCATAATCATTTTTTTCCCCAATTAATTTCCAATCTATCTCGTGGATAAAATGTTCCATCTCGAGAAACGTGAAGTTGTTTCACCTTAGCATTATCACTCAATGCATTATTCTTATCAGTAGCAGTATCACCATCTGTTTTTTTTTTTTAAATGAGCCACAGATATCGTGGCTTTCCTTCCAGAACACCCAAATTCCACGTGTCAGTGGTTTGGTTCAGTTTAACGTGTTTGCATCTTCTTTTAAGGTATGATACATTGAGTGGTTTCTTTGAGTTAAGTGTTCCATTCAACATCTTTTCTGTTTTAAGATAAGGAGTATATTCACAAGTATACCAACTAATTTCATCAATTAGAAATTTATTCTGATCAGCAAAAGCATTAGCCAAACCAAAAAGCAATCTATTTTCATTATCATTCCTTTGCAGTTGAAATCTAATTTTAAGATCATACAGAACTTTATCATGATCACAAAATCCAAATATATCTATAAGAGGAACTGCCACAGTAAAACTATTCCCTGTTTTTGTATCATCATTATACATTCCTTTCCTTTGACTATATCCAGGGTCTGTGTTTGTTCCTGTTGCCATATCAGGAATAAAACCTTCGACAACCCCCTTCCCCCATTCTATCACGAAATGCATATAGTGTAAATTTCATAATTTCACATGCAGCAGAGACATAATCAACCGCTTCAACTTCTTGTGTTCCAATATACAAACGAACACTATCAAACATTTTCCAGAAGAAATCATTTACGAATGTAGCATTTGTGTTATTCGCAGCCTTTGTGAATGTAAATTTACACAACAAGAAACTTTTGGCTAGATTCAAATAAGTTTGTTGATTATTTATTTCAAAACTTTTTGTTCCATTTGCATTCCAGTCTGTTCCAGTTATGGCATTTACCTTGAAGTAGTCTTCTTTTTTAGTAGAGTTTGAGATGACAATGGTATCATCCAAATCATAGATACTATCAATTGCTTCCATACTTGTATTTATTTAGAAAAAAAGATGTTAAAACTTTTGAAACCCTGACCCAAGTATTTGAATTATTCTCTGTCATTCTTGGGGAAACAACTGAGTTTTGCCTTTCTTAATTTCTTTTATTGCTTGTAATTTATGGGATTCCTTTTGGGCATCTTTTCTACTCTTTATAGCACCCGCTACATTTCCCACAGCAGAAGCAGTTGAACCAATTAGGTCTTTATGTTTAAGAATAGTTGAACCTCCACCCATTCGAGTATCAATGATCCCATCTCCTTTTTTTTTCTAAATTGATGTCCAACACCCCTTTGTCTCTCAGGTTTATAGTATCCTCTACCAAGATACATACAGTACCTTCACCCTTGTCGTTTGGGGAAAAGAACATCCCATCCCCTGTAATGATTTTATATTTTCCTAACTTGTGTTTTCTCACAATAACCATCGTATTTATTTATTGAAAAACTTCACGTAGGTGAAATCTGATGGATATAATTTCTCCATTAAAAGAACTCATGCGATTATTTTGGTCGGTTATCCTAAAATTTACTCTGTATATGGTTTTTCCTGACACAGGTAGATAAACCAGATTTTTGGGTTCCATATTGAATTTATAACTAATTCGGGTTGAGTATGTGCTGAATGAAAATATTGTATTTGTTCTTATTCCATCATTATAAGCGCCATCAATCAAATCACAGTGAATTAATACCGAATTTATTCCTGAGGATATTTGAATGACATTTTCACTGTAAAACGTCCCATTAGTTTCAATCTTTTTTGAGGAGAAACCCAATAACTCTCTAAATGAATTATCAATTGTGAAATCAACCTTGTAGTTATTTTTAAGTTTAATCGTTGATTTTGAAGTATGTTTTTGAATATCTATAACAATATTTTTTGGTTCATCACCCTGTTCTTTCATAATTATGAATCGTCTTATAAGACGAGCAATTTCGGAAGATATTTGAGAAATCTCATATGTTCCGGGTGAAACTTATCTTTTTGTATCCACTTCCCGGATTATAACTAAACTTGTCATTTTTTCTCGGTGATATTAAATAAGGTATTGTAAGTTTCCATGGACAATAAAGATGCCTCATATTCTTTTGTTGCGTCAAGTTGTAGTGGGTATGGGAATGAAGATGTGTGGTTGCTTGTTGTGAAATTTAAAGAAGGATTGTGCTTCTCATCTTATTTAATATGGGATAAAATATCTTTGTATTGACATTTATTAATTATTTTCATATGGATACAAACAAACACGACATAATAGTGACCGAAGCTTTTCGTGCTGCACTCTTCAGGGTAAAAAAAAAATCACAGCAAATGAAGAAGGAAGTGAAGGCGTGTGCTTTATACGCAGGTCTCAATAAGGTTGACGCTGATTGGTAATGACGTCACGGTTAATCCCAGGGCTCAACTATCAACACATCAGGCTGTGTCAAATGAAGCAGACCAGGCGCTGAGGGCTAGACTATCGGACCTCGCGCATGCGTACTGTGGAATCCCGAATGACATCACGGATTTTCACATGCAACGGGATGTTCTCTTGGCAATACAACGATTGAGGAGGAATGCTGCCATTCACATCTGCAAACCGGATAAAGGCACCGGAGTGGTAATCATGAATAAGATTGATTACATCGACAAGATGATCGACGAAACTAAATTTTAACATCTGGGCGGTGTAACGAAACATGATAGCACACCTCAGGTGGAAGGTCAGATCGTCAAACGACTGTTGCAGCTTCTCAAACGTGGAGAACTATCAAAGGAGGTGTACGACAGAATTAAACCTGTTGGAGCCCAACGTCCAAGAATGTACAGACTGCCGACGACTCACAAGGAGAATATCCCTCAAAGACCGATACTGTCCATGGTGCGATCAGCACAACATGAACTTGCCAAGTGGTTGGGAGAGATACTGCAACCAGTATTGGATTCACTTTCTCATTTCATGGTTAAGGATTCCTTCACATTTGCAGAATCAATTCGAGCAAAAGCACCGACAAGTGAGGACAACATCATGGCATCCTTTGATGTTAAAAGCTTGTTCATGAATGTACCATTGTTGTTGAGGAGTTCAAACTCGGCAAAAAAATTCCCTCTTGATAATCTGGTTGGGAATGCCGAAGTTAAAACCGTGCGCCAACGCGAACCTTTCCGTGTTAGACAGCTTATAGTCCGATTTATTGAGTACATGATGGGATGAGTCTTTGATCAGAGAACCGAATCGTTTCACCTTCAACCAGTCGATTGTACGATCGCATTTCTTCTGTGCCACCATCTCTGCACGTTGGTCAATCGTTGCAATGTATCTACATTACCGGATCGTGTCACACAGCGACATTAAACCACGTGCTTCGTTCCAGGCATTGCGTCGGACGCGACGTAGCGTGGATCATGTGTGATTCAAGCTCCCAATCTCATCCAGAATAAACATCCGCTCCACTGTAGTGCTGTGCTTCATTTTCAAACTGATAATACACTTTGTTATAAAGCCTGGGACCACGTTGTGCTGCAGCCAAGCCGGGAGAAACTTCTCGGATAACTTACCTATATGACACTTACCATTAAGCCAAGCCAAGCCATTAAGCTGCTCGACTTGACATTGTGAGTACCGTCGTTTAAGATAAATAAACATATGTTTGGTACTACAAAATTTTAATATGGATCCAAACAAACACAACATAATAGTGACCAAAGCTTTTCGTGCTGCACTCTTCAGGGTAAAAAATTGCAGCCAATGAAGAAGGAAGTGAAGGCGTGTGCTTTATATGCAGGTCTCAATAAGGTAGACGCTGATTGGTTCAACCGTAATGACGTCACGGTTAATCCGAACACCCATTGGTCGGCTCATTATCTTCACCTCAAGCCCATTGGCTGGAGCACAGTTCATCGATGATTGACGTTTGCAACCACATCCTGGAAAGAGGGGGGATGGGTTTCCCCAAAGGTCCATTCACCATTTGTTCCCATACTTCCCTTGATCTTTCCATGCTGAAAGAGACACATAGATTGTACAAATTCCTTTTGACGACATAATATTGGATCGGTGGTCAGGATGAAAGTTGCTTCCAACATACGTAAATGAAACGAGCTCCGACCTCGGCTCAATATCCTCAACATGTCAGCATTGTACTGGTCTGCACAGATACAG
Organism: Eptatretus burgeri; assembly: GCF_056783735.1. Taxonomy (NCBI): domain Eukaryota; kingdom Metazoa; phylum Chordata; class Myxini; order Myxiniformes; family Myxinidae; genus Eptatretus; species Eptatretus burgeri. The sequence continues at coordinate 7,006,054 of NC_140962.1, read as the reverse complement.
TACCTTATTGAGACCTGCGTATAAAGCACACGCCTTCACTTCCTTCTTCATTTGCTGCAATTTTTTTTTACCCTGAAGAGTGCAGCACGAAAAGCTTCAGTCACTGTTATGTCGTGTTTGTTTGTATCCATATTAAAGTTCTGTCGTACCAACCATCTGTTTAATTATTTTCATTGTCATCAAGTGGTCTAAACTGGCTGATTCTTCATTAAAGCAATTATTTCCAGCCTTCTTACTACCGAACAGCAATAACAGTCTATTAACTAATTCTCTTCTTCTTCTTTCGGCTGCTCCCTTTCGGGGTCGCCACAGCAGATCATCCGTATGATCCGCATAGTGATTTGGCACATGTTTTACGCCGGATGCCCTTCCTGACACAACCCTGGTCGCCTCTTACGACACAGGGATATGGTACACCTATTTTAACCGGGGTATACACCGGCCCAGTACACTGGTACTCATTTCGCCGATCTCGGAAGGATGACAGGCTGAGTCAACCCCGTGGTGTATTAATTCAGTGGCCCAGCGGGGCTTGAACTCAGGACCTTTTGGATCCCAAGCCGCTGCCCTAACCACTGCGCCAACACCAGGCTCAGACTATTAACTAATTATGATGGGTTATTTGGAAGAAACCTAACACCTGAACCAAGGATACTTAAAGCCTGAATAATGTGTTTCTCCTTCTCATTCTTCCTACTTTTACCCGAAAGACTAACCCTATAATTAAGAGAGCCCAGCAGATCAATATATATTCTATCATCATTATTTTCCATGTCCAATGGTTTATCAAAATACTTTGATTCATCCCTCACAGTTGAACTTTGTTTTCCATCTTTTGTGAGAAGAAACATTAATCTCAGAGTTAGTTTAACAGGGGGTTGTGCAGAACTCAAGAACCTTAATTCATCAGTAAATATCAATCCCTTTTCTTGAACGAGATGAAATATTGCTGGTTGTTCTGTTGGAATGAGTCCTGCTTTGGTTTTTGAATTTGCTGAATATTCATTGTTTTGAAGAGCCTTCACAATATAGTCACGGGGTTGATTAATCTCTTCCATTTGTTGAAATGATCCATCATCATATTCTAATTCTCCTATATGCTCTCATTCTTCCTCTGTCATTTGACTGAAATGTAATAACATTTGAAGTTTTTTAGGAGTATATTCTATTGTGGGAACTGTGGAAGCATCTATATTTTTGGGGGGGAAGTTTTTAAAAGTGGTTAAAAAAATTTCTCTTGTTTTCTTTCAAATGCTTCTTCACACGTTAGTTTCTGTCTGCGTTTCTTCTTTGTGTCTTCCTGTTGTTTTACAACTTTTGAAACAAAATCTTGATGTTCCTTAAATCTTCTTGCTCTTTCTTTCGCATCCATTTATTTATTGGAAAATATCATTCACTGAATTATAAAGGTCAACAGGGAAATTTTCCTTTTCTTCATAATTAAATTAGATGTGTTCAAATAAATCCTTTTCTTTAAATATTTCATCAAACTCTTTATTAACATTAATACGAGTTGTAATTTATTCTTCACTAATACTTGTATCTGCTTTTCATACGTTTGCGTTGAGTTTCTTCATCAACATCAAAACCGAATGATAAAATCTTAACCCCATTACCACTCAGATGTTTAATAATTTGTCTCATTCCTTCTGGATTAGTTTCTAATATCCCAAGACCACCAGATTTTAGTTTCTTGAACTCACTCTTACAATGTGAATATTTTGTTGTCCCAAGAGAAACCTCCTCAAATATTTGGCCTTCATTCCTCAATTGCATGCATATGTTCCTCTACTGAAATATAGTAATAATCTTCACCTTCTACTTCTCCAGATCTTATTGCTCTGGTTGTTGTAGATACAATACGAATCACATGGTCCTTTTTTCGCAAATTTACAATATTCTCATTTGTACGATACAAGAACCTTGATTTATGAAAGTTTTTTTCTAGAAGCAGATTTACCCACAAGATTTATAATAATAGTTGTAATTTATAGATGTAACTGTTTATAAAAAATATATATCTTTTAAATCTCATCTTGTTTCACAACAATATATTTATATTTTTCAGTCATGTGCTTCATATAATCCCCAAATTCCTTTTTACTACATAATGTAGAACAATTGTCTCTCCAAAAATTGTTTATATCTATTGAATTTAACTTGAATAAAATAAAAGTATAAGCATTGTTTCTTATTGAGCGATGAGGGAGTTGAAAGTATGATTGACCAAGATAAATACAATTACAAGAAGAATGTCTCCCTCTTCTATAGTAGCTATCCATTACTGTTTGGTTTCTCTCATTAACACAATCATCAAAGATAACGAGGTTCTTTTTTGATTTATCCAAATCTTGGGGAGAAGGTGTATCATCCGTATTATCACGAAGAATACAAGTTATCGGCTTTGATTTATTTTTATATCTCTTTGTATCACAAGATAGTTGTATTATATCTTCAATGTTGTAATCATTTAGTTTGTTTTGAAGTTTAAATAAACCGATTATATCTTCTTTTTGAAGACCAGCATTAAAACCTTGTGAGAGTAGTTGATACTCAGGTTGAAAACTCGACTTTGTGAAAATTATTAAATTATCATAATATAAAAAGTTTGGAGTAAAGAGTATCTTTAAAAGTAAGCAGGTTTCTCCACATCCGCTTGAACCAACTATGAGACATCTTAATGAATTTGGAATATTTTTTGGGTTGATTTTTTACCCATTTGGGAAAATAAGATAAAATTTAACATTCCTTTATATATTTGGAAAACAGGTTATTTAATTTTTTATTGGCTTTTTTGGAAACTATGTTTTATCCAAAGTTCAGGTTTAATTTCAAGATAATCCATTATTTTATTTCTACAATATCTTGTGTTGATATTTCCCTGAAAATGACAATCGTTAATAATATAAATCATCAATCCACGAAACATGGTCGTCATTTGTTCAGTCTCTTCCATTGTAAGAAAAGGTGTATTATCACCCTCATACTTTACATTCATTTCCCAAATCAATCTTGTAAAGCAATTCATTTTCGGTGTAAATCTCAAAGAATTATATTCCTTTTTATATTTTTTATTGTCATTAATTGCAAGATAATCACAGAACATACATTGTTTATAGGCTTTTGACTCTGTGTTTAATCCCCATCTTTCACACGCAGTACAATTCTCAAATTTGTCATGTGGAGAATCAGGAAATTCAAGAGGCTCAAAATCTAGTAAACTATTCATATTTATAAAGTAAAACTTTACTTCACGTAAAATTCATCTTCGGTATCATCTTAGGTACTTTCATTGGTGCTTTCACAATCATCTAAAAAACTACTTTCATAACTCTCGTTTGAACACAAACTCTCGGTATCATAACTGTGTTCTGTTCCAACAGAGACACTATCATCACTCTCATAATCTTCAAAATCTTCAGTTGGATAATGACTCTTATTTAATTAGTGGAAAAAAACATTACCATCTATATCTATATACTTTTTTTCATTAACAGATTCAACTACTCCATTTTTTAGAGTAAAGGTAATTTTAAAATGATCCTTAACTACTATTGAACGAAATGTCATTTCACCTGATATATTAACATCCTTTATTTCATCAGGATTTACATCTTTAAGGTTGTTGAAAAAAATACAAATTTCTCCTTGCATATTACAGATGGTCTTATCTTTTCTTTTGAAAGCTTCATCCATAAGGTTTTTCTTTTTTGATACTTTTTCTTATTTCATTGCTTTTTCTAGTTTTGAATATATTGCCAGAAGGAGAGTAGAAACTTTTGTTAGAGCTACTTTAATTGATGTTCTTCCAGATATACTAAAAGCCCTTCCACTGAAGGAAATTGAAGAACTTATATTTTTCACCATAATTGTTTTTATCCAATAGTTGTTATATTTATCTTTATTCAATTTTATATCCTTGACATATTTCTCAGTATCGTTTTCAAATGAAGGGATTGATTGAAACTTGTCTTTTGTGTCTTGAATCATTGTATTTATTAAGTGAAAAAAGTGGGAGGATAAAATGGTTTTAAGCACAGATTCACCTATAAATTAAACGGAATTTTCATCAAAATTTTATTTTATTCAAAGTTTTGTTATATAAACATGGTGAATACAAATATCTTCACTTGACCAAGAAACAAAACATTGCGATAGATGTGATAATGATATTCTTTAAAAAAATTTTTTTATAATAAACACCTTCAATCATGAAAGCACAAGAACAATGAAGAAAGGGAAGGTGCCACTAAATTCTCCATTGAAAACACTGATGGGGCATTTAAAGGACATATAAAAATAAGATTGTTTCACTTTCAAGACCCTGGACCATCTTCAATCATTGAAGCTGTTGATATGGTTAAACAAAGTATTGAAACTATAATTAAAAACTTTTAAGTTTTATATGGGAGTAAAATTGAAAATGGTAAGACAAGATGATGAAACTACTCCCGAAATGAAGACAAACCCTCACTTTATCTCATCATTTCAAGATTTTGTGAGATGTGATGTTTACGATGAACTCCAGAGACAAGAACAAGATGTTGATAACACTGTCGTAGGTAGTGTATTTGCTATTACAAAAATAATCTTTTTAGATATTCACATCTTAAAATCAGATCCTCTTCAAGCTTCTTCTTGTATCGATTTACCAAAAGAGATAAAACTTAAGAAAGCAGTTGTTAATATTCAAAACAAAAATAATAAATGTTTTCTATGGTCTGTTCTTGCTCACTTACATCCTCCACAATGGAAACCTGAAAGGGTTGAACATTATAAGAAATATGAGAATACATTAAATGTTAAAGATTTAAAGTTTCCAATGTCATTGAGAGATATTCCTAAATTTGAGAAAATGAATAATCTATATGTTAATGTATATGGATTAACGGATACAAACAAAGTTCAGAGATTAAAAATTTCAAACAACTATAAAAATGATGAAACACACATTGACTTTCTCCACTTTCATTCAAAGGAAAAATTACATTATGCTTTCATCAAAAATTTATCAAGATTAACCAAATCACAACTATACAAGAGAAAATGTAAAACGTATCCTTGTAAGAGATGTCTCGATTCCTTTCACACAAAAGAACGATTAAATCAACATTCAAAATATTTTAGTAATCATAAGTCAACCATAATCAATTTACCAAAAGCAGGTTCAAACATATCATGCAAAGATTTTAACAAATCTATAAAACATCTGTTTGTGATATATGCTGATTTTGAAAGTATCCTTGAAAAGATAGATACTGTTTCTCCAAATCCAAATAAATCATACACAAATAAATATCAAAAACATACTCCTTGTGGTTTCTGTTATTATATCAAATCATCTGTTGGTGATGAATACAAGAAGTTCGAACTTTATAGAGGAGAAGATGCCTCAGAGGAGTTTGTAAGTTGATTGGAAAAAGACTGCATAAGACGAAGAGAAATAATGGTTAAAACCTATAAACCAATGTTATTAACAAAGGGAGAGAAAAAGGAATTTCGAAAGAACAGTATGTCATATTTGTGAGGTGAAAATTGAGGAAAAGGTCAAAGTTAGGGATCATTGTCATCTTCCTGGAAAATATAGAGGTCGAGCTCATTCCCGTTGTCATCTTAATTACAAGCCCCCAAACTTTATTCCTGTCTTTCTTCACAACTACGCTCACTATGACACACATCTATTTATAAATGAACTTTCAACGACATCTGGAGATATTTCTACCATTCCTAACACAGATCAAAAATACATCTCATTCACAAAAACAATTCATACATCTCCCATAACCCATATCGGATTTCTTGACACAAGTTTATGGCAAGTCCATTATCTAACTTAGCATCACATATGAAAAACATATCGAATCTTAAATCACATTTCTCAAATCAAGAAGAGATTGATCTCTTATCACAAAAGGTAATATATCCGAATGACTACATGGATTAATTTGAGAAGTTAAAAGAAACACAACTTCCTTCAAGGGAAAGTTTCTATAGCAAGTTGAATAAAACTCATTTCCAATAGAGATTATACACAAGCCAAAAAGGTTTGGGAGAAGTTTAATATAAAGAATCTTGGAGAATATCATGATTTGTATCTTAAAACTGATGTGTTGTTATTGACATGTATTTGAAACTTTTAGAACAGTCTGTCGTAATAAAAATTCTGAAGGATTAGACCCTGCTCACTATTACACAGCCCTGGGTTTGGCATGGATTGCGATGTTAAAAATGACAAAACAGAATTTGGAATTAATCAGTGATATATATATGTATATATATATATATATATATATATATATATATATATATATATATATATATATATATATATATATATATATATATATATATATATATATATATATGTGCATGCTTTTAATGATAGAGAAGGCTAAAAGAGCAGAGGATGCTAAAAGAGCGAAGGCAATTTTAGAAAGCTAAAATAAAACAAATAAGCGGATAAATTTAATTACAAATAAGTTGGAGGATGTAAAGAAAAAAATATATCCTTGAATGGACTGAAAACTTTGATGGTTATCAATTGAACAATGGAAAAACAATTTACTACAATCTCAAAATGATGTGGCTCAAGAAGTGGTCAAATAAGAGCATAAAGAGAAGTTTATCATTTAATTTCTGCTCAACAAAGACACTTAAACCAAGAACCGAGTTCCAAGGTATTCTTTGTGAATATACTCAATGGAAATGAATGTTGTCAGAAAATGAAGTTATTCCCTGAAGTAGAACATGAGCAAATATTCGTTGGTTCGCTCTTTGAGTGGAATGAAAATATGAAAGGGAAGAAGTGCTTTAATCAGTAAGTCTCAATCTTTCATAGTCTCAATTTTACATTTACTTGGATGGGAGGGGGCGGAAATCAGTCTCCTATTTTGGGCTTTTGGGGCTTGAGTCAGAAAGTTTTTCCCTTTTCCCTTTTCCCCATTCATTTGAATGGGCATCCCAGAAACCATATTTATTATCTACAGTCACTATACCCTGGAAATGTTGCTTCTGCTCTCCCAACAATGGATGGAGATCCTCAATGCCGGACATGAAATCAGAGCCATATCCTGGGACATATCGCGTGCTTTTGTCATTGTATGGCACCCTACCCTGCTCACCAAACTCTCTTCCTATGGTATCCAAGGCCATCTCCACTCATGGCTCGCAGACTTCGTCTCCTGTCGCAGTCAACGTGTGGCCCTAAATGGAGTTCTTTCATCCCCTCTTCCTGTTCAGGGCCCTGTTCTTTTTCTGGTTTTCATCAATGATCTCTCCAACTCTCTGGAAAATTCTCTTTATCTCTTTGCTGATGACCCTACCCTCTTTCGTACCATCTGTCATCCCTCAGACCGGCAAGCAGCAGCTTCTTCGCTCTCTGCAGATCTGGGTAAAATCACAAACTGGTCCAACACGTGGAACATGTCTTTCAATCTGGACAAATCTCACACTCTCACTGTCTCTCCGAAAGGACCATTTGGACCCCCCCCCCCATCTACTTCCTCAACAATCCTCTGGAAGTAGTCCTTTCATTCAAGCTTCTGGTCCTCACCATCTGCCATGATCTTTCCAAGGAAAGCCACATTTCCAACCTGGCCTCCAAAGCCAGTCGCTGACTGGGAATCCTCCGTCGTGCAAAGTCCTTCCTCGGCCCAACTGAGCTCCTGACCACATTCAAAGCTTTCGTCTGTAGCCTGATGGAGTACTCCTCTCCCCTCTGGGCTGGTGCTCCTGCCTCCCTCCTTTCTCGGCTTCACGCTGTGGAAGCCAAGGCATTTCGGATCATTGGCATCTCCCGCGATGAGGCTGAGTCTTTGGGCGTCTCACTCTCTCACTGCAGGCAGGTCGGTTGGTCTTTCTGTCTTCTACCGTCTCATCTCCGGTCTTGCCCCCCCCCCCCCAGCTGTGTCTGCGATCTGTCCCCACCATATTTCCGCAGGTCGCTCAAGGTCCGCCAACAACCCCCTTCTGGTAAAACTACCAAAATCATGAATCACTGCTCACCTTAACTTTCATTTCTCCTTTTTTCCTGCCTTTGGAATAAACACCGTCACACTGTTCAATCCCATTCTTCCCATCAGACTTCAAAACAGCTGTTCACCACCACCTCTTATCGTCCCCCATCCAAATCCTTGATCTTCTCTACCCCCGTTAATCCACCTCAAACCCACCTCCTTCAAATTCCCTACTTTCCTTCCTGAAAGTCCCTGTAATATCCATCTTGTGTACCCCATGCTCCACACCCCATCCCTCTCCCTTCCACAGATCTCCTAATGTTCCCCCCATTGTTCCCCACTGTTTTGTCCTTCCCACTCCCACCTATCCTGTCTCATGCCCCCCTTGCTGTGCGTTATGTGTTAGCTCTCATGCGAGCCTCGACAAGGTATACAAAATAAAAATAAAAAGCGTGCCTCTAGTTTGGGGTTGACCCCAGGTTTATTCCCAGTGGTAGGGACTTGAAGTTGCATGGGTCAAAATGGGGGAAAACTTTTTTTTAACTCAAAATTTGATATTCCGTCATCCCTTGCTGGAACTTTTTACTTCCTTTCAACTGTGCTTTTGGTGGGAATCGTGGGGATTTGTGATGGCAGGTCATCGACTTATTCCAGTCTTGAATTACCAGGACTACGATTCATTGCAGTTCAAAGTCTTCAGCCTTTTTGGGCATTAGTGGGCCTGTTGGTCCATTGGACCGGTCTTCATGGCCTTTTATTATACATGCTTGCTGTACTGTTTGAGCATTCGCTTGCCTTTTCACCAAGCCGAGATGTGCTTGGGCCAGGGTGGGGATTATACGTTCATTATTATTATTGCCAAATGATGTTATTATTAATTATTAACGGTGTTAATATTATTAGTATTAATTAATGTATGCTTTGTTGCAATGTTATCATTGTTTTTCTTATTTATCTTGTAATTAGAATGCCATGCCATGGAAGGATGTATTAAGCTGCTCTGTACACCGTAACATGGCGTGCATTTAAAACATGGGAATTCTTCCGGATTCCTTCTAGTTGATGAGCCTAATCAACTCAGGAGATCATGACGATTATTTCTGTGTATCACCCTCCACATCAGAAAGCTCCAGTGAAACTCCACAAAAAAAAAACTTGCCACACACATACACACACGCACAACTCGTCCATTTATAGTGGAAGCCTACCCACAGTTTCCGACGCCTTTCTCTTCAGCATCTCCGTGAAGTCGAAGAATTGTGTGTTTCCAAATAGTGCCATTATCTCCCAAATAAAGCTCTAACTAAGGTGTTCTTGCACCAAAGACACTCTTTGTCTCATCAGATTAACATTGTCCTACCCTTTTGTTCTGTTTATATATAGACGATCTCCAAAAAAAAAAAATGTCCTGAATCACTTTCTTGCAAAAAAAAATCATTTAAAATATGACGCAATATTGACAACTTCGAAAGAAAAGAAAAACCATAATTTATTTTTGCCAACCCGTACGAATCTTGACCGAATGAAAATGTTGTTCTATTTGTGCTGTGACCATGCTGAGAGTCCTGTATCATGACTTTTTGATCCCACTGTCCAATGAACAAATCACTTGCATGGATTTTTTATTTTATTTTTAAGAAAGGGAAAGAGGTACTAAACCCACAAGAATGACTAAAACTTCCGTAGAGCGTTTCCACGGCCCAAAAGGAATTGTCATTATTTCAGCAGTTTTGGATGCGAAATATCCCTCGGCCACATTTGTAAACGAGTGTAATCTATGAAAACCGATAAAATGCTTAGGCTTGCAGGATGTTAGAAAAACAATAGAAGTTTAAAGAAAAAATTCAACAATAAATGGTTATTAAAGAAACACTGCATGTCTGCAACTCCATGGCATTGTGGTTAGAATATCCGATTCGAGTCTGAGACGTCACACCAAAGACTTCAAAAATGATACGAGCTGCCTCCTCACTTGGCACTCAGCGCAATGCGACATCACAAGTTGGCGTTGCCACACAGAATGTCCTGGGAAGTTGCGTTGCTTTCCCTGGCCTTGTTTGTCTGAATCCCACTCCTGTAGTGTCTGCTAGCTTTGTCTGTACGCATGTGTGTGTGATTGGTGTGAAGGCTCTTCCATGAGCCTAAGACTACTGTATGCATAAAAGAAACAGTTTTTAAAAAGAAAAAAAATCGTTCTTGGAGAAATGATTGACCTTCCACATTTGCCAAGACACTTTTGAAATTGAACAACAGGACACAAACCGTAGATCTCCATGAAGTCGTAGAATCGTGTTAATTGTGTGTAATTGATTACATTATTTTAATATTTTCTGTGAATTTTGTCTCGTATCGATATACTCGTTTTCATTTTGCGATGTACACGACACTGGGTCCTGACGCACACAGCTGAGAGGCGAAGTCTATGCTTCACCTTGAAGTGTGGAAAGCCTATCGTGTCGTAGTTCCGTTGATGTCAGAGGATAAGTAAAAGAGAATACAGCCGTCAAAGTCTGTGCACATTGAGCATTTGTTGTAGTTGTCTGATACCGTGGTTTCTCCGATTTGCTTTGAAGTCATTGGATTCTCCATTCGACATTGATCATGAGGAGTATGATGCAATGCCGATCACTGTGCGGGTTCTTCCTTGGAAACTCCGCTTCTTCTGCTCCTCCACCGCGAGGAAGCAGCTTCTGCAGGAAGTTCAACCAAGCAGCTGATATATCTTGACAGGTGCTTCTTCAGCTTAAAGAAAAAACATGAATGAATGACTATGCCGAGTCTCTAACGTACGTCACAGTGCATTGCAGACTGTTTATAATCCATCCAAAGATGGTTTTTGTCATCGTTTCATTTTTAGGTTCTGATGACCACTTAGAATTGTTTCAGAGCTGATGAATGATCAATGCTTGTCCCTTTTAATACCCGCAAGCAACTCCAGGTGTATTTATTACAGTATTATCAGTTCTTCGTCATTCACCGATATTTTGGTTTGCCTTGCTTGCTCGTGTGTATTGTTTTGTTTGTTTGATCATCTTAAATGTTCCGTTATATTTGTAATGAGGTCTTGAAAAAATGAATAAAAATTGCTCTCCTCGCACGTTGCAGAACGTAAAATCGGTGAAGCACAATTTCCATCAAAAACTCTCTTCTTGGTGCTGTTCAAACTCTGAAGTTCGTTGCCAATTTACATACTTTACGTTTCTTGATTTCTTTTTTTTTTTTAATTTAGTCTCCATCTGCAGGACGTTCACCATTTTTAATGTTTGATGTTCTGTGTGATGTTGCTGATCTTTTGCATGCCAACATCAGCACCATTAATAAGTATCGATAGTTATCTCATTCCACCAAATCGTGGCTGATTTCTGGTGACTTTCATGATCAGATTTCTTCAAACATCCCTATCCTGAAATGCTTCCCAAAGCTCTGGTGGATGCAGCTTGGTGCATATAAATATTGATATTGTGCTAATCAAGGACTGGAATGATGGCCGAGAAGTACACACATTCACTTAAGCTGTCAAGCCTGGGTTTGAATCTTGGCCCAGGTATAAACCGTCGTCGTGGTGTTTCACAGGCAGGGCTATTTCTCAATCTGGCTGTCCCTCTGATGGATGTTAAACAGCATCCCATCTGCTGACGTTATACCCCCATGGTGTCCTTTGCAAAGAGCAGGTGAGCGATTGACGACACGATGAGCAAATTCCAAATGCCTGCCCTGACTTCCTGAATCAAAGTAGCGATCCATCCAGGATTGTAGCCGAGTAACTGCTTTAGCAGCACAAACACTCTGCATAAGACATGGTAGATGATGATGATGATGATGATCAGTCCAGAGGATGATGCTGGCTGTAGCTCTTGTAAATCAATCAGACAAGTCTTAGTTTTCTCACACCATTAATATCAACAACAGTCGATTTTGATCAGGAAGTTATGAGACAGGCATTTGATATTTGTCCAGGTATCAGAGCACACCTTGACTAACATTTAAAAAAGTCTACTGCTCTCGTTTCAAACATCTCTTTCGCAGATTTGTGTGAACTCCGATAGTAATGGTTTCTGGCTCAGTTCTCATACATTTGCCAAAGGTCAATCTTGGAGTCTTCATCTGCTAGTTCGAAAGATTGGTGGAAACTTTATCAAACCTGTTTAAAAACCATTCGACAATCTTTTGGAACATTGCACACTCATGAGTGGCACGCTTGTCTGCCTTTGGAATCCCGCTTACAACTTAATTTAAAAAAATTAAATCAAAAGCTCATTCCCAAGAAAACTGCTGATTTGTCTTGGAAACTGGCACATTGGGTGCTCTCCACTAATGACCTTTTCTTTCTCAATCTGCGTTATAGCCTGCGTTCGAATCCTGACCCAGCTATAAACTGTTCACCCAGTGTTTCACAGGGAGGGGGATTCAGATGTGTGGATGTGAAATGGGTGTCCCTTCTGCTGATAATCCATGGAGGTTAAATGTCTTTTGTAAAGAGTGGATGAGCTATCACTGGCACCATGAATAAATTACAAGTTCCTGTCCTAACCTACAGGGGGAGCATTGCATCAATGACAACCACATCCTCAACCAATGATGCTACCCCACAGCCTCGTGCTGCATACAAACGAAGATTCCTTTATTTACTTCACTTCGTGAATGGTGCACTCAGCTCGCTCTCTAAAGTTTACCTTTAAGACATTTATTTATTTTTGGTTTTGTTTCATCATTGCTCCATTATCTAGGAAATGCAACTTGACTCCCTCGTAAGGCATGCTGTTTAACTCCTGTCCTATTCAATCAGCAATATAATCCAGATTAGACAACTCGCTGAGCGTACAGCTCATTGAACTTTGTGAGAATCAAGAAAGGACTTAAAGTTGAAAAAAAATTGTACTCTTATCAAACCTTGTTGTTTTGTAGACAGTGAATGTTGTGCAAGAATATTCAGCAACACAAAAATAGACAATGCTCTTGACAAAAGGTTCAGGCATAACAGTGATCATTTATTATTTACCATGCTGAACGAAACACATTCATCACTCAAAAGGCTTTCGGGGTCATCAACGATAACATCGTATGCCGTCTCGTCGCATATTTCAAACAGATTGAATTTTCCAAGAAATGAAAAAGATTCCACCATGGCACTTGCACGTTTATGTAAATCACACGAGCTTACAACTCGACCACCGGTACAGGTTTATAGTAAGAATATCTATCGCGTCTGATACTGATGTGGGTTCACTTCCAATGGCTGCTTTGAATCTCGATCTGCAGAGGAGATGGGTACCACCAGCTTTTTTTTTGTTTCTCAAAAATTGCTACCCCCAACAACCTTCTGCAAATCAGAGGACCTTCACCACCACATATTTAAGGAATGTGAACCATCATTTATTCGCCAGTAACTTTGCACATACCAATCACTCATTGAACGTTATCGCCAATGAGTGAAATAATTTCAGAATTCTGGAATGTAAAACAAAACCATCGTGTGTTTCAAAATGTGCAACAAGTGGCCATTATCTCAAAATCAGAGGTGTAAACAAGGCAATGGATGAAATCGCCAGGACGTTGATCGAGGTATGCTGACCGCCGTAAGAAGCAAGCAGAAACTGACGTTTCAGCTGTTAACCCTTCGTCAGAGCAAAAAAATAAGGGTCAACGGCGAAGGGTTATTGCCTCTTTTGCTCCGATGAAGGTTCAACATCTGAAACATCAGCTTCTGCTTGCCTCCAACGGCAGTTAGCATACCTCGATCGATGTCCTGGTGATTTCATGCATTGTTCTACCTGTCTGCCGTCGAGTGACACTCGCCTTCACCAGCAAGACTAGTTCTTCGTTGTAATATAAATTGACCTCCGAAAAATAACAACCAGAGATGACCGCTATCATTCATGCTGACGGGCTGGTCATACAGGCCTGGGTTATGCTGAGAGTGACACGTCTCGCAAACGAAGGCCGGAGACGGTTCAAAATAAAAGCAGAATAAATATTTGCCTGATTCACGGCGCTTATTTCCACAATCTCGGCCAAACACATCCAGTGTTTTAAAATATATCAGCAATGGTTTGTAAAACATGCATTCATCAATCTTGATTCTAAATGTAATCACAATATCAAGTTGTTTTTTTTTTCCTCGAACCTTGATAGAATGTAGCTTGCTTCCAAGGCACGGTGCTCCACACATGCTGAGCCAGGATAGAAATTTAGCGAAACTCACATTGCCAATGCTAAAAGCGATGAAAGATTTATTTTTTTTAAATTTTGCAGTGCAGCCAAGCTAGACATTAGTGGCATGCCTCAAACAGCCGACAACTTGTGCAGCATACGCTTCGACCTAACGATGGTAAATTGGACTGGATGGAGGGATCTTTGTTGGAATGAGTGGCATTTTTGTGTAGTTTTCAATCGAGCAACGTGCAAGTAGCTGTGCATAGTTGACGCGTTCATTGGTCCCAGGATCGACGATATCTTGCGGATGGCTCGCTCGATCTCCCAGCTCTGCTGCGAGTTCTCGATCGATGAGTCCTGTGTTGAGGGCATACTGTAGCGGTACTCGACCGATGCGGTTTGGTTCAACGAGGCCACCTGTCAAGTGCTGCGCCTCAAGGAAATGCAAGGCATCAGCACGTGTCACTTTGCCACGCCGCAGTGCCCCCGTCACTGACAATCGCCCACCTGACAGCAGTGGATCTTCAAAACCAGTGTATGCCTTTTGAGCTGTTGAAAGACGTGCTATGGATGACCAGGTAATGAGGCCACGGTCGGCTGCTTGCTGTAGAGATAGGCGCCGCCCATCAGCCACATCTACAATGCCTCCGGTAGCAGCTTGTGCTTGCAACAGCCGGTGTGCTGTATTGGACTCCAGCAGACCACGGCTAAGAGCTATACGTATTGGCAAACGCTGACCGGTTCCCACATCTATTACACCAGCTACAGGAAGGGTTTCCTCAACTGCTGGGGTACCATCTGGGTTCTTGGCTCCTGAGTGTCCTGATAGTTTGGTGGCCAACTCGACGATGGTGATATTACCAGCACGGTACCTATCCAAGTCTGCCTGTGTGCCCAATCCTTTGTGAATGGCTTCAGCCACATCGATCCGGTTGCCCGATTTCCTATCGTGCAACATGGTACTCATCCCTTCCGGTCCTGTAATTGTCACCTCTTCCCAGTCGCATTCCTGTCCTTGCAGTTGGCAAAATGTTTTCCAGTCAATAAGATCTTCCTGATAGGCCTGTGCTGGTGTGAGTTCTCGGCCCGTGTCTGGGTCTATCACTTTCACACGCTGCTTCATGTGAGACTGTGATTTTTCCTTGTGCTGAGTTGCAACATTCTGTGTGGCCTTGGTCAGCTGATCCATCAACTTGGCTACCTCCTCCTCCTTCATTTTTAGAGCCTTTCCAGAGCGACCCAGAGCCTTTTGTAGCTGATCAGTCTGTGACTGCAAGCCTTGTTGCCTGGACAATTGCCTGGCCACCTCATCCTCTTTCATCTTGCGAAGTCTTGTCTCTTCCTCAAGCAACATAGTTATTTGGGCTATTTGCTGGTCCTCACTTGAAGATGGTGCCATTGTTAGTGCATCTCGCAGTATCTTTTGTGTTCTATTTATATCCTCCTCTGTGGTTCTCCTCATGGTGTCCAGTTTTGTTTCAAGGTCCTTACATTTGTTGCAAGCCTCCAGGATATCTGCCACGTGCTTCTGTGTACCCATAGTTGCCGCTGTGCTGTCCATCATCGAAAGTTGAATCTGCAACTTACCAATCTCATTTTCTGCCTCTTTTCGTTTCTGAGACTCTTTAACAAGCTCCTGCCACAATGTTTTTGGATCTTCATCTTTGAGCTGTGTTATATTCTTGTCCAATTGTGTATCGGGCAGTAACGCTGCAGTCTGTGCCTTCGTCATAGCCCTAAGTTTATCTTCACTTTCTTGGACTTTGCGCTTCTCTTCCTCGAGCAGCTTCATAAGACGTAATACTTCCTTCGGTGCATTGGTGTAAATGGGCTGTGCACTTGCCTTACTCCCAAGGTCTATGATATCAAGACGCAGCATTCGGATCTCCCTGTCTGCCTCTTCATTTTTCCACTTCTCTTCCTGCAGCTGTTGCCGCAGATTTTCGACATCCTTCTCCAAAGCAGTTTGTGTTTTTGGCTCAGTCGGTTTAGCAATGCCAGCATCTGGCGTTTCACTTTGCTGCTGCAATCTGGCATTCTCAGTATCTTGCAATAGCTTGAGGATGTGTCTGTCAGTCTCCTCTCGTATCCTCTTTTCCTCTGCAAGCTGTTTTTTCAAATTTTCCAGAACATCTTTATAATCCGATTCAGCTGGCAGCGTGTCCTTGTCAGGCTGCACATCTTCAGGTATTGTAGGATCAGTGACTGTAAATTTTTCATCTTCAAGCAATTCTTCAATACCTGTTAGTGAGGGTTCCAGAAACGGATCATCTTCGGCTTCAATGTCCTCTTCCAAAGTATCCAAGCTCCTCTTGAAGTCTTCTATCTTTTCTTGCAAGTCATTTAATTTCTCCTCAGATTCCCTCCTGCTTTGTCTTTCTTCATTATACTGATTCTTCAACTTGCTTATGGCTGCGAGAAGATCATCATCCTCTCCCAATGCTTGGACTCCTGCGTCAGCTGGTTCATCGGGAACGTCGTCTTCAGGTGCTTCAACAATTTCCTTCATCTCCGCAATGTCCTCTTTTTCTGGTTCTTCCTCTGCGGCCTTTTGCTGCTGATCCGAATCCACCGCTCCCTCTTCCTTCTTTTTCGCCTCCAGTTCCTGGAAACAAAAGGATGTAAAGGGTGGGTTCAAGTTTTGAGAAACATCACACGCACCAACGAAGTAGTCGTTGGGTATTAGTTGGCTGGGTAGTACATTCTTGCCAAGAACAATTCCTCACCATAACAACATCAAACTATGTTGTGATCTATGCTTTGTAATGCAGATAACACAAACCTCAAGCATGGCTTTCAGGCTTTCAAGGTATACCAGCCTCTGCTCGTGTGCCACACTTAATTCGATGAATTCCTTCACGATCTGTTTCATCTGTAAGTAAAAGTGAATGCAATACCGGTTAGTAGCGCATAATTGTAAACTTTTTAAATTATCGTTCGCGAGATTAAAGTCTCTCAGGTCTGTTGAGCTGTTGGTATAAAACACAAACCGACATCAACCCACCACGATCTTGCCGAAGTTGCTCGTTTTGGCATTCTCATCTGAACGCTCGGCGCGTGACGCTGGGATCCCTCAGGGGGTTCAAATTCACTACACAGCAAATCAGTTTAATTTGCCCATCGTCTATGAAAGTCCTTGGAATTCATATTTAAATGCAATGATGTCTCTCGATGTCACCACTTGAACCTTTACAAACAAGTGCATGCTTAAGAGACATTAAGCTCCAAACACGCACTCCAGAGGACAGCATATTTTATGATGATGCGACCGGTCTGTTGTCTTTCACACCAAACGTTGCTTTGTAGTTTCCAAAGAGATGAAAAACAAGTTGACACATTCAAAGTACACCGCCGCCATACCAAACCCTCCAGCGCGCGACATTGCCGGGGCGCCTTACGGCGATGCTGCCTCGCAGCACATGGAGATGGAATCGGGAGGGAGTGGTGCACAATAAATGATTGCATAATTTAAATAAATAACAAATAATCGTAAAATAATTAATTCCTCAAATCAATTGGCTCGTAGCATACGTAAACCACCACCGTTTCATCTGAATGTGTAACTTTTAGAAAAATTAATCAAAAAAAAAATCAAATAATGAATTGATTCATCAATAAATCAAAAATACCCTTTTATAGCCAAATCACTTTGTCACTGTCGTTTCCAAATGTCAGCTTCCGAGTTCAAAAGGTGCCTGAGATGTTGCCCAGATGAGAAAGAAAATAAATAAGGAATTAATAAACCGATAACAATTAAGTACCGAATCAAATAATTGATCAATCATAAAAAAAATTAAAAAAAAAAATTTTTTGCCAAAGCACATCTTCACTTTTGTCCCAAATTTCAGCTTCCCGGTTCAAAGCATGGCCGAGATATTGGCCAGAAAAATCAAACGGAGTAAAAACTGAGAAAACCCCTTCGGCACCCGGCGATGACGTCACGCGTCGCTTGGATGTGGGATTGGGAAGGAGTGCTGTACAATGAACAATTGTTCCAAACCGAGCCGTTGATGTTGAACCTTGTTTTTTGTGTCGCGTGAAAATGCTCCCGTTGAGGATAATCCATAAACAATGCTATTTTAATGGTATAAACGGATTGTTCAGACGAGAACATGGTTTCCTTGAAATGTTCGACATGGTGTTTTGCCCGTTTTAAAATCACATTCACCATCAGTTCCTGTCCGGTTGAGCTCTTCCGTACAGTATTTCAAGTTTGCTGACTGCCACCAACTCATGGTCTCTCCCATTTGCGCAGCTGAGCCTCACAACACCCGCCGAGAAGCGCTTCCTACCCTTCTATAATTTTCTCTCCTTTACATTTACAATCCTCCCAAACTAATCTCATTTCCTCAGGGGTTAAAGACAGACAAGACAACAAAACATAAGCACGCTACCATTGAACTATCCTGCAAGGCAAGGTGAACAATACCATTTGAAGTACATTCATCGTTTGCAATCACAAATGAGTGGTGCGTACCCTCCCAGAGACGCCATCAGCCAGTGAGGGAGGTCCCTTCAGCGTTAGGGGCGATTGCGAATTTGAAGTAGTTTCCACCACGATCTTGTATCTCTCAGCTGCCTTCTCATAATCCTGAGAACATCAGAGGCTTGTGATTAAAAAAAAAAAAAACTTAATTGTGTCACAAACCATTTCCTTCCAAGTAATGCAATTAGTAGATTGAAGAAAAGAATACCACCTGAAATACCTCCTGCTATTCCCATAATTCATAATGGTGTACAACATACACCAATAATAACCAGGTGTAGGTGTGTTGATGGTGTGGCAGGATGGTGCAGAGGTAGAGATTTTATTATTGTTGTTATCAACACCACAGGGGAAGGAAGGGTTGAGTCCAAAACTCAGAGGGGCCCTCTGGGTGAAAAAGCAAAGAAAGATGATGGGGGAAAATGTAATAATTAAATGAGATGGAGACAATGGATTTGGAACTTGAATTGTTACAAGTTGATAGAAGTCAGGAACACTGCTGGAGGGGCTCTTCAAAAGAGTCGCAGTATGGGGGAGAAAAGGAGGCACGGCAATTGATACGGAGGGAAGGGAGGGTAACGCAGAAAGGGTGACGAGTACAAGCTAGACGGGTGTTATGAACAGAGGGAAGAGCGGGAGGGACAGAAACAGAATTTGATGGAGCACCGACTGTGGTTGTAGTGGCAGAAGAGGCACAGGGCAGTCTCCCCTGGGCATGGTGCTCACTGAGATTGCTAGGCCGGTGGTGTCTAACATGCAATGACCCAGCGGTTAACCACGTATGGCAAGGCCAACCCAGGTAAGGAGTCTGAGGTCATCGGCGAAATGCCCGTCACCAACCCCAACAGACTCCTCTGAGAGAGCCATGCCGCATGCAGCGAGTCACAAGCATCGTGGAGAAAATCTGAGGAAGGGGTGTAGGACCCGTGTCAATGGGGTACCCCCTTCTGAGACGTAGCGGTAGTACCGCATGTCTTGGAGAAGGGACGAGTCCCCACGAGCCCGGCTGTACCATGGAACAGTCACTGCATGCAGTAGACCAGTCCATGAGAGGTGAGCCGCCACTTAAGATGCCACATGACCTGCGAAAGACAGCCTTGGCGTGGATGTGATCAAGAATATCGACGACTGACGGAGGAGTGCCACCGCAGACATGGGAGCAGCATTTCATCGCCGGTCCGACGAGATTTGTAGAGGGTGAGAAACTGAAGGGAATTTAAGTACTTGTGAGCTCTGAAAAGAAAATCAAGTTTCTTGGAGGCAGATTTGGTGACAGCAGAGAATGCTGGAGATGGTGACGCTGAGCTTTTCAACAGAGGACTGTTGGAGTTGAGCATTTGACATGAGAAGAAGAGGGGTAGGTGTGTTGATATATTGTTACCTCCGGCAGCCAAGATGGATGAAGGTTATGTTCTCACGCAGTCTGTCTGTCTGTGAGCAGGATATCTCAAAACGTTATGAAGGGATTCAGACTAAATTTGGTGGGCAGGTTGGGTGTGTGACAAGGACAAACCAATTCGATTTTGGTGAAGATCTGGATCCGGATTCAACAATTAAGCGATTCCTCACCGTTGAAAGGTCGGGCCAAAAATGATACATCGCACGTTATCTCAAAAGGTTGGACGGATTCGAACGAAAAATTAGTGGACAGGTTGGGTGTGTGACGAGGAAGACGAATTATTAAATTTTGGTGAAAATCCAGATCCGATGACAATAATTTTTTTATGGTGATTCTTTACCATTGAGAGATGGGGCCAAAATCGATATATAGCATCATATTTCAAAACGTTGTGGATGAGTTGGGAAGGTGACAAGAACAAGCGGATTAGATTTCGGTTCAGGTCCGGATGCAGGTCCGGCCTATCAGTGCGATACAAAACGTAAACTGTCCATCCTGGCGGAGGTAAGCGCTCTATCAAGTGCCGCTCTAGTTTAGTCTGTGTGACATTCCTGATACGACTGTTAGCTGTCAGATTGGTGCATCACAGGCATGGTGTTGCATCAAAAAGTTCACCATTCTTTGGATGGGATTTCAACCTGGGGGACTCATCTGCCAGAATTTATTGCCAGTCGACATTAAAAAAAAATTCTCACGATGTATTTGACAAAGTGTTGTCAGGTTATCACCATAACACTGACAACATTTTGAATTCCTGCCCTCCAAAGAACAGCCTAGAAGAAAAAAGAACCGTTTTTACAGCCATTTTTCCCTGCTGTGCCGGGGTTTGGCTTTTTGTGAGGCAATGTTTTATGGCCGGATGCCCTTCCTGACGCCAACCCTGGTCGCCTCTTACGACACACAGGGATACGGTACACCTATTCTAACCGGGGCATACACCGGGACCAGTACACTGGCACTCATTTCGCCGACCTCGGAAGGATGACAGGCTGAGTCAACCCCCTGGTGTTAATTCAGCAGCCAACGGGGCTTGAACTCGGGACACTGGGATCCCAAGCCGCCACCCTAACCACTAAGCCAACACCAGGCATTCAAAGAACAGCCTCTCATACGCAATAAAACACCGTGGCGGCAAATCACTCACCAACGACCAAAGGTCCATGGTTGGGCCTGAAACATGGCAGAGATAAGTAACAGCAACAAATTTATAGCTGAACACACACACACACACACACACACACACACACACACACACACACACACACACACACACACACACACACACACACACACACACACACACACACACACACACACACACACACATCACCGGGATGACAGTTTATACCTGGACCAAGATTGAAACTCGGATTAGGCAGATCGGAGGTGAGCATGCATACCTCTAAGCTATCCTGCCAGCCGCCATTACATATTCCGAGACACGTGTACAGGTATGAACAGTTCAATCAAGCAAGAATATCTCATTTACTGACTCTTAAGATATCTGCATGCGAAGTTAAAACATCTACAAGAATATTGACTGAAGGCTATAAAATGCTTTTGAAACAGGGTAATTGGGGTTTCAGGTAATGGAAAAGCCAGCAAATGATATATTGCAAGTAGTGGGGCAACTTAGTATAACAATTGTGCATTTTGTAAGGAAAGCACCAAATTTGGCACACTAGTAGCCTATCATATTATGAACAGACTTGGATTTTGGGCCATCTCAAAATTTTTGATGGCAGTGGAAAATGGCTGCCACAGCCATCAGTGGCTGAATTTGAGATGGCCCAATATCCAAACATGTTCATAATATGATAGGCTACTAGTGTGCCAAATTTGGTGCTTTCCTTACAAAATGCACAATTGTTATGCTATATTTAGCTAAGTTGCCCCACTAAAGGTAAAGTTGACTTTTCATTTGAAAGAGCCCTCACCTTGATGCATGTGATCGAATCTTGCATAGATTTTTGGAGGAGTATCAGCTGTGGTTTCTTATTGTCGATGTCCATAACGAGTTTCTGAAAGAAAAATTGGGGGTTTTAGAGACAAAGCAATGCCTGCAGTTGCTATCTATACAAACACCTTGTAACTTACAATACAGGACAGCTTGTTCATCAAGTAGTTCAAGCTTCACTGCATTACTTGGCTTGCATGGGTTTGATTTTCAATGACAATCTACATTTCCAACATGGCCCATACTCATGACGGTAAAGATCCAAGGAGATCACTTTAAAAAAAAAAAAAAAAAACCCCTTTCATTTACAATACATGTCCTTTTGCCCAGGACCATGAATTGACAAGGATGCAAGTCCTCATCAATATCACAGCCCCGAACTGCACCTTTAAAATGGGACAGGCAGATTTGACATTGAAATAACTAAACAAATAAATATTTACTGGTAATAGTGCACATGGTAAGGTGTATATAAATAAATAATCAAAAGTGGTGTGTTCTTCGTAGAGATGTTAACGTGTGTGTGTGTGTGTGTGTGTGTGTGTGTGTGTGTGTGTGTGTGTATGTGTGTATATGTGTATGTGTATGTGTGTATATATATATATATATATATATATATATATATATATATATATATATATATATATATATATATATACATATATATATATATATATATATATATATATATATACATATACATATATATATATACATATACATATACATATACATATATATATATATATATATATATATATATATATATATATATATATATATATATATATATATATATATATATACACACACACACACACATATAGTTGCAAAAGCTTTGGTGAATACAAAAAGAAAGCAAAATAGAACATTTTTTTGTACATAGTTATATGTTAGCCTGGTGTTGGTTTGGTGCTTAGGGTGGCGGCTCGGGATCCTTGGGTCCTGAGTTCAAGCCCCGTTGGGCCGCTGAATTAATACACCAGGAGGTCGACTCAGCCCGTCATCCTTCCGAGGTCGGCGAAATGCGTACCAGCGTGTTGGGATGAGAGCCATTTGAGTGGCAACCTGTCGAGGATTGTGCCCAATAACCAAGGAGACTGCTTTGGCAGCACCAATGCTCTGTACAGAGTATGGTCCCAATGGTTGGATGGATGGATGGATGGACATTCAACTGAGTGGAAGGGGCCATCTTCTTTCTTTAAAAACCAAAATCTTTTAAATACTCAACACCAGGAAGGATTCTTCAACATGCTCCCCTTGATTGTTGTGGTCACTGTGGACTTGTTTTTAGATGAGGCAATTCTAAAGGGTGCAGTAGTGGAGAAAAGCCACCACTCACTAATGTGTGTTGACAAATACAACCAACTCTTCATAACAATGCAATCCTTCAATATTCATGCAAAATGCAATGTCCATGACCTGCTAGATATCTATTTAAAAGAAAGACCAAAAATAATAATAATAATAATAATAAAGTTATTTCACTCATTCTAAAGTAGTGGAAGATGGGCTTGAGATGGTGGAAGGAACAGAGGAAAGATGGGCGTCGTAGCGAGGAAGAGTCAGCGAAGGCGAGCAACTGGATTTGAAATTGAGGCTGGAGCTGGAAACGGAACGGGTTCAGACGCAGAACGGAGATGAGTGCCACCATGTTATGAGGGAGTAATGTGCAGCACTCTTTTCAGAATGGCGGTCGAGGATAGAGGATATGGTTGGTACGTTGCCAGATTTGTGGATTAGGTAATTCTCACATGCCAAGCATGGAACACGACGGGCCGTGCTATCCGGCTGGACAGTCGCTCAAGGGTGGGTGGATCGGTTGTTATAATAGTCACCAAATTTAAGTATATGGAGGTTCGATTGTTTCTGATTATAAAAGAAAAAAAAAATTTTTTTTGCATCATTTGATCAAATCAACATACAGTAATTGTGTTCCAAAAGCACTTTGTAAGGAGGGTATCCAAGTTAGCATCAGAAAAGATTGGTGGAGGAAGTGCATTGACAATAGCAAAGACTGTGTAGAATAATTCAACATGAACAAAAGCCATTCTTGAAGGGAAATAGGCTGAAGGAGGGAGTGCTATAACTATCTCTGCCAGCAAAGGCATGGACGGAGGTTACGTTCTCACCCCTGGTGTGTCTGTTTTACCGTGAGCGGAATATCTCAAAAAGTTATGGACAGATTCAAAAGAAATATGGTGGATAGTCTGGGTGTGACAAGATGGAATGGATTCCACTTTGGTGAAGATCCAGATACGGATATGAGAATTTTAAAGTGATTGTTCACCATTGAGAGATGGAGCCAAAAAACGACGCGTAGCATATCTCAAAAACTTGGTGGACGAGTTGGTTATGAGACAAGAACAAGCTGATGAGATTTTGATTAAGGTCCAGATCCTGATCCAGATCCAGCCTACCAGTGAGATACAAAACATAAACTGTTCAACCTGGTGGAGCTTTGCGTTGTGCCGAACGCCGTTCTACTTGTTACCCTCACAGGAGGAGAGGGTATTGCATTTGGATCCGGTTGTTTGTCCGCAAAGAACTTTCGTGTTTTTCTCCATCACTGCTTATCGGATTGAGACCATTTTCACCACAGGAGGTACTACTCATGTAGAATGTTAAAATGATAATTATGACGTCATAGGTCACGTGGGGTGGCACCCATGTTGGAAAAATTGGAAAACTTTGGACCTTTGCATCTCTGAAACCGCACCGAGGAAGCAAGGCACATGGCAAGTCCTCATGGGGAATAAGTGTGATTTTATGACATCATAGGTACCTTCGTTATGATGTCATAACTGCACATGTGGAACGCTACATCTGATCAATATGTCAATTTTTGAGGATCATCTAGGGATAAAATGGTGCACAGAAAAAAAAAAAACATTAATGACATCATCGGTCAAGTGATTCGGCAGCCATATTGTTTAAAAAAAAATTCTTCTCTGAAGTGGCTGAACAGATCGAGGTGAAACTTTAAATGTATGTAGACTGCCTGCCCATGAGGAATAAAAGGTTCACACATATGACATCATAGGTCACGTGGCTTGGCAGCCATATTGGATTTATCCCAAAACCGAGAAAAATCTTCTCCAGAACAACTGGAAAGATCGAGGGGAAACGTCACACAAATATTCCCTCGGCCTTGGGGATACCAGGGTATTCATGAACAATTGATGTCACATGATCTGGTAGCCATATTGGATTGAAGAAAAAAAAATCTTTAAAAAAAATCCTCTCTGGAACCGCTTAATCAATCGATGTGAAACTTCACAAGTATGATCGAATAGTGATGGGGAATCCGCGTTTTAAATTTCAACCTGATCGGACGCATGGTCTGGCAGTCAGAATAATTTAATTTTTTTTTTTTTTTGGTTGAATGAGGCTCACTTGGCTGTGCCTGGATGAATTTGAGGGTTGAGGAGCAGCAGCTAAAATGTGAATCCTATCCAGGTTCCTCCTGACGACTTCATCGTTGCTTTTTGCTTGTTCGGTTTCCTTCTGATGACTCAATTGCAGGACTCTACCTATTTGGTCTTCCGTTTGATTTGAATTCAATTTATTTTTTTATCCCGTTCTAAATTCAACTCAATAATAATAATAATAATAATAATAATAATAATAATAATAAACGGCATGGGTCAGGGTCAGGTGTCCGATCAAAGCGGGACGTCTTGGTACTCGGTCATCATCACGGCCAGCAGTTATAAACTGGCAGTTCTAATTATGTCCCTTATTAATTATGTAACACACCAGCACACAAACACCACACAAGTCCTGGAGAGAGTCTGCAATCTCTGATTGCTCTTTTTACCATTATATCTGTGATGACCCTTGGATAATTGTTACAAATAGCATTTCGAAATGCAGAGCCTTGCCAGGGTACATCGAGCCGAGTTCAGTAGATCTCAAGTGAGTCACTCGGACTCACACACAGCACCGTTACAACACAGCCTTCGTGTTCCTTCAGGAATGCTAACAAGTTACCACATCCATATACATCATATAAAATAAGGCAGTAACGGTTCGTATCCACTGTAAAATGGGCGAGGCGTGTGTGAGGCATGTTTTTTTTTTTGTGGAGTTCCACCGGAGCCTTTCCATGTGGAGTGTGACAAACCAAAATGACTGCCACGATCTCCTGAATTTATGAATCTAAATCAATTACAAAGATTCCAGGATAATTCCCATGTTTTAAACACATGTAGCGCTAAGGTGTGCAGGGCGGCTTTATCGGTCCTTCCATGGCACGAGTGCACCAGGCAGGTGTGCTACCAGGCCGTGAAACACCGGGATGACAGCTTACACAGCTGGGCCGACATTCAAACCCAGGTGAGACGCCTCAGAGGTGAGTGTGCGGAGCTCAAGGTATATATTTAAGTACCTCCTCTTCTTCAATGGCAGTTTTCATTTCCTCCAGCGTCTTGGGGATACTCTCTTCTGCCTTTGGAAAAGTCCAGAGCCATTCGACAAAATCATCTTGCTTGCTGCCACATACTTTGAGTTTGGATTCTCCCAGATCGAGCTGAATGATTCTGCAATCCACAAAAAAAAGGGGGAGATAGGGAAAACATTGGGGTAAAAGGTAAAAATTGAGAGACAGGAGAGAGAGAGACAGGAGAGAGAGAGACAGGAGAGAGAGAGAGACAGGAGAGAGAGAGACAGGAGAGAGAGAGAGACAGGAGAGAGAGAGAGAGAGAGACAGGAGAGAGAGAGAGAGACAGGAGAGAGAGAGAGAGAGAGAGAGAGAGAGAGAGAGAGAGAGAGAGAGAGAGAGAGAGAGAGAGAGAGAGAGAGAGAGACAGGAGAGAGAGAGAGAGAGAGAGAGACAGGAGAGAGAGAGAGAGAGAGACAGGAGAGAGAGAGAGAGAGACAGGAGAGAGAGAGAGAGAGAGACAGGAGAGAGAGAGAGAGAGAGACAGGAGAGAGAGAGAGAGAGAGACAGGAGAGAGAGAGAGAGAGACAGGAGAGAGAGAGACAGGAGAGAGAGAGACAGGAGAGAGAGAGACAGGAGAGAGAGAGACAGGAGAGAGAGAGACAGGAGAGAGAGAGACAGGAGAGAGAGAGAGACAGGAGAGAGAGAGAGAGAGAGAGACAGGAGAGAGAGAGAGAGAGAGAGAGAGAGAGAGAGAGAGAGAGAGAGAGAGAGAGAGAGAGACGGAGAGAGAGAGAGAGAGAGAGAGAGAGAGAGAGAGAGAGAGAGAGAGAGAGAGGATCAGAGCAATTCAGACCAAACATGACTGAATTCCGGTGATGGTAGTTTTGGTAGTTTTTTTTTTGGTATAAGGCTATCGTGGTAGTTTTGTTGGCTCGGTGGCACAACCCTGGACAGGCCACCACACCAACACAGAATACTCAATTTTCCCAGCAAGCTGGTACTCATTTTGCCAACCTCAGAAGGATGAACAGGCTGGGTCAACCCACCTGATATTATTTTGGCACAGGCGAGGCTTGAATTCAGGAAATTAAGATCCTAAGCCAACCACCGTAACTGTTAAACCACCACCAAGTGTATACACAGGTAGGTCCAAAATGATGTGCAACTTTCCCCAACAGTTGTCATGATAATTTTACTAATTCGGTCATCTTTTACATTTTAGGTCACCAAAAGAACAAGCTTTAAAGTCTTTTCCATAGAAGTTTCAACCATGTCGAACAATTTATCTGTGCCCCGGCAGACACTCATTTTAGGGACATTTTTTTCTTTGCAACGGTCAAATGTTTCTACACAAAGGCAGTTTTTACAGGGTCGATCGAAATGCAAGAATTCCATTAAAACTAAAATACACAATTTGGTGTCTGTCTGTCTGTCTGTCTGTCTGTCTGTCTGTCTGACCGAGATACATTTGGTCATTACTTATCCAATCTCAACCAAACTTGACAAGAGGACTAAGGGTCACACAAAGGTGGTTGTAACAATTTAATTTGCACCCCTCCTCGAGGGGGTTTTCTGCCTTGGATGAAATCAGTGTTAAAGGTGTATGGACAGCTTGTTTCGGTGTTTTTCTAAGGCCGCTTCTAATAACAAAAGGAACTAAAAGGGTACTCGGGAGAACGCATACCTCCGCCACGTAATGCCTGATCCGTCAGAACATTTTGGGCCCAAAACATTTTTGAAATATCATGCCGTACAGACTGATGTCGTTTTCGGCCCGATCTCTCAATGGTGAAGAATCACTTTAAAAATTAAATAATTATCATATCCAGATCTTCACTAAAATTGAATCAATTTGTCCTTGCTACACACCCAACACGTCCACCAAGTTTCGTCCAAATCTGCGGCGTCCAGAGCAACGGTGCTCAAAAGCATACAACTAGATCCTGGTATGAACCTACCAGTCAAGTTTCATCAAAATCGGTTGGCTCCTCTGGCCTCCAGAGCTGTCCGTTACATACAAACATACAGACAGACGGAAAACCTGAGAATAACGGGAGTCTCGCGACCACCCAACAGAAAAGGGTGAAAACATAACCTCCTTCACCTTCTATTAATGCTAATGTTGTTACAAAACAATATTAATACTAATAGTATCCCCCTCCCTAAGGGGTTTTTCCTCCTTGGCCAAGCACCATGTTAATGTGCAGAAATAGCTTATTGTGGCATTTTGTGGGGGAACCTCGACTACCCGAAGTAAAAAAATAAATAAATTATAAACCACAAGCACGTACGGATTACCTTTTTTTAAGAATCACAACTGCTGTTGAACACTAAACTGGAAGGAAGGAAATCTGACATTATATACTTATCTTGTCGCCCGCAGACTAACTAACGATCATAGATCCACTGCATTCTATATACCCGAGAGCATACAATAACATGACCCTTCCTGTTGTACACCCACTGCCTGTGGGAGCTAGTTATACAAAACCATCAAATGTATTGTTGAAATGTTTGGACACTAGAAGCGTGAAAGACCAAATTAAAGGACACTGTTCGTAAATCTTCAGTGAGAACACCTGATGGGATCGAGGCTTCTCTGAAAAGGTCGACGCACCGACTTTCACAGCTGGTGGAATTCCTTGCACAACCGTTGGCAGAATCATACACGACAACATGAAACTGTGTCCGGTAACCAGACACAGTGACTGCAGCACCAGACAAAGAAACAAGAGGGAGAGGTTCGAATTTTGCACCGCCATTGCCCGGCGGATCGAAGAAGACCACGCAGTGATACGATAGGACCCTTCGATAGGATTGAGAACGAAGCTGGATAACCAGCGACGGTCAACGCAGATACTGTAGATACGTGGACATGCTGCAGAGAAGATTCCTTCCGGCACCGAGAAGCAAGCAAGACATCACCATGAATTGTCATCTGCCAGCAAGATGGAGCACTTTATCACTGATGATGCAACCAGCAGACCAAAATCATCATTTAATTCTGATCAACGTATGTATTTGGTAGATTTATAAGATAACTATTTTGTTCATGCCTTGTAAATCTCACTAATACAACAGGTTTTTTTTGTTAATCCAATTACTGTGCTGTATAAATACACAATATATATATATATATATATATATATATATATATATATATATATATATATATATATATATATATGTATATGTTGCTGTTCGTCTTTCGGCTGCTCCCGTTAGGGGTCGCCACAGTGGATCATCCATTATGATCCGCATACTGATTTGGCACAGGTTTTACGCCGGATGCCCTTCCTGACGCAACCCTGGTCGCCTTACGACACAGCGAGAAGGATTGGGTTTCGCCATGATACTGGGCTGCCCTACACCCTCTCATGGCGTGGCCCAGTGCAGATCCCGTCCTCAAGCGATCCTCCAACCCAAGCCTCCAAGTAGCCGGATTACAGGCACACGCCACTACGCCCGGTATACACACACACACACACACACACACACACACACACACACACACACACGCACAACATGAATCTTCCTTTATAGCTTACATATTCCCAAAAATTTTCAACAATATTAGTCGGCAAACCAGAGTACAGTAATGAATCGCTGACTGAAGCCGACTCAGAATGGCAACATCAGGAAGGGAGTGAGGAACATATGACCCAAGTGAAGCAAATGTTGGATTGGCAGCAAACACCTGAATGCTGACTGCCTTGTTGCTTCGGCATGCCGTAGGTAAAGACTCTCCAGTTTGGCTTCCTGTCGCCCAGCATCCAAGCAAGCTCCCACACCAAATGCTGCCATTTTCAATTGGGCCGCCAACGAGTCTTGCAGCAGCGAGCTTGCATCGTCCAGCTTTACTTTGCTGGCCCTCAGCTTCTCTTCTATTTTCTGCCATCAGAAAATGATGAAAATTAAATTAAGTTTGCATGTATATGTAGACCAGTAGGGGACGGGGCGGGGAGAAAAACAAAAGAAAAGAAAAACCACTGCTTAGTAATGCTTCCAAGCTTTTAAACAACTCTCTTTGGGTAGAATGTGAGTAGTCTAGGGAATTCAAACAAACAATCCTTCATGTTTATACTATCCTCACCGTTATAATCATCATTTATCATCATCGATGTACCAAACTATTGAAAGAGCATCGTTGTAGCTGAACGAGCTTCTTGGTAAACTTTTTGTTGAGTGTGATTTGCCATTTGCCTTCCCGAGAGTCAGTTTTGGTACGAGTCTGGAATTTGTTCGGTGCCAGCAACAACTCGACTACTCTTCACACTTTGGAACCTTTAACGTCTACCAATGGACAGTGCTGGCAGCCAGATTAATGTCCTTCCGATGGACAGTGAGATTTGCAGCAAGACAATGAAGTCTGGCTCGACATGTGCGGCACCAGGATGATAGTTTATAGCTGGGTTGAGATTTTAACCCAGGATAGACTGCTCAGAAGTGAGTGCGTACATCTTTCGGTTATCCTGCCAATCCATACTATCATAAACAGTAAACCATGACCAAGAGTGGTGTAATCTACATGCATCATGCTCTAAATATATTCTGGTGCGAATTTGTTTTGTTGCATCTATCACTATCGGCACTTCTGAAGACAATTTTCCCGTGGCGTG
The DNA here is from genome assembly GCF_056783735.1 of Eptatretus burgeri. Classification (NCBI taxonomy): domain Eukaryota; kingdom Metazoa; phylum Chordata; class Myxini; order Myxiniformes; family Myxinidae; genus Eptatretus; species Eptatretus burgeri. The sequence goes on along the minus strand of NC_140962.1, from coordinate 6,975,101 downwards.
TGAAGAAAAGGACAAGCGCAGGGAGGGGTTGAAATGTGCAAATAGTCATTTTTGTCGACCAATGGTTGCGGCCAATGATGTCTCAAAGAGAGGGGGAGGGCAAAAAGGAGTGCGCGGCATGCTGGGAAACTAAATTCGAAGACAAGTCAGCGAGGCGTTCACGCGTCATTGTTTGGTTTGTAGCTCTAGAGAGAACTAGAGTATTTAACACCTGGGGTGGACTCTTCCTTTTTTTCCCCCCGTGCATGTTTGATAAAATAAATAATAAAAGAGTCGGGTGGGGACGATCAACCGGTGTTTTATGTTTATATTTGGCCTACATCTTACACACACCCTTCTCGTTCGGCAACTTGGACTCGAGGTTATTTTCGTAAGTGTTACAAATAAATTAACTTTATTACCGAGTTACTGTCTTCGGTAAATAATCATAAAATAATGTCACTTGCATCGCCCTCTCCGCATCCCCCCTGATTACGCCAATGCGTCTCATTCCTGTGTTCCTGAACGATTACTAGGCCAATGACGATTTTAAAAGGTGGAAAACAAAGGTGTAACTGTTTATTTGCAAATGTGCTGTACTCGATTCGATTTGCAATAACGTTGTTTAATTGAGCGCGTGAGTTACGAGTGGGCGGCAGTTTGACATCTCGCCCCGAGCGGCATTTTTCCTCGATCCGCCTCCGCTTCGGCAGCACCAACGACCAAGAGTATGGTCCCAATGGATGGATGGATTCCATTGCATTGGTCGATTTTGACAAGATTTTTCCAATGAATAAAGTGATTAATAACTTTTTAACACAACCTTCAGCAGTGTTTGTGTTTAAACAACGGGATGATAAAGAATGAATCATAATGAACAACATAAAGGCTTTATAGGATTATTTTTTTCTCATTTTTATCACAAATCATAATTTAAAACTTAAATATCCTTCCATGTTTAGTTTTCTTTGAGCACAATGTTTTTTTTTTTGTAAGAATTCACTCTTACCTCGACAGATACATAAGGAAATGGAGAAAGTAAGAGTAGAAGAGAGATACAGTACAAGAAAGGAAAAGCAATCGAAGGATCAGTCCTGGCTCATTTATGGAAATAATGGATGATTGCGAGATCTGTCTGCTACCTGGAGTTCCTTTTTACATTCTAAGGTTTTGTCAGGAGTGAATGGCAGTGTGTGGTCCTCCAAAAGGGTATTTTCAATTGGTTCCAGATCAGCAGCCACTTCCTTCAGTTTTCCTTCGAGAGACTTGCTTGCTATGAGCCTGAGGGATGAAGGGTAAAATAAAAATACAATATGGTACAAGAATCATTAACAGCTATCTTTAACCTTACTTGTTCTTTTTTTAAATAAACAGGACCAAAAAAACAAAAAAAACAAAAAAAAAAAACATCGAACCTCCTGGTTTTCCTGCTGAACCAGCCCCATTGACAGTCAAGTCCTGGCACGCCAATTCCAAGTAAAAGGACGAGTCCTGACACCGAGTTTGAGCCTGGGTATAACTAACTTTCTGCAGTACTCTACTTGCATTCAGAACTTGTATTCCAAGTTTAACTCCTTAAGATAACAGAATATATGATTGAGGCAATACAGTTTTGCTGCCAGGAGAGTTGCTCTTATGTATGAGCTTTAACCCTTTGAACCCTAGCAGCCATTTTACCGGCCACTATTCACACCTCCATATACCCCGAGCCGTCGGAATTTCCTCCAGGGTGCCCAGGACGGGGGAGCCGAAAGTCCAAGGAGCTCAGGGTTCAAAGGGTTAAAAAGAAAACAATCAAAATTTTTCACGTACATTACCCAGCCACTTTATCAAGAGTGCAATTGGGCATCCCAAAGTACTGCTTTTTAATTTAATGCAAAATGCGATCCCAGAAATACTTTAAATCATATCAGGAAAAAGATGATCACATTTTCGTGGTCTTATTATTTAGTAAAACAAAAACGTTTTTTGGAGGAAAAGCTCATTGAATTACAAATAAATCTTGTTTTACAGCATTCTAATATTCGAGCTACACTTCCGAGCAGCAACATACTTGTAAGAGAAGCCATCCATTATTTGTATCACGGTGTCCAACTTGTTGCTGGTTTCTTGAATAAGATCAGTTAATTTGGATTTGCTTGGAAATTCATTTCCAATTCCCAAGAAATTTTCTCCCTCGTCTTTTGATTGCGGAAATCTGTCTCTCACATCTTGTATGACCAGGTGAGCTTTCTGCAGACACAAACAAATATGAATAAACAAGGAAGAATACACCGTTTATCCTGTGAATGAAAACTTCATCACCCCCAAATGGCATATGGTTTACCAAATGAAAGGGAAACTAAAATCTTGTAAACTGAACTATTACTCGATGTGATCATGATATCATTTTTCCCTTTACATCCATGTACAAAAAACAAACAAAAAAAAAACACAAATTTATGACTGTATATGTACCTATCGTTGCTGTTTGTTGGGGCGATTGTGAGTATCTTATTGAAAAAAAACTTTTGGAATATCCCACGTATATTGACCCCCTCCCCGCCCCCCCAAATATTGATGGAGTCTATGACTGAAAACCCCACTTTCGAAAAACCTCAGGACAGGTATTCTGTGTGATTGAAAACAATTTCAGAGTTACTATATTAAACAGAAGGAATAAAATTGCATTGTATATTAGGATGTTGTGAAAACATGGTGAGTTCTCGAGGATTAGCCATTTCCATCAATGTTGCTTCGACACACCAGGATGATAGTGGTTACATCCGCCAGGAGGAGGATAAGTCGTTTCCTCTAATGAAGTATAAGTTTGCTCACATGCAGAGTTAAAAAAACAAAAACAAAACGAGTTACGAATGAGACCACAAAACTTAAGCCTCGTCAACTATTCGTTTGCTCTGCCACACGCAACGGTTTCACATAACCGCACATTTGGGAAAATGTTGATCATAGTACGTGTGTTTTTGTGTCAATGCAAAAATATTACATCTGTTTTATCAAGTATCATGCTCACCTCAAATTCAGTCATGCGTAGCACACAGTCAGCTTGTGGGTCCTTTCGGTCAAGTGGATGATTTAGCTCACCCTGCCAGCTCATCTGCTGTGTATCCAAGATGTAGTACATTTCTTCTAAATCTGATATCAGGGTTTGTGCCTTTTGTTCCTCCACCATTTCTGTACATTAGTGGGTGGTCAAGGGGTTAAAGGTTAATGCTTTGAACCACAGTTTGCTTGTGCAAAATTGAAGGACACAGAAATGTCAGGTATAATTGAGTACAGAAAAGCACAAGTAACCTGCATGCACGTGAAAGATATATCATTATCGAAAACTAATTTTTCCATCTATTGTGAAAATGACCATTCATATGAAATCACCCACAAACATTCCGGTCTGCTATTTGCATGGCATCGGGGTGAAGCAATGGAGTAGGGTCAAGGCGAGAGGAGAACGGGTCGTGGCAACCTTGATTATTTAAATTGATCTCGACTAGTTTTGCCATATAAAGCAGAAATCCACTAATTGGTCAAAGTTTGACACATCCGCTTGTTAATTTTTTTTTTTAACTCCATCATTCAATGCCACAATGTTTATTATTTATAACTCCTTCACTTATTCTATGCATCATGCCTCCCAATTAGAGCTGTCCCACTATCGAAAAAAGGAGAACGAGATGGCATTCATAGAATGCAAACCCCGCACAGTTTTTTTTCTTTCTTTCTGTGATCCAATATGGCTACCAGACCATGTGACCAATGACATCATCTTTATCAAACCATATTTCCCAAGGATAGTTGGTCAATTAGTTAAAATTTTGCATTGATCAGTTAAGCGTTTTCTCCTACGAAGATTTTCAAAGATTTTTATCCTTTGGATCCAATATGGCTGCCAGATCACGTGACACATGATGGCCACTTTTATGAAAATCCTGTTCAAATTTCACGTCAATCGGATGAAAATTGACAATTTTAGAAATTTCGGCCGATGTTGACCTCAAAAATAATTGGTGGTCGAATTCAGTGAGGTGATATGAAAACGTTGTTCAAATTTCACGTCGAGCGGATGAAAATTTATGATTTCAGAAAATCGGCTAAACTTCAACTTTGGCCTATGTTGACCTCAAAAGAGTGACCGCTACATCACATGGTCATGTAACATGTGGTAAAATTTCAATTTCCTCTGCTGAACGCTTTTCGATGTACACTCTTAACAAAACGCAGACACGTACGACGTACGACATACGTACGTAAGTACGCTATCGATCGTTTAACCCTGCTTTTCTCTTAGCGAGCACAGGGTAATAAAAATGCATTACGAGTTCACAGGCAGGATTGAGCCGCAAGCAATCATGTTGATGTGCAGGTAAAGATGGTGAAGCAGAGAATTGGTTATTGTGGAGGTGAGAGGTTCCATATTAAGCAAGACAGACAATCCAATGTCCACCAGCCTGAAACGGTGAGCATGTAACTCGGTCAGAGTATAATGCAACACACTTTGATCAATTTCATTGCCACTCAAACGTCTGTAAAATATGATAATACCAGAATATTTCGATATCCAGATTAGCGCGAGCAGATAACGAGGTATACACGATGCTTGCAAGGAACTCATTGAGTTGGCATTGAGCTGAATTTAATTAGAAAAAAAATTAAACAACTCAGGAATTATATTAGTTGAATAATAAAGCATCGACACCACTTAAGCCAACTTACCCGAAAGTAGCAAAAAGTCAAAGAACGATTTTTAGCAGCGTCTCGCATAGCGAACGCTGCTCATCGAGATCTCGGCATCGTTGTTCTTCTTCTTCTTCTTCTTCTTCTTCTTCTTCTTCTTCTTCTTCTTCTTCTTCTTGTGAAGCCAAAACCTTAACCTCTAGGACTAGGCTCTTGTATATACAAGATCCGGATCTCCTTAAATACTAAGCACTTGTACACATCCTCGCATTGACGGTGCCTTTTGAGAGCGTCTATCATGAACTTTTAAATATATTCGGACATTTGCTTTAAAGTTTCGAAAAGTTCACGTTACTATTTCAAGATTATTCCATTTATCGTATTGTAATTTCGTAAATACACTATATATCGTAAATACATTATGACGGGTCTCGCTATTGGCTTAATCAAGACACGTGACGAAATATCGGAAGTTGTTGTTGTTGTTGTTGTTGTTTTTGTTTTGTTTTTTGCCAACAAAACCTTTAGGACGCTGCTGTTGGACACATTTGTCCTTGTTTCATCAAGTCTGCAGTGTTTGCTCCCTCAAACAGAAGCAAGTGCACCAAATCCTGGGTCCGGTATCACAATTCGTTTGAAAGATATTTTGCCTCCCATAGCAATAAAGTTTTGTTTCAACCAAAAACATTATCCGAAGGAGAGTCACAATTGTTTAACTGTTGGAACATTGTTGTTTTGCTGTCTTTGACTTTGTAAGGGTTTTTCACAGAGCTCGTAATTTTTAATGACATCTTAGGGTTAATGCTCTTGTAACGTGTGGTGAACATTTTTTTCCGAGGAAGTGACAGGATTCAGAGATTGTATGGTGTACAGCTCGTTAATTGGTTCTCTTGCCTTGCACGTTCATTCCTTGCAGCACCACAAGACGAGCTGCTAGTTTTTCTTCCAGGCCCTGTTGCCTCTTCATAACGTTCTTCAACTGTTCTTCAAGTCTGAAAAGAGCATCATTTCACCCTGGTTATTATACCCACTCTCTCAGAATTATGATACACGTTATTTTAGTCGTAGAGAATATCTGTGCATCTTATAAAACATCTGACGTCTAAATTTTCAAAAGAGTCTTATCATCAAAATGGTCTCAATCCACTGCAGTGCTTTCCTGTGCATTTAGTTTGTAACGAGATCATCATACAAGACTTATCATGTGAGACTCCATGAGGTTAAAATCCAAAAACACAGTGTTGAATCATCAAGCGTTTGTTACGGTTTCCAAAATATTCCGACGCCTCCTCATCTCTGTCCTCCTGCATGTGATAGTGATGATATGATGTATATGTTTGTATAAGATGCTCCTTGAGCCTGAGACACGAAGAAACAAAAATGCCACAAACTTTCATGATGAAATTAACATTTAACCCTTCGAACCGTCGCAGCTGTTTTACCAGCCGCTTATCAAACCTCCATATACCCCAGCAGCTGGATTTTTCTCCAGGGAGCCCAGGGTGGGGGGAGCTGAAAGTCCAAGGAGCTCAGGATTCAAAGGTTTAAGCAAAAAGAAAAAAAAAATGAATAATCGCTTACAAACTCTTGCATTAGTAAATGCCTACTTGACGAGGTTTAAAATTATTTTCCAATATTAAATCAATCTTCGTCTCTGTCACTAAAGATATATTTCTAATATAGATGGGAGAAGAAAACAAAAGTAAACTAATTGTTAATTGTCTGGTGGGTTGTAAATGGCTTGGTAACTTGCAGGTATAGTCACAGTCAACTGGATAATTTGAATACTGACCAATTCAAGTAATATCCTCCGGAGAGAAATTTCACCAATTCCAATGGCACGAATTTCAACACCAACAATTCAAATTCAACTTTTTTTTATTAAAAAAATTAAGTTGGAGCTATCACTTCAACTGTATCGCGTACAGTAATTAAAAGCAGCACTCATTCAACGCTACTAATTTATTGTACATTCAAATTGGAAAAAAGTTGACTTGGAGCTTTTGGGACATTAACCATCATGACTAATCGATAATTTAACACAAGTAAAAAAAAAGAGGTTTGTTTACTTGCAAAAAAAAAATTTACAAATGAATTTTATGCAAATGGTTATCAAGCCATGATGGAGGAGGATGATGATGATGGATAGCCATAACAACAAAGCAGATCCGTGGTGAGAGCTTGTACCACATTTACTTCCTGTCCATTGACCCAGATTTGTCAAAGGGCTTTTTGAACTTTCAGTATTACCCCATTATTACCCTTGCCAGAGGAGAGGGTATTGCATTTGGGTCCGTTTGTTTGCTTGTCTGTCTGTCTGGTTGTTTTTCTCCGCAACAACTTGTCGGATTGAGGCAAACTTTTCACCATCGGAGCGACTACTCATGTAGAATGTTGTATTGATAAATATGACATCATAGGTCACATGGTGTAGAAGCCATGTTGGAAAAACAGAAAAACTTTGGATGCCTGTATGTCTGAAACCACACCAAGGACAAAAATTTAAACTTAGCACACGGCAAATCCCCCTCATGGGGAATAAGTATGATTTTTAAAAATGACATCATAGGTGCCTTGGTTATGATGACATGATTGCATATGCAGACCGCTACATCTGATCAGTATGAAAATTTTTGAGGGTCATCTTGGGATAAAATGGTCCACAGAAAAAAACATTAATGACGTCATTAGTCACGTGATTCAGCAGCCATATTGTTTAAAAAAAATTATTCTCTGAAGTGGCTGAACAGATCGAGGTGAAACTTTACACGATTGACCACCTATTCATGAGGAACAAAAAGGTTCACACATGTGATGTCATAGGTCACATGGTTTGGCAACCATATTGGAGTGAAGAAAATATTAAATAATGTTTTCTCTGGAACCGCATAATCAATCGACATGAAACTTCACAATTATGATCTAGTAGATTTGGGGGAATACATGTTTTAAATTTCAACTTCATCGGACACATGGTTTGGCAGCCAGAATTATTTAATTTTTTTGCTCTGGGTTCCTTTTTATTTTATTTTTGGATGAGGCTCAATTGGCAGTGCCTGGATGGGTTTGAGGGTAGAGGAGTAGCAGCTGAAATGTGAATCCCATCCAGGTTCCTCCTGATGACTTCATCTTTGCTTTTTGTTTGTTGGGTTTCCTTCCGATTCCTCCAATGCAGGACTCCACCTATTTGGTCTTCTGTTTCATTTGAATTTAATTTATTTTTTATCCCATTCTAAATTTAATTGAATAATAATCAACATCATGGGTCAGGATCAGGTGTCCGATCAAAGCGGGGTTGCATCAAATGTGGACGTCTTGGTACCCGGTCATCACTGCCAGCAGCTATAAAGTCAGTTCTATTTATATCTATTATTAATTATGTAACACACCGGTACACAAACACCACACAAAAACAAGTCTTGGCGAGTGTCTGCAAATCGCCGATTGCTCTTTTGCTTTTTATACCTGTGTGGAAACTGATCAAAGAAATAAACTAGAGGGGGAGCACTCGGGAGAGTGCAAAACCTCCGCCGCCAATACTGCTGGGTCACTCAAGTGAACCTTGTATCTTATTCATTAAATATGATGTCAACAGTGCTGAGAGAGTTATAGTTCTTTTCTCCAATATCTTTTTTGGGGGAGGGGGGGTTGGAAATCACTTAAAACATGGAAAAATGCAAAAAAAAAATGGAAATTTTGTTGAAAAAAAAAGTTGGAAATTTTTTTTTCTCTAACAATTTTTTTTTGGGGGTGGGTTTGGAAATCACTTAAAACATGTAGAAATGCAAAAAAAAATATTTCTTTTTTGAGGTGGGGGGTAACAATTTTTTGGGGGGGGTTGGAAATCACTTAAAACATGTAAAAATACAAAAAAAACATTCTCAATTTTTTTTTGGGGGGGGGTTGGAAATCACAAAATATGTAGAAATGCAAAAAAAAAAAATTTCTCTAACAAATTTTTTTGGGGGGTTGGAAATCACTTAAAACATGTAGAAATGAAAAAAAAAATTTCTCGAACAATTTTTTGGGGGGGGGGGCAAGTCCAAAATTTAATGGCATGATCCTTGGACCCTACTTAACCCCCCCACCAAGTTTCGTCAAAATCCGTCGAGGAGTTTTTCCGTGATACTGTTCACAAACAAACAAACAAACAAACAGAAAGGGGTGAAAACAGTATCATCCATCCATCTTCGAAGATGGCGAAGGTTAACAACTCTGGATCAATGGATCGGAAATTAATGTTGCACGAAATTAATGTTACAGCTCTGGCCTGTGGAGATGTCTGTCCAGTGGCCTTCCATGTAACTGGCTGATCCGTATAGATAATATTTTGTAGGCAACAGATGCCTTTTTCATTTATTGTGTACAATTTTGTGTTTGTAGTGCAATTCTCAGTGTGAATTAATGACAAACTCCAAGTTTTCGCTCGCTCATTTAACATGCAGTAAAGTAGCATAAGCAAATCGATGCAAGTTAATCGCTCCAACTTAAAGAAATAAATGATTAAAACGAACAAATAAATGAATAATTAGTGCTCGTTCAAATGTTTACCACTTTGTGTGGTTTCTGGAACACACACACACACACATATATATATATATATATATATATATATATATATATATATATATATATATATATATATATATATATATATATATATATATATATATATATTCAAACTATTCAGAGTCAAAATGTGACGGTTAAACTATTGATAGGCACCAATTTTAATGAAATAAAGCTAAAATGGCAGGGATTGAAATCAATTTACATTCTCGGTCTCAATGTGTCGAAGTATTTGAAACGTACCCTTTGACAAGCTCTATGCTGCTTGGATCTGGTGGGGAAAGATAAAGAAACAAGCTTTGGATGCTCATTTCCTCTTCATTAGGTAGTCTTACCAACCACTTCTCCGGTGGGTCAATTTCATTCACAGACACTTTATCACCCTTTTTGAATGATATCTGCAAAGGACACACAGGGATGGCAATTAAAAGTCAAAAACCAGAAGGATTTAATGGTTCGTTAAATTATTTGAAACACTAACTTGTAAAATTTCTGGACAGATGCAAGCTCATGGGATACGTCTTTCAACCAACCAATCAAAATACAAGCGTAATGGAGATCTGATCTCTTTGTTGAGGTACTGATAAGGAAATGTTAGTTCCTTTGAAATGTTGTTGTTTATCCCAGGAAAACGTTTTACAGAAAAGAAAAGAGATTTTAAAATACTAATAAGGAATTGATGAAGAAACCAAAAATCAATTTATTATGTGTTGTCGAATAAGAATGATGTGAAATTTTAAGACAGACTGAAAAAGAAGCAACGTGGCTTATGAAGGATTGCATATGTGAAGGATCAGAAAAATAAAAAAAAGAGGGCAAATACTTCACCTCATCTTGAGTAAAGTCACAAACTAACTCTGCCGGGATGGAGTTGGGAGACTGTTCCCGGCGGAGGCGCAGAGGTGAGATGGTGTTAGCCAAATCTTTTAGCTCTTTCACTGTAACCTCGCACTCTTGAAGTTCTATTTCACGATTCTGTCGCAAAAGGTTGACGGGAAATATCCACGCACACAGACATGCACACAAAGGACATTGCTTTGTTAGACAACAGGGATATATCGTAACTGATGTTAACAAAGGCCCATGACAGGTATAAATTTTCAACTGCAAGGTATGAAAGTAAATATGAGGCACTCTTGTTATAGTCCAAGTATTGAGAGCTTTACCTGAATGTCCTTGAGTAGAAACTCAATGCGAGTGATGTGATCTCCAGGTTCTGGAGTAAAATGGCGTTTAAGCTCAATGTCTTGCCTTCCCAACCACCCCAGCTTCCTCTGAATGATATTTCGCAGCTGCAGAGGAACATCATGCCCACTTATTCGAATGGCTGCTTCACAATGGAATAAAGCACCGACGTAAGAAATGCTACAAGGAAATAATGATACAGAGAGACGTATTTCTGCTGCTCTTGACTGCGACACATCCCAATCCACCATTCACTTACAAGCTAAAAATAAATAAATAAATAAATCTAATCTGGTGGACTATACCTCAACTATATTTGATGAGACACATTAACAACATGCATAAAGAGAGAACAAAGCTCATGTATTATATCCCAGGACTTTTCCCTTCTCCCCACCTACAAAACTCCATATTATATGGGATAATGAGAAATTTAGAGTTCGCGATTAAAAAGTATGAAAGTTCCTGAAATAACTCTGTATTCATCAAATATGAACAATATGTGTTGAAGGTGTATTCGCCATGATCACCATGTTAAATACAAACAAGGACAAATGTGTCCAAGAGCAGCGTTATAAAGGTTTTGTCGGCTAAAAAATAAAAAAAAAACTTCCGATATTTCGTCACGTGCCTTGATTTAGCCAATAGCGATGTATTTACGTATTTACGATATATAGTGTATTTACGAAATTACAATACGATAAATGGAATAATCTTTAAATAGTAACGTGAACTTTTCGAAACTTTAAAGCAAATGTCGGAATATATTTAAAAGTTCATGATAGACGCTCTCAAAAGGCACCGTCAATGTGAGGATGTGTGCATGTGTTTAGTATTTAAGGAGATCCGGATCTTGTATATACAAGAGCCGAGTCCTAGAGGTTAAGGTTTTGTCTTCACAAGAAGAAGAACAAGAAAAAGAAGAACGCCGAGCTCTCTATGAGCAGCGCTACGCGAGACGCTGCTAAAAACATTTTGCTGAAGCACTTCCGTCAACCAGGGGGAATGATTCACTACCCTGAGAAACTAGTCTTCATCGATTCCACAACTTTGGATTTCAGCTCTGAGACTTTTTTCAAGTGCTTCACTCTTAAATTATATTCTATAAGAAAATAAGTAAGGAAGTCAGAGCTCAGGTAGGCATTAATTCCACATTTGTGGCAATTAAAAACACAGTCTCACTCTTGTTCTCTTGATAAGTGAACTTTAAATCACCAAATGCAAAAATGCATTCAACAGTGTTTATACAAGATTCTCCTTATGAATGATATAATCATCACTTTACAGCCTGCGAGGATGATAAAACCATCTTCATTCCATGGGCCAACAACCTCGTACACCTACAATGCTTTTACACACACATCTCAGCTCACCCATGCCGCTCCATACAGGTCTACTTATTCTTGCTGCAACCACTGCACCATGTACCCTCACTTCCTCCAAGTGCTTATTTAATTGTTTTTGAGCTGGTTATGTGTTCTCATTTCTATAATCATTCTGGCATCTTATCCTACCTGCTAACTACACTGAATATAATAAATCTCTGCTTGATCTCAGGTTTAATTTTTTTTTAATTTAAGCTGTATGCTCTGGATCTATCTCATGCACTTCCACGTGAAACAAAATACTGTTAATCTCTTAAATACTTCCACCACATCTTTACAGAATACTAGACGACCTGTGAACCCGTTGGGTTCCCGTTGTGACAGCGGTTGATAAAAAAATCATTTCAAGAGAAAAGAAAAGGAAGAAGATAGCTCCAGCAAACTATGCCGCTGAGGTTGTTTGCATTGATCAAATTCTCCCGAAGAGTACTTGACTGAATCGGGAATTGATTTTTTAAATAATTTTTTTCGTTTCCCGATTTGAACGAAACTTGATACTGCACACCGCAGGAGAATGGTGAGTGAGGTGGCCCTAAAAAATGTTGTACTATCTTGTACCGTTTTGGCTGTATTTCGGGAACATACATACATACAATATGAGAGTTTTAGTAATATATAGAATATTATATCTTTATTGAAAAGGCACAGTTTTTCTTCCAATTTTTACTCATAATCAAACTTTAATAGGACTTGAAACCATTTTAGTTGCTCGAGACTGAACCGTATTTAATGCATGATCTATATCCTTTCCATAAGGTAACCAAAACTGAGCACAGCACTCTAGATGTGGATTTACCTATAACTATAATGATGTGAAGCTAATGCTACTTCTTCAAACTCAAACATAATGCTCTTCCTAAGACATCATAGAATCTTGCTTGCCTTATTTATAGCTGCCCGACTGCTTTGTCAATTGTCTGCTGAACTGATTCTTCCATTAGTATTCCTAAATCTTGTTTTCCTGAGATGCTTGTTGCAGATCTTTATGAAGAAACTTATCTTTATCAATTACTGGTTGGTTCGGCTCGCTCCACACGTCGTCGCAGAGATTGACGTCACACATTTGTTGTGTTGTCATGATTTACACCAATCATGATACAAACATTTCTTTTCTACAAATGTATTTGTAACATTGATGATATTACATTGATTTGTAATTTATTTGCGAATAAAAAGGTCCAAGTGGTCTAAAGATTCGAAATGGTCAAGGGTAAAAGTTGTCTAATGGGCGTAAAGGGTCTACATGGTGTGAAGGTCTAAGGGGTCTGAATGTCTAAAGGTTCTAGGAGGTCAAAAGGGTATAAAAGGTCTAAAAGAGTGAAGGGATCTTAATGTGTCTAAAGTGTTGAAAGGGTATTGAAGGTAAAAGGAGTCTTAAGGGTCTTTAATAGTCGAAAGGTAAATTTCAATCGTACATAATTAATAGACGTATGTGTGTGAAGTCAGGGTGCAATCGATGTTCAAACAGTACTTAATTAATAGACATACAGTATCAAGGCTTCAAGAACAGCTTCACTGACTGACCCTGCTTTTCGTGATATATATATATATATATATATATATATATATATATATATATATATATATATATATATATATATATATATATATATATATATATATATATATATATCAACACCCATTGCCTTACATTTCTCCAGATTAAATATCATTTGCCATTCATTAGCCAATTTGACTTTAAAAAATGTATGACCTACATGGTGGCGTTATGGTTAGAGTATTGATAAAGTAGGGTAATACAAGTGTTGGCTCTCACAGTATGATATTGTTTCAAGGCTTCCAAATGCACTTCTTCCGCAACAAGAAAATTGAGGAAATGATTCCAGTCACTATCAATTGCTCCCAGGTAGACCTGCAGATAACATGGGAGTGACAGGAAGTGTTATGGTCACAAAAGTGTTGAGATTTATTGTCTTAGATAAGCAGAGGATTTTGTGTAGAAGAAGAAGAAGAAAAAAAAGATTTATCAGAAACAATACAGCAAAATAAAACTTCAAAGTGTACCTCAATTGTTTGTTTGGCTGGGTGATTGGCCTCCACAAATTTCTTGCCTTCCTGCTGCAGGACGCTGATGTTTTTCTCCTCATCGACAACATCGTTGACTAGTGTCCGCTGCATACAGAGATAACATGACGTGAACAAGACGATTGAAAACCGTTTTGGAGAATTTGGCCAAAGTGGCCATGCAAACCGAGATAAGCAACACATTTGTCTCGAAGTACGATGATGAAATCATCGTCTAACCATCGATAATTTCATTCCCATTCCCAAGCATTGCTCGAGATCGTTTTCTGAAAAAATTGCACAAGTTTCACAAACACCTTGACCATACTTGACTGCTGGTGCTGGAGAGAAAGGGCAACGGTGGGTGGTTAGCGAGTTATTTGACGACACCATTCCTGGCAATGAAACGAAATGGGCCGATAGGGAATGAGTAGTAAAAATATTAAGGGTATGAAGACATGTCAAAGCAGAAGAGCTTTTGGAGGATTACAAATTGCAGTAATAAAGTGGCACTTTTTGCAAACTACATGAATCGGAGCATAAGATTGTTTCGCAGAGCATGTTTTTACCTTGCTCAAGAGAGAAATGTTTCGCTTACAAAAGCCTTTGTTGTGATTTTTCTCTCCAACATATTCTTTATTGTCCATTTTTCCCCTCTGGCATCGTGGTCGTTTACTCTCGTTTTGGAAAAAAAAAAATCGTTGGGTTGTAATGTTCTCTCGATTCATTCTAATTCTTTGCTTTTTCATCTCTTTCACTCTCCATTTCTCTCTTTCCAAGGAGAGGTGAATTCTTGCATGCAGGTACAGCCAAGTGAGCCTTACAGAAAGCTTTCTGCAAGAATTAACTTCTCCTTGGTTTGAGGATGTTTCAGTCGCGGCTGAAAGCCGAATCCTGTCCAGGTCCCTCCTGATAACTCCGTATTTGCTCTTTACTTCTTCAGGTTCCTTCTAGGTCTTCCGTTTGATTAGGATGAGGTGGAATTTTTGTTTCCCGATCTGTACTTGGAGAGCTACATCAATCACGCTTTATAATTCACTGGATGTGCCGTTTCCAAACAGGATTTTCCAGAAATTTCCACGACAATACGATGTCCGAAGCCTTCAGCGATTTGTCGTTATTTTAAGGATATCTGGGGTAAAAAGTGTAGATTCACCAATTTGCACCACTTGGATATAACAGCTTTACACAATCTTCTATATTCAATGCACATACAGTATATTCAGCATATTGACTGCCAATAGAAAGTTGGATTGGGGGGAGGAGGGGGACTTGAGGAGCTTTCCATCAGAATTTTTTTTGAACTAGCATTGCATTTCCTGCATTTTGAGGGTTATTTCACAATCAAGACACCTTAGTAATATCCTTTATCTTTTGTTTTGCCAATATTAAAGCCTTTTTAAATTCCCAAGACATTCCCACCTTGTACTGACAATCAATGAATGCTCAAGTATTTGAACTTTATCGATTAAATATCAGCTGCTCAGTATCTTCGGCAATGGAAATCCTTACTTGGCTTCTCTTATTTAATCCACCTCCAAGGCCTTAATTCACTATTTATCAGCTGCGTACTTCAGCTCAGCATACTTCAGTATTCACTCATTTATAGTATTAATTATAGTGCTCATGTAATTTTAGAGTTTCTGCTAAAGTCAAATAAAATCTTGTTTGATAACAGGAAAGAGACCTCAGGTGACTTCGCAAAAGGGGCAGTACCCAATGGATGCTACATGGATATTCACAAGTTTATATCACCACCAGTCTTCGACAATGCTATGTATGCCTTAATGCTTCATTAACAACACATACAATGGTTTATCTGAAACTTTATGCAAAGTCTTTATCTGTAAGGACATGATAAATACAAGGGTGCTCAAAGATATTCAACAAAACCTTCACGAGATATTGAGAAGTAAATTATATAATTACTTGTGCATGCACCTGGATTTGTGACATGACAGATTCTCTCCTTTAGGTATTACACAAAATAGTCTCCTTTCCATGGTCTAGGATTTAAGGAAATGATGATAAAATGTACTTTGAAAGTGGCAGATGTGCACTCGGCATTTGGTACCACCCTCTCTCTTCAACCCCTCTCCCCTCCCCCCGATGAGGGGCTTTCATTTTCAGTAGTGTGTGTGTGCTTACTTACTTCATTTTCAGGAGAGTTACTGCACTCAGTTAGCATGAGCAATTAATTACACTGTCTTTTATCACTCAAAAATACATATCTCCATTACTTTGGGATACAGTTGAGAGCACAGCTTTATCATTGCTTGACTGAGCCAATGCAACCCAGAGCAAGTACATGTGGCAGTAATAAACAGAATATTTAGCAGACAATGTAGACAAATGAAGCAATGGCACAATCTGTGTCAAACATGAGAAGAGCAAATAAATTACACCTTTCCATGTTTCAGATTTTCATTAAAAAAATTTTCTGCGTTTGCTTAAAAAGAAAACTTAACAAGTCGGGGCACATTCAAAGTGCACTGCCCCATGCCAAATAAATAAATAACAAATCCTCCAGCGCGTGACATAGCTGGGGCGCCTGGCGGTGGCGCCAAAGCACATCTTCTCTTTTGTTTCCAAATTTCAGTTTCCTAGCTCAAAGGATGGCTGAGATGTCGCCTGGACAAACAAGAAAAAAAAAATTAATCGATTAATAAATAAATAAATAAATACCCTTTGTCGCCAAATCACTTCTTCACTGTGGTATCCAAATATCAGCTTCCAAGCTCAAAAGATGCCTGAGATATTGCCCAGATGAGAAATAAAATAAATCGATAATAATTAAGTAATTAATCAATTCATTGATTAATCAAAAAAATAAAAATAATAACGTTTTTTGACAAAGCACATCTTCACTTTTGTCCAAAAATTTCAGCTTCCTATCTCGAAGGATGGCTGAGATATCACCTGGACTAACAAAGAAAAATAATAACAATCACTCTGAGTGACACTTGGCGAAACGGATCAACACTCGACGGAGTACATACCTCCACCAGGCTGAATAGTTTACATTTTGTATGCCACTGATAGGTCGGATCTGAATCCCTGAACCAAAATCAAATTGGCTTGTTGTCGTCACCTAACCAACTCATCCACATAGTTTTGGCATAACTCGTCCAAAACTTTTTGACATACTGTACCCATGTGAAACATTGTTTTTTGGCCCCATCCCGCAATGGTGAAGAATGACTTGAAAAATTATTGTATCCGGACTGGAATCTTCACCAAAATTGAATCAATTTGGCCTGTCACACTCCCAACCTGTCCACCAGGTTTCGTCACAATCCATCCACAAACCTTTTGAGATGTTGTGCTATACGGTATATACCATTTTTGGCCCCCATCTCTCAATGGTGAAGAATCACTTTTAAAAAAATTCTCAGATCCAGATGTTCACCAGAATTAAGTGTTCCTGTCCTTGGCCAGTCAAGTACATACACAAAAATTTTTCAGAACCATTGCTTGAAAACTGTGGCCAAAACTCGTGTGACAAACAGACAAACGGACAAACGGACAAACGCTACAGACCAACATACTTAGCAAAAAAAATTTTCCACCAAGTAACAAACGGAGTAAAAACTAAGTACTCCCTTCGTTCTGTGCCCAGCGATTACATCATTCATCACCTGGATATGGAACTGGGAAGGAGCGGTGAACAATATATACATATATATATATATATATATATATATATATATATATATATATATATATATATATATGATAATGCCACCGGCTCATTGGATTGATGTCGGCTCATTATGAAGTTATTTGCTTTAATATTTTCAATCCATTATTGGAATGTGGAGGAATGACTGAAATTGTACGAAACATGAAAAAGAGAATTTCTTTCTTTTTTAATTCACACTTCCTCTTTCACTTGGTCTTAATTGACCATCTCACAATACTTAACATTACATTTCCTAGTTAATCTTTTTCTTTAAGATTTACACAGTTGTTTGTATCTGGCCATTTCTAACAGAGTTATAATTTAAAGAAGTGAATGTTCCAGTGTATACTGTAGTTCACACTCTGGCACCTGGTTTGTGTAATATTTCCCACAGCCTATATATGCAAAATAAAGAGCTATACCTGGTGCAGAAGAGCTCGGGAATCATACTCGGTGTTGCGGTCGCTCCAATCAATGTGCAGCCGCTCAGTTTGCTGCGTGTCCAACCAGATGAGCTCACGCGTGCATTTCTTCATGAACTTGTGCAAGTCATTTAGGTGTTTGTCATACTTGTTTGCTTCTTCCTGCATCAAACAAAATGGTGACAGAACCAACTACTTATAATTTTGTCATGGTTATCAATAAAGACATCATCATCATTCCCACTATAACTGCCTATCATGGGTCGCTGGAACCATGTCATCTTGCGTTTGAGCAAAAAGCTGGATGCTGCCTCGTTAAATTCTGCTAAATATGGAGATCGTTAAATTGTTAAATCGTTAAATCAAATATTCTCAACCTGAAACTCAGGTACCTCAATGCTTTGCAATTACAGAAAGCTCCAAAGATGGTACAACAAAAGCAGTTATGAAGGTGGACAGATTCAAAAAAGTAACAATAACATGTTTGTTTGTTTGTTTTTTTTAAAAGAGCAATGAATTATTTCTTTGTTTATTTATTTCTACATACATTAATTTTATTTTCACCATGATATGCAACACGTCATGGGAGCGGAGGTGTTCCATTAACAAAACTCAGAGTAGCCTTTATTATTTGGATACCAGAAATGGTTGATGCTAAAAAAAAAAGATACAGAAAAAAAGAACAAGCGAAGAGATAGAGAAGATGTCACCACATCAGTACTGCACATCATCACCGAAAATGGCAATATTAAATCATTACGTCAATATATATCAACCAATGTTAGAGTGTAAAAATGAGATTCTCGAAAGATCATCGGGCTGTAATCTCCTCCAGCTCTTACCACAAGTGAAGCATATTCCTTCTCCACCTCCGTATTCGTTTCCTAGACCAAGCAAGACAAAGGGCAGATTCACACAAGTTTCCATGCCAATTGTTATCTCATGCTCACTTGTTGTTTTTAGTTGCCATCCATTTATTACATACAAAAATATGATGGAAATTTTGAAATCGGAAGAATGCAAACGATTACAAACAGCAAACAATGGGCTCGTTGTAAATCATTAGATAGAGACCTTCACCAGCACCAGTCCTTAAATAAATTTTAAATCAAAATGGAGTAAAATTGGTTCAAAAGATTTTAAAGTTTAAATTGAAATGCAATTATTTAATTGCAATTGGCTTGGCCTCAGCCGTTTAATCCTGATACATGACACACCCTGCAACCCATACCAACAGAAAACAGTTTTTTTTTTTTTTAAGAATGCTGGCCACAATTTCCATACAATTATCATGTAATTCTGCTTTAAAAAAATATATATAAAAAAATATACAAAACTATGTGGTCACGTAAAGGAATAATTGATAGGTCACATGGTTTGGCAGCCATTTTATTACATTGAAGAAAAAGATTAAAATAATGTTTTCTCTGGAACTGCTTTATCGATCGATGTGAAACTTCACATTTATGATCAAGTTGAAATTTAAAACATGTGTTCCCCATCACTACTCGATCAGATACATGGTCTAGCAGCCAGAATTGTTAAATTTTTTGATTTTTGGAATAAGGCTCACTTGGCTGCTCCTGGATGGGTTTGAGGGTATACGAGTAGCAGCTGGCATGCAAATGCTATCCAGGTTCTGCCTGATGACTTCATCTTTGCTTTTTCAGGTTCCTTCTGATGACTCCAATGCAGGACTGTACCTATTTGGTCTTCCATTTGATTGGAATTCAATTAATTTTTATCCCATTCTAAATTCAACTGAATAATAATAAACGTCATCGGTCAGGGTGAGGTGTCCGATTAAAGCGGGATGTCTTGGTACCCGGTCATCACTGCCAGCAGTTATAATTAAGTCTCATTAATTACTTAACACACCAGTACATAAACACCACACAAAAGAAGTCCTGGCGAGGGTCTGCAATCTCTGATTGCTCGTTTTTTTGTTTAATTTTGAATTTTTAAGGAAGCATTAAGAATACAAGAAAACAAAGATTTGCCATAAAATGGAGTGATTGAAAATAAAATGTAGCAATTCCCCCCCCCCCCCAAAAAAAAACGTGAGAGAAATGTAATTTTATAATTTCATATTTCATCACAATTAATGGATCTCATTCAACAATGGAAAAGTAAAATGTTTATGCAAAATTAAGGAGTGTGGGGTTAAAAAGACTGAGGATATTGTCATGAAAAACAGTGCTTTCTCAAATGTTGTGAAGTGCTGCTGAATAGGAAAGGTTAAACTAAACAAACAACAACGAAAAAAATCAACAACTTTATATATAGAGTGGCCTGCAAAAGTATTCACCCCCCTCCAATAATGCCCATTTGGTTGTATTACAAATTATGTAGAAACTATTTTTCCAAATGAACTTTTTTCATTCATAACTGTTGTTTAGTTGTTGATCAAACTAAACACTATTATAGTTGGAGGTTACCTGCCAGGAATACCTGTAAAACACATGTTCACATCAAAATTCACTGGTTGTAAAAGTATTCAGCCCCCCCCCCACCCACCCCCGAGGTCAGTACTTGGTGGAAGAACATTTTACAGCAATGACTGCTATGAGTGTTTTGGGGTCCAGTGGTGAAATTTCTACCCATTCTTCATGTGAAAATTACTCCAGTTCTACCAAGTTTGATGGGAATCGTCGATGGACTGCAATCTTCAAGTCTCACTAGAAATGTTCAATTGGGTTCAAGTCACGACTATGACTGGGCCACTCAAGAACATTTCTTTTTTTTTCTTATTCAGCCACTCCAGTGTAGGTTTACCTTTGAAACTGTGAAGGAGATTTACATTTCAGCAGGACAATGATCCAAAGCACAGATTCATGGCCGACTCGAGCAGGTTTTCATCAAGGGTTCGACTGTACTTTGCACCATCCATTGTCCTGCCAAGCTTGCCAGTCCCTGATGAAAAGCAGCCCCATAACATGATGCTGCCACCAGCATGCTTGACAGTAGGGATGGTGGTGACTGGGTGTTGAGCAGTGTTCGGCTTGTATCTAGACCAAAAAGTTCAATTTTTGTCTCGGCTGACCACAAAACCTTTCTCCACTTGCCTACAGTATCATTAACATGCTTTTTCACAAACTCGATATGAGCTTTTCGATGAGTCTTTTTCAGTAATTGCTTCTTTCTTGCCACCTTTCCAGAGGCCAGCTTTGTGACGGGAACAGGATATTGATTGATTGATGAACACTGACCCCCCATCTCGGACATAGAACCTTTCAGATCGTTCAAAGGCATTGTTGGATTTACAGTGACATCCTGAACCAGTTTCCTCCTTGACCGACTACAGACTTTGGATTGCTGACCTGATCTGGGTGGTATGATATGTCTTCCACTTCTTAATGATAGATTTCTCCATCCTCAAAGAGATAATGAGTAACTTTTGAATTTTCCCTTAACCCTCTCCTGAACGGTGCTTCTCCACCACTTTATGTCTGCCTTCTTTGGAAAGTTCCTTGGTCTTCATCTTTGACCTGGTGTCTCACCAAGTGAGCTTTACCTTAAAATCCTTTGATAAGTGGAGAAGTTTAATTTTTTAAGTTAAACCACTGATTACATACAGGTGAAACCTATCACATTTATTTTGTAACTTTTCAAACAAATAATTTGCTCCTGAAGTAATTTGGGGTTAATTCGGCAAATGGTTCGAATATTTATGCAACTGGGAATCATCTGATTTTTCTCTGTTAATTTATCTGCATTTTTAGCTTTATCACTTTGGAGTAGCTTGTTAAGAGTATAGATATCAAGTTTGATTTGAAAGCATCGAGGAAAACATGTGTGGTGTTCTTTTAATAAAAGTTTGTGTTTTTTTTTGTTTTTATTTCATGAAAAAAAACTTCAAAAAAAGTGAAGTGGATTTAATAACCCTTAAGCCTTTTAACCCTCGCGGACCATTTTACCAGTTGTTATTCAAACCTCCATATACATGAGGGGCTGGATTTTTCTACAGGGTGCCCAGGGTGGGGCAAGGTCCGAAAGTCCAAGGAGCTCAGGATTCAAAGGGTTAAAATAACACTGAGCTACATATGCTCACAGATCATGGTTACCTTTTCTTTTTCAACTTCATCAGCCAATGCTTTCACGTCATGCTGGAACATTATGTTGGCGGCGAGTTGCTCCTCCAATCGAACAAGATCCACGGCAAAGGGTTGGCGGAACATGCACACCTAATACACAGAAAGTGTCTTAATCTCATATTAATATACACTTACGCAAGTGCATACTGTATCAAAATTAGAACTTTTCACAAGCTTTCTTTAGTTTAATCAAACAACTTTGTCACTGATGTTCACAGCAACAGTTTCAACTAGATATGTATCGGCGATCACCCACGACTTACCCTTGGCACACAATCCAACGATGGCCATATTTTGTTTGGATCACCATATGAACTTAACCTTCAACATTTATGAATAGACTGTAGATTAAGAAAATGTGTCCCCATCTACAATTTATCAATAAAACTCAATCATGAAAATGGGAGCCAAATTATTCAAGTTATGATAAAAAGTGTTAAAAAGTGTTGGTAATTAGGTCAAAAGTAGGTCAAGGACACAAATCAAATATCAGGTGCACAACTTCAGTGGAGATCCACTATAATGATGCAAAAACATATTGGAAGGCCAAGGGGTCTGAGATTCCACATTGGCAAAATAGAGTGGTGACAAAAAATAAACACACACACAAAAAGTGTTTTTTTTTGTTTTTTTTTCAGACTGCCATTTGACCTTGACCTTTAACTGGAGAGTATGATGTAAATTAATTGTAAATACAACTTGTTCTAGATTATCTAGAGGGCAATTTAATTCCGTTTGGACAAACCTTAGTCGAGTTGTGGTTAAAAAAAAAAATTTAAATGGCTAAAATTGGGTCAAGACCTTAAAATTAGGTCAAATTTAAAACTAGTTAAGTCAACCCCACATGTTTTTTATTCCCATTATTGATGCAAAATTTCATTGTGAAAGTCCCTGCCAACTCCAAGATACAGCTCGGAAATTTGGAGGCTTAAGGGTGCAAGAATAATTTTTTTTTCTTCTGAAATCTAAATGGTGGTTTAGTACTCCTTGGGGGTCTAAGAAACTCTGTGGTACCATTAAAAATTGGGAGGCACTAATTGTAGAAACAAACCCGCCAACAGCAATAAGCCTCCCCCAATCCTACACAGGAAGGGCTTATTCAGCAGATTCTGAACCACACAATATTTGTCCACAACAGGAAAAAAAAAGTATTCACCTACTTTAATTAAATGGTGACCATATTCTCACAAATTGTTGTAGAGTAAACCCTCATTATCCAAGGGTTTCCCACCCACTCTTTTGGTTAACCATAAATAATTCCCTGTAACTTTTTTTTTTGGCAACTGAGAGACAGTGCATACCCATCTCTCTCCTCGTGAACACCGTGCTACATGCAATCATAATACATTGCTTTGCTTTCAGTTATTATTGCCCTTAGTGACATTTAACCATGGACCCCAAGAGGAAAACTAATAATAGTGGTGTCATTTGTTACTTATTATGGCAAAATAGAAAAAAAAATGGTGAAAGCATAAACATTAAGATTGAAAAGCCAGAAGTAACCTCTCGCACACCGTAAAAGAAAACAAGCTTCGCTCGCTTCTTTTACGCCGCATGTGAAGGTGACTCCTGTAAACCGCTCCGGTACATGACACGTGGCCTGGAACCGAACCCCCTTTTTCCCATAGGCCCTTAGTTTTATCATCTGTGGTTTTGCCAACAACAGGATTTTCCTGAAATGTAACCTCCATGGATAACAGAGGTTGACTGTGATAGTGGCATCTTGTGTTCATGCTGAACATTGCTGATTATAATAAACCACATTTTGGGCTGCGGTTACTTCCCAGTAACCAATGTGTGCACTCGAGAGTTTGTCTATCCTGAAAATACCACAGATATGGCATTGAGGGTGGGATGGCGGATTCCCTAACTCAATTACTTTGTGGGAGGATAGATTAAGTATTCTCACCAACCAACGGAGCTGTTTCTTCATTTTGCATTCGAGTTAAATTCCCAGCTTTCCTGGTTGAGTTCGACACATTACTGCAGTGCCTGTAGTGCCACTTGACAAATTCGACCGTTTCCGAGACACCTTCGGTATTTTGTAGAACGCCTCGAAATGTTAATCGCTGCCAACATCATCATCATTGATATCCCTGATTATGAAAGCCATAACCGGACTCTTTTGGAAAGG
The DNA here is from genome assembly GCF_056783735.1 of Eptatretus burgeri. Classification (NCBI taxonomy): domain Eukaryota; kingdom Metazoa; phylum Chordata; class Myxini; order Myxiniformes; family Myxinidae; genus Eptatretus; species Eptatretus burgeri. Next base: position 6,950,955 of record NC_140962.1, on the reverse strand, counting down.
AAACAGGCAACATTTTTGACCGATGTTGGGTCGTAGTTTATGCGACTGATAAACTCACTGGTCCCAGCCAAGCCGAGGGATACACTGCTGGCACGGATTCTTACGGTCCTCAATAAGCGTTACGATTCCAAACTGTTGACAATAGCTGAAAGCTTCAGGTTCGGTACCGGGAGCCAAATGTCGGGAGGACAAATCAGTGAATACACTAAATAAAACCCTCAATTAATTGTTATTTCATCGATTTTTCTAACCGAGCTTCGAGAGAGAGATTGATAAGTCGGTGCATATGCATGACGCTGCTGAGCATGCCAAGGTTAATATATGAACTAGCATGCAAGACGATGGTCATGGTGGACATGACAGAGAAAGACGACAAGAGTTTTGAGCTCTTGGGGCTGGAGATAAGCAAATGGGGTCTGTACTTGTGAATGGTGTAAATAAGCGGAACGCAGAGAAGCAACATTGCTCCTAAAGCTTCGGGTGTTCACTATAGAAAGGATACTTGTGGAAGTAGCCCAAATAAAGTGTGCAATGGCTGTCTTGAGTAGCAGCAGTGTTTCAGACCTGCTCCTGCTTGAACATCCCAGTCATCAACGTGTTCACTCACGAGTTTGTCCGTCCTAAAAAATACCACAATATCCTCAATAGTTTGAATGGGATGTAAAGGCAGCCATAACCTCCACCACCGAAGGTGAAGGAGGTTATACGTTTTCACCCCTCTCTGTCTGATTGTTCGTGTGCAGGATATCTAAAAAAAATCGTGCACGGATCTGGATGAAATTTGGTGGCCAGGTTGGGTTGAGAGATAGGGCCAAAAAACGATACAGTACTGGATAGCATGGCATCTCAAAAATGTAATGGGCCCGATACGTTCTCGCGGATCAGGCATTACGTGGCGGAGGTATGCGCTCCACCGAGTGTCCTTGTTTTTATTTGCTTTCACTTCAATACGAGACATCAACGATATTCTTCAATAAAGTGGGTCGAATGTGTCGGCATGCTCCTCAAATTACAATGTGCTTACAGGTAGAGGAAGGTGTTTTTCGATTTCATAAGGACCATTCGCCATCTAACTCTCTTGTATCATTGAGGACCATCTGTTTGTGATATATATATATATATATATATATATATATATATGCCAGGAGGGATGTTGTGGGATGTTCTGATATTACAATATGACAGTTCAATTGGGGAAGAGAGAGAGAGAGAGTTGCAGATTAAAAGTTTCACCATTTTTTTTTTTTACTAAAATTAATTGATGGCTCAATAATTCCTCATAATCACAGCGAGTGTCCAATTAGACATTGTGTACAAAGTGCCATCTATGTTGACATGATCATTCCTTGCTGAAGCCACCCTTGGTGCACACTTACCCGTTTGTGCTGGATTTTAGTTAAAAGGTGTTCTCCCCATGTAACTTCAGGAATCTTATTCTCTTTGTAGAGTTCATTGTGGTTTGTGAGTAGATCAGCGATGTGTGCTCGGAGTAGGTCGATGCTGGAGGGATGGAGATGTGCGAGGAGTGGTGGTGTTAGGGGGTAGGGGGTGGGGGGAGTAGATAGAAAAAAAAAAGGAAAGAGACAAGAAGGGAGGAGGGAGTGAATATACTCTCGAGTCAAGACCGATGAATAAATTTCTTTCCACATTGTGCAAAACAGAATTACTCAAGCCTATTTGTATCACAGAGACCAAGAAGTTGCAGCGGAAACTCACTCCATGGTGATTAGTTTGGCCTGGGCATGGCCATCGGTTGTGATTTGCTGAATATCAGCAGTGATTGGGGAACCAACAATCTCTTCAGCCTTCTTCAGTTCTTCTAGGGTGTGCTGGGCATTCTTCAGCGCTTTCTTAGCTTCAAGGTTCTTGATGTCCTGTCAGGTGAGAGCATGAGGGGAGAGAGAGATACACCAGACGAGTTAGCGCAGGTAAATTCGTTAACAAGAAGATGTTAAACAATGGGTTTCGTCAACCGAGATTGGATAAGATTATAGCAACTGCCTTGGGAAGTGAGGGGCTGCTGATGTTTAGAGTATCAGCCCTTCATCAGAGCGAAAAAAAGAAAATGCCATTGAAGAGGGTTTATAGTTATAGCGTTGAGCGTGGGTGACAGATCAAAGGGCTTGATGAAACATCAAGGATCAAAGATCACAAGGATGGGGTCGAAGATGCAGGTTCGAGGATGAAAGGGAATTACACCATGGATAATAATCAGATTGTAATACTTAACAGAAGAAAAGAGGAAAATGAAAAAGGCATTAAATAAATAATGAAGAAAAATTATGGGAGATGAAATAAACTGTAAACATATCAAGATAAGAGAATGAAGTAAATGAAAAGTGTTCATTAAACCCATTGAGTGCCAATGCACCAAGTTTGAAAATGCATTTTCCTTCTTTGTGTCTGCAGGTGTTATCCGTGTCGCTGTGGGAAAGAGAAATTCCACGGATCGTCACACGTTGGGTGGAATACCCAGGAAGATGAAAATGTTGAGCTATTGGTTTGGAGAGGTCCGTGCTGTTACAACAAGTGAGTGTTACCAACTAGTTATTCCAACAAGTGAGTGTTACCAACTAGTTATTATAACAATTGAGTGTTACCAACCAGTTATTATAACAAGTGAGTGTGGCCAACTAGTTATTACAACAAGTGAGTGCTCAGAGAAAAGATCATGGAGCCTTCGACGCACCGCCGCGATATAGAATTTGTTACAGAAGGTGAAATTACAACAATATATCACTGTATGTGAGTGGAAGTGCAATGTAAGTTGTCAGTCACTTTAAGGGATAAATTGGAGAGACAGACAGAGACAGAGACAGAGACAGAGACAGAGAGAGAGAGAGAGAGAGAGAGAGAGAGAGAGAGAGAGAGAGAGAGAGAGAGAGAGAGAGAGAGAGAGAGAGAGAGAGACTTTGAAGAACATCCTGATCCAGATACGAGAATTTAAAAAAATATTTCAGTGATTCTTCACTTTTGAGATAATAATAATAATAATAATAATAATAATAATAATAATAATAATTGGAACCATACTCTGTACAGAGAGTGTCGGTGCTGCCAAAGCAGTTTCCTGAGCTATTGGGCACAATCCTGGACGGGTCGTCACTCCGACGCAGGATACTAGAATGGCTCAATTATCCCAGCAAGCTGGTACTCAATTTGCCAACCTCGGAAGGATGACAGGCTGAGTCAACCTCCTGGTGTATTAATTCAGCGGCCAACGGGGCTTGAACTCAGGACCCTAGGATCCCAAGCCGCCACCCTAACCGCTAAACCAACACCAGACTTATTCACTATTGAGAGATGGTGTGAAAAACAAGACATAGCACAATATTTCAAAAAGCTGTGGATTAATTATAACAAAACAAGGTGGATGGGTTGGTTCGGTGACAAGAACAAGCAGATTTGATTTTGGTCAAGGTCCCGATTCAGATCCGACCTATCAGTGAGATACAAAATTTTAGCCTGGTTGAGGTATGTTCTCTACCACGTGCTATTCCAATTTAGATCCTGAAAATGATGTGGTTATTTTGATTAAAATACATGTGTTTCGACACTTTCAAAACCACTTAAAACACATCGGCTGAAGGTCAGAGTGTACTAGTCATTTAACTACGGAATTTCAGAAATTTATCTCATGCTCAAAATAAACAAAGGACCAGTTCTGAAAATAAATAAATAAATAAATAAATAAATAAAAACCAAGGTCGTTTCAGGATCATTCTGTACCGCTAAGTTCGTCTGAATGATATTCTTGACTAAGAGGTTACTAGGATGGAAAGTTAATGCAAATGGAATGCTTTCTTGTACAAATGGTGGAGCCAATGAGAATAAGAATTGGAATCGAACTTTTAAGGTACATCGGCAGGATGATGGGATGAATACAACGTGACCGTGTGAATCAGTTATCTTGTCATGATGGCTATTTGTGTTTGACAGAATCATTAATCCTAAAAAATAAGAAATAAAAATAAAAATGATAGAACTATCTGAAATCTTCCTAATGAAATGAAGTCCAAAATTAAAGGAATTAACAAAATTGATTAACGAGTTGAGCAACTACAAGATGTAGGACCTTTGCCGGCATCTATTAAGAGTAGGCTTTCCCTCTTTGTAGTTAATAGCGGCCTTTCCAAAACTGCAGATGACTCAAAGCTGGAAATAAGGTCGGTAGCAGATGGGGGGGGGGGGGGGGGGGTGATCAGATTCAGAAGGTAGCACCAGGTTGTTCACCTTGTGATTTATCATTTACCTAAGGAGGATTCATGAGCTGATATAATGTCTGAATATTGCTTTCTCCTGAATAATGAAAACGCTTGGAATTCATTTCCTGAATCGTAAGATTAATGGAGACAACTGAAATAGCAGGAAATTAATTTCGAAATCAGAAAGGCAGTTGAGAATTTTGCAATCAAGAATCTCCCATTTTACTCCCAGAAAAAAAAAAAGAAAAAGTCACGCACGTGCAAAAAAAAAAAAAGTCTTTCTCTGGCATCCTGCTTCATCAGGAACATTTCTGGTGTTTGAGCCTGGGAGGAATTAACTTTTGTAAACAATCATGTAATAAAGGCTCGATTTCAATCTCACCTGTTGAATCTCAGTTTCCGCGATGATGATATGTTTCTCTGCCTCATCACCAGCAGTCTGGACCCTCAACACGAGCTCTTCGAGGGTCACCTTTGGGGTCCTGCAACATTATGTGTACATCTAAATAAAAGGATACATCTCATCAACTCCAAACTTCCCCCATAAGTTTTGCTACTTTTACCAATATTGTGAGAGTCTGTTCATCCCACGTCCGTATCTACTCACTTTATTACGATGTGGGTTTGTTAACCTCTTCAACTCCTGTTATTTAGCTCTCACGTACATGAACATCAATTTCAAAATAAATAATAAAACAGAAAACTTCACTCTTCGACGTCAACGTTAGTATATTTCTCGTTTATAGATTTGCTTCGTTACCTCCTCCACTGAAGGTGAATGGATGTTATCGTTTCACCCCCGTCTGTTGGTTACTCGTGAAATCGGAGATTTGCAAGTTTATTGGTTGGTCTCGTCTGTTGTATGTAGTATGTCAATCACCTACAGGTCATATTTTTACTCCGATCTTCACAAAACTTCAGCACCCGGTAGAGGTAATGACAAGCTCGAAGCCTATCGTTTTTGAGGTCAATAGTTCAAAGGTCAAGATCACATAAATCATCAATTTTCAATCAATTCACATGATATCTATGAATATACTGAACTGCATATAAAACTGGAAAAAATGGGTGGACGGTGAACCCTTGTCGGGGTGAAGCCGAGGTCGACCCCTGTGAGAATGTCTATTAATTACTTATTCTTGGACCTTGACGACGTCTATTAATTACGGACTATTGGAACATACCTTGTAGATGTGTTCACCTGAAGAGCCCTTACATATTTTAGACCCCCTTTAAACCATTTTTAACCTTTTATACCCTTGGGACCATTGAAGACCCTTTAAACCTTTACACACTTTAAACATTTCAAGACCCCAAAGACTCCTAAGACCCCTAACAACCCAAAGATCCCTTATAACCCCAAGACCCTCGAAGACCCCCAAAGACCCGGAAAGACCATTTAATACCCCCAAAGATCGTTAATAACCACATCAGAGTATCAAGCTAAGAGGGTGCAAATTAAAAATCGAATAATTAATTTTCTCAGGTTCTTGCTCATTTTAGTTCATGGCTAAAAAGTTCATGGCTTTAGTTCATGTTCATTCTCAGGTTCTAGTTTTTTTTTTTTGGGGGGGGGGTTCGAAATCACTTAAAACATGTAGAAATTCAAAAAAAAAAATTCAAATATTTTTTAAAAATAGCCGCCATATTGGATTTTGTACCAAGTCCAAAATCTAATGGCATGATCCTTGGACCATACCTCATCCCCCCACCAAGTTTCATCGAAATCCGTTGAGGAGTTTTTCCGTAATACTGTTCACAAACAAACAAACAAACAAACAGAAAGGGGTGAAAACAGTAACCTCCGATCTTCGATGGCGGAGGTTAACTAGAGGGGGAGCACTCGGGAGAGTGCAAAACCTCCGCTGCCAATACTGCTGGGTCACTCAAGTGAACCTTATATCTTATTCATTAAATATGTCAACAGTGCTGAGAGTTATAGTTCTTTTCTCCAACAATTTTTTTTTTGGGGGGGGGGGGGTTGGAAATCACTTAAAACATGTAAAAATGCCAAAGGAAAAAAGAAATCGAAATTTTGTAGAAAAAAAAGTTGCAAATTTTTTTTCCTCTTACAAATTTTATTGGGGGAGGAAGGTTGGAAATTAATTAAAACATGTAATGCAAAAAAAAATGGGGGGCTAACAATTTCTTTGGGGGGGGTTGGAAATCACTTAAAACATGTAAAAATGCAAAAAGAAAATTTTTCTCAATTTCTTTGGGGGGGGTTGGAAATCACTTAAAACATGTGGAAATGCAAAAAAAAATTCTCAATTTCTTTTGGGGGGGTTGGAAATCACTTAAAATATGTAGAAATGCAAAAAAAAAAAATTTTTTCTCGAACAATTTTTTGGGGGGGTAACAATTTTTTGGGGGGTTGGAAATCACTTAAAACATGTAGAAATGCAAAAAAAATTCTCTATTTTTTTGGGGGGTAACAATTTTTTTTTGGGGGGGGTTGGAAATCACTGAAAACATGTGGAAATGTAAAAAAAAAATTTCTCTAACAATTTTTATGGGGGTAATTTTTGGGGGGTTGGAAATCACTTAAAACATGTAGAAATGCAAAAAAAATTCTCTATTTTTTTTGGGGGGGGAGGCAAAAGAAAAAATTTAGGGGGGGGTTGGAAATCACTTAAAACATGTAGAAATGCAAAAAAAAAAAAAAATTCTCTAACAATTTTTTTTGGGGAGGGGGAGGGGGACCAAGTCCAAAATTTAATGGCATGATCCTTGGACCATACCTAACCCCCCCCCCCCACCAAGTTCCGCCAAAATCCGTCGAGGAGTTTTTCTGTAATACTGTTCACAAACAAACAAACAAAACAAACAAGCAGTCATAGACTGGTACTTACGAAATCGTCAACTTGACCTCTGACCTTGTCTAATAAAAGCTCTCTCTTGAGAAGGTAGCGACGCAAACCAGAAGTTTCTACGATGATTCTGTACCAAACCATCAAAAAAATCGAATGTTTTGGAAGTTTGACCTCACTGTGACCTTGACCTTTGACCGATTTTGACCAAAATCTAATCAGCACTAGCCATCACCCTCCTGAATCACGTGGTGTAATTTGACATTGGTAGCTTCTTCCGTTCTCGAGTTATCGTGCCTACAAACAAACAAACGAACAAACTAACAAACAAACAAACAAACAAACAAGCAGTCATAGACTGGTACTTACGAAATCGTCAACTTGACCTCTGACCTTGTCTAATAAAAGCTGTCTCTAGAGAAGGTAGCTACGCAAACCAGAAGTCTCTACGATGATTCTGTACCAAACCATCAAAAATCGAATGTTTTGGATGTTTGACCTCACCGTGACCTTGACCTTTGACAGATTTTGACCAAAATATAATCAGCACTAGCCATCACCCTCCTGAATCACGTGGTCTAATTTGACATTGGTAACTTCTTCCGTTCTCGAGTTATCATTTTTTTGATGTTTGACCTCACTGTGACCTTGACCTTTGACCAAAATATAATCAGCACTAGCCATCACCCTCCTGAATCACGTGGTCTAATTTGACATTGATAGCTTCTTCTGTTCTTGAGTTATCTGTACCAAACCATCAAAAATCGAATATTTGACCTCACTGTGACCTTGACCTTTGACCGATTTTGACCAAAATCTAATCAGCACTAGCCATCACCCTCCTGAATCACGTGGTGTAATTTGATTATTGATAGCTTCTTCTGTTCTCGAGTTATCTGTACCAAACCATCAAAAATCGGATATTTGACCTCACTGTGACCTTGACCTTTGACCGATTTTGACCAAAATCTAATCAGCACTAGCCATCACCCTCCTGAATCACGTGGTGTAATTTGACATTGGTAGCTTCTTCCGTTCGAGTTATCTGTGCCAAACCATCAAAAATCAAATATTCGACCACACTGTGACCTTGAGCTTTGACCGATTTTGACCAAAATCTAATCAGCACTAGCCATCACCCTCCTGAATCACGTGGTGTAATTTGACATTGGTAGCTTCTTCCGTTCTCGAGTTATCTGTGCCAAACCATCAAAAATCAAATATTTGACCTCACTGTGACCTTGACCTTTGACTGATTTTGACCAAAATCTAATCAGCACTAGCCATCACCCTCCTGAATCACGTGGTGTAATTTGACATTGGTTGCTTCTTCCGTTCTCGAGTTATCGTGCCTACAATCAAACAAACAAACAAAGAAACGAACAGAAACGGAAGGCATCAATATACTTACGAAATCTTTAGATTTCGTAAGTAACAAACAAACAGAAAGGGGTGAAAACAGTATCCTCCATCCATCTATCTTCGAAGATGGCGGAGGTTAATAAATAAATAAAAGATAAAAAAATTTATTGCAGGGAAAAATTAATTTCACTTCCTGACACCTTTAGGCTCTCAAACATATTAGGTGGAGCAAACAACATGTATCGTCTGCACAAGAAGTGAAAATTTAAAGTTTTCTCATGGAAAAGACAAACAGTTGTGGACAAGCTGGATATGAAGATGACGACGCTGTAACAATGTGGTCATTTTAATGTGACGACTTCAACAAGTAGATAATACGTACAATGCAAATACAACATGCCTTCTCAAAAACAGCACCTTCAAATAAAATGGGAATTCAAATGTTGTATGAACGGGATACTCGATATGGTCCAAAACATATACTTTTCAATACTAATGAGACAAATTATAGAAATAAAAAATTAATTTTATATATCATCTTACAATTTACATATGCATACAAAAACATTGGCCTGTCAGGGACTATTGTGAGTTTCTCGATGATCACACTGTCTGAACATCCTACGTATAATCTTACTATAATGGAGCAAACGTGGATGTCACCAAAAGTCAAAAAATTGACATTTAACAGTTGTTGGGCCGACGTAGAAGTTCCAAACACAGTTCTACCTCCCATTCCGCCCACAATCTTGGCCTTAAGTGGCCACCCAAGGCCAGCGGATGAATACGTATTTTAGCCTTACTCCGGTGAACATACTCCAGCCAGAGCTCCGGTAAACCGAGAAGGGTACTCCGGTCTGGAGGGCAAGGGTGCCCTCGAGTTAATACAACGTTGATATTTATTGATGTATCGGAATCAAAGATTCAATTACAAAAGTGAAACCAAATAGTCACCAAACTATGCTTTCATAATTCAAGGCCAGAACAGGATGGTTTATGCCTGGTGTTGGCTTAATGGTTAGGGTGGTGGGCTTAGGATCCGAGGATCCTGAGTTCAAATCCCACTCGGCTGTTGAATTAATACCAGGTGGGGTTGACTCTGCCTGTCATCCTTCCGAGGTCGACAAAATGAGTGCCAGCATGCTGGTATCCTGTGTCGGAGTGGCGACCCGTCCAGAATTGTACCCAATAGCCAAGGAGACTGCTTAGGCAGCACCAACGCTCTGCACAGAGTATGGTCCCATTGGATTGACAGGATGGTTTAATGAGCAAGGTAAAATAATTGCTTTGTTTGTCTGAATAGGCTAGAAATACAGGAACTCATCATCATATACCATACTTTATAGAACATCGGTTCTGTTGATCTAGTCCATGGGCAAGGGTTATGCTGGGTGGTTTGCCATTGCCTTCCCAGCAATCAGTCAGTGCAGGGATTTAGAATTTGGCCCGGGTACCAGCGATAGCTCGCCTAATATACGTGATGGATACCGTGAGATCTTTAGGGTTCACCAACTAATACCGGCAGATGGGACGCTCATTTAACATGTACTGCACACACATGGATGAATTACCCTGCCTGTAAATCGCCAGGATGACGGTTTATATCTTGGTTGGGATTTGAACAGTTTATATCTATGGGAGTGAAGGATAATTATCTGAGGATACTACTGTATGGTAGGTAGGTAGGTATGGCAGCATGCGCCGGAGCAGCACGTCACTGCATCCACTTTCCGCCGGTACTCCAGGGGCCTCCATCTGGCCATCCCCCAGGCAGAAGCCTGGACCATCCCCATCTCCTTGAGATGCCGATCAACCTGCTGCAACCACGAGGCATGTTTGGCCCATGAGCCTCCTCCACTCACGAGGCTCCCTCGCTGAGAGAATCTGGTGAGCAGGATCAGCGTCAGGAAAACGAGCCACATGTCCATACAGCCGCAGATGATGCTCACGGACAATGCAGGTAACAAATCTCATTTGAGTCTCTCTCAGCAACCGCTCGTTGGACACAAAGTCCAACCAGCAATATCCAAGGATTCTCCAAAGAGACCTGGTACCAAAGGAATTAAGTCTCCATCTCAGATCCATAGAGCAAGACTGGAAGCACCAAGGACCTGAAGACTCGGACTTTTGTCCTCCCGCACAGGTAGCGGCAGCGCCACACCCCATGATCCAGTGAATCCATGACTCCCCAGGCCCGACCGATGTCTATTGACCTCTGACTCACAGCCAGCAGAGACATGAATATTCCAAGGTAAGTGAATCTCTCCACGACCTCAAGATCCTCATCACAAACAGGCACAGACAGTACAGCAGCATCTAAGATGTCATGGAAAGCCTGGATCTTAGTTTTGACCCAGGAAACCCGTAATCCCAGCGGCTCCGACTCTTCATTCAGCACCTCAAGGGCCCCCAAAAGGATATCTAAAGTCTCCACAAAGATGACTGCATCATCTGCGAAATCAAGCTCAGAGGTCTTGACATTCCCAAACGATGCAACGCAGCTTGATCTTTCCGACATCCTCCCAAGAATCCAGTCCATACAAGTGCTGAAAAGTGTGGGGGCAAGTACACACCCCTGACAAACTCCAGTAACAACTGGAAATAAGTCAGAGATGGTACCACCACACTTCACAACACTCTCAGTACCAGAGTAGAGTTCAGACATCAGATCGATCAGTTTTGGTGGCACCCCACAAAACCAGACCAAGAATCCTCCAGAGGACATCCCGATTCACTGAATCAAACGCTTTACAGAGATCAACATAGGCTGCAAGCAGCTCCTGCCGAAACTCTCGTCTGCGTTCGGTGAGGACACGAAGGGCAAGGATACGGTCAATCGTTGACCTCTTTGGTGTAAAGCCTGACTGCTCTGGACGCTGGTGCTCAAGCAGATAGTGGCGAACTCTATCAAGAATTATCCGAGCAAAGACCTTGCCCGGCACTGAGAGCAGCGTCACCCCTCGGTAGTTGTTGCAGTCTTGGCGATCACCTTCCCTTTCCAGAGAGGGACAACAAGGCCCCTCTTCCAGTCAGTTGGGATGATGCCTGTGTTCCAGGCAGAGCACAAAACTGCATGCAACGACACGAGTGCAGCATTTCCACCAGCCTTGAGAAGTTCGGCATGGATGCCACAGATCCCTGAAGCTTTACCCCATTTCAACTGGTTCACTGCAGCCTGTGTTTGCACAAGCGAAGGTGGACCACAGTTGATTGGAGGGTCAGCAACAGGGATTGCAACATCCTTGACATCGAACTCGACAGCTGGTGGATCAGCCTGGTGCAACCGCTCAAAGCAACCGGCCCAGCGGGCCTTCACTTCAGACTCCTCTGTCAAGAGCCTACCACTCTCTGCTCGAACTGCAGTGCTCCGAGGGATGGGCTTGGATGAACGTAATGCGTGAATTCCCTTGTAAGTGGGACGAGAATCACTTGACCACAGGAGATGTTCTACCCCCTCACAGATTCCTCGCACATAGGCCTCCTTGTCCACCCTTAGCGCACGTACAGTTTTATGTCTCAGCTCCCTGAACAGCTCAGCTCTGCCATTCAGCCTGGCCCTGCGACTCTGGTCAGTGGTGTCCCGTGTCCCTGGAGAGACAAAATTCTCCTTTGCTCTATGGTGAGTTCCAAAACATCCGCCGGCAACATCAAGGACGGTGGTCTTGAAGGCACTCCACAACTCTTCAGGACCTCCCAAAGCACCCAGACCCCCCAAATCTCCACTCAGCTTGTTTGCAAACTCTTCAGCTACCCTCTCATCCTTGAGCTTGCCAACTGGTACCATCCCAGCCTTGGCTGGGATGGTACCATTCTCCTGGATTTAAGGTGCAACTTCAGAGATGCTACAACAAGCCGGTGGTCAGTATTGAGGAACTGAGCACTCCGGTAGACCCTGCAGTTCTGCATCATCCTCCAGTGACCATCAGCGAGGACATGGTCAATCTCCTTTGCCACACCACCAGCGTTGGAATACCAAGTCCAGCGATGAGCTCGTGGGCGCTGAAACCATGAACCAGCCACCCTAAGTCCATGACTTCTTGCAAAGTCAAGGAACTTGGTGCTATTCTGGTTCATAGTTCCTGACCCATGGGGACCAACACACATCTCATAACCATCCCTATCAGTTCCAGTCGATGCATTGAAATCCCCCAAGACTAGAAGTGTATCTCGTCTGGGGCACTGATCAACCACAGACTCGAGCGTGGCGTAGAATGTGTCCTTCACGGTGAGGTCACTCGCCTCAGTCGGAGCATAAACAGAGACCAGGGAAATGACACCTAAGGAGTGACGAATCTTTGGTCTCATAATACGCTCGTTGACCGGTGCTACCTCAATTATCATTGGGGTCAGCTTATTGGACACAGCTACAGCAACTCCTTGGATATGGTAACCATCAGAGCGACCAGACCAATAGTAGGTGTAACCACCCACCATGTTCTCACCGCAATCCAGTCTCCGAACCTCAGAGAGAGCTGCAATGCCGATGTCCAAACGCTTGAGCTCAGATGATAACAGAGACAGGTGATCATCCTCTCTTAGGGATAGAACATTCCACGCACCCACCCGAAGGGACCGCCTCAGGTTAACCCAAGGAGACTGCCGTCTGGTGGGCGACACCTCAGCACCACTCCGACACACTCTCCCGCAATATGACCCAGGGAGGTTACCCCGTGGTTTCCCTCCTTTCATCAAAGATTGGGGGTCCCAAAGGCTTTGCCCCATTCCCGTCATCCGGTGAGCTGCCTTGCGAAGGGAAGCTGCACAGGAGGTACTCCCAAGGAGTGGGTTTTCAGATTTTTTTGCGTTTTTGCGTTTTGCGGAATGAAGGGTTTTACGGTGGCCGGAGTGCAAATCCTGCCACCAACCTCCTAATAAAAAAGTAACCCAACTGCAGGAGGACATCTGCAGACACAGTTGGGCACTAGATATGGATGGCCGTTGGCTCACAAGGAGCTCCTCCGCCCTTTGACAGGTTTTGTTTTTAATCCTTCTGGGTGTCCAGACTGTATGCCCGAGTGCAAATCCTGCTCAGCCATTGAATTACTACCAGGTGGGGTTGACTCAGCCCATCATCCTTCTGAGGTCGGCAAAATGAGTACCAGCTTGCTGGGATGGAGTCATTTGAGGATCCTGCGTCGGAGTGGTGACCCGTCCAGGATTGTGCCCAATAATATCCCAGGAGACCGCTTCGGCAGCATCGACGCTCTGTATAGAGTCTGGTCCCAATGGATGGACACTACTGCGTCTTGTTTCATCATTACTACAACCACTATAAAATATTCCTACACTTTTCCAATGGACAGGAAGGAGGAAAAATTCAAAACATTATTCTCTGTAAGATTGAGTTCCTGATGTTCCATTATTGAATTGCAGTACACAGCTCAACGAAGAAGACAATTCAAGACAGAGATTGTTGCCATCCATATGACAATGAACACCTGGGTGCACGCATTCGGTTATGGTGTCGGAGCTGCTGCCTGCATAGCATCACACTGTGAGATAGCAAGGGGTACAACGTGGTGTCAAGGGATAACCGAGATGACACGACTATCTGCTACCCACAGTGCAGGCAAGAAGTTGGAAATTTTCTTGGTTTATGACAATACCTCATCTACTCTTCGTCAAAATACGCCGCAGAATCATTAAAGTCCCCCAACTGTCAACAATCTTAAAGTTCATCTGAGGATGAACTTTCCTCCCACAAAGAACAAATTTGACAGTTTTTCGACGGGCCAGGAATAAAAGCAAGACTAGATGGCCCAAAGGTATAATGCGTGCCATCTCTGCTCCACCCTGTGAAACTATGAAAGAAAACAGAAGAGTGGCTACGAGGGTCTGGCACAAAGGGAAGGGAGGCTGGAAATGTGTGAGGGGTGGAGGGAGGGGGATATTAACCTCTCTGTTGTTACAAGAAGCTAAACATACATGCACACACATGCACCTTGTGGAGTGTTTACACATTTAAATTCTCACCTTTTGATTGATTCAAACACATTAATAATATTACTCGTGATGAGCAAAACCCACAAGCCACAATGGCCATTATAATATTGAGAACCGTATTTCCAATCTTACGATGTTAGTCCCACGCCAAGTAGTTAACCGAATCCCACCTACATTTATAATGCACATGAAAACAACAAACATTCCACAATGCTTGGGGTACGAATACTGCACATCTTCAGTCTCACATTGAAACATGCCTTCACCAATGACTTTCAGACATTTCCACTTGGGAAGCTTCATTGATTGTTCAGCCGAGTTGTCAGCCTCTTGTTCAAGCCTGTCGTCGAGCTCGGCAAAATGTGGTTAATCTCTTTTTCTTGAGCAATGACTTCTCAACGATGTGATACAAAGTGATTAGGACTTGACTGCGTGATTCGAGTAACAAAAAACTCCAACTGGAGTAAAGTCTCAGATTGCTTGGATTGTCTTTAAACATATAAATAACTTGAGAGCTCATAGAACATGGGACCCCACACAATGCTCAGGTACATACTTCAATTTAAATAAAATAAAGATTAAAAAAAAAAAATAATTCCGGAATCTTCCACCATTGACGCAGTGTCTCGTCCACCACCCTATCCAATATGTTACAGTAGTTATTTGTGCTGGTTGTTTGTGCCCAGGCAAAAATTCCACCGACATATATTTCTCTGTAGTAGGATGTTTTGCCAATTATCATATACGAGTACCACACTCGTATACTATACTTCAAACTGGAGCATTTTTGCCTGGGTATCCTTTATAACATCCTTAAAAACAGTAAGTTTCCTGTTTGGAATGATGTTAAAAATTTGTTTGACTGCCAGGCAGAGTTCAAAAAATAAAAAAAAGATTATCTCACTCCTCTCTGCATATGTGATCAGGACGAATTTGGACACAAAGTACTGTTAGTACTGCAGGTTTGTTTTCCGATACATGTTCAAAATAGAACATTAAATCAAATCAAGTTGTTCCCTTCAATCAAAAACTGATGTTTACAGACAGACGGACCGATGGACATGAACCAATCGCTTAACCCTGCTTTTCATTTTACGTGCATTGAGTAACCACCAAAATTAAACAGATGATTCAATCAAAATGGATGAATCAGCAATATATAATTAAACATGGTACGATTCCATTCGATCATAAATCACTGACCCATGGGTCACTCATGGGTGAAATGTCAACTAATATTCTGTTCAAACCTGTTTGCAGCAAAATTTATGGAGTAGTCATACTTCATGGAATTCTTTCTTGTTGGCTGTACACATATATATATATATATATATATATATATATATATATATATATATATATACACAGTGCTCCCTCACCGATCGTGGTTAATGTGTTCCAGACCCACCCGCGATAGGTGAAAATCGGCGAAGTAAAAACCACATATTTATTTAATTATTTAAATATATTTAAACACATTTTAAACGTATTTTAAACCATTATACAGCATCCACACACTCTTATTAACCTTCCTCACACACATTTAATGATTTTTAAAAAGAAAAATTAAAAATTTTTCATCGGAAATGCGACTTCATGGGGCTGCAAAGCCTAAGACCAAAAATAATTTAAAAAATACTATATTGTACTATAAAATAAAATAAAAAACGTATTATGGGTACTGACCTATGAAGATGATGATGATAGCTGTGCAGTGCTGATGACGATGAGGATGACGATGATGAGATGAATGTAGTACTGCACAGCCAAGAGCATTAAATCTCTTCTACTGGAGGCGCCTCTTCATTGAAAACCCGCGATGTAGTGAAGCCGCGAAAAGTGAACCGCAATATAGCAAGGGAGCACTGTATATATAATATATATATTTATATATATATATATATATATATATATATATATATATATATATATATATATATATATATACACATTGGAGAGCGGGGGAGTGCTAGTCACATTCCACATGTTTCGGTTTACCTGCCGATCATATCACATGCCTTCTGGTTGAACAGCTTGCATTAGTGGGAACAATCATCTGGGTGGCAGATGGACGGTTGTTCTCTGTGGATTATGCGGTGTTACCACGTGAGACATAATCCGTGGTGTTGCTCACCATAACAGCCAGGAGGTGCGAATATATATATATATATATATATATATATATATATATATATATATATATATATATATATATATATATATATATATATATATATATATATATATATATATATATATATATATATATATATATATATATATATATATATATATATATATATATATATATATATATATATATATATATATATATATATATATATATATATATATATATATATATATATATATATATATATATATATATATATATATATATATATATATATATATATATATATATATATATATATATATATATATATTGAAGGGATTAACCAATCAGCTCTAACCCAATCAATTACCCCAGTTGGTTAGGATTTCCAAAAATTCAATCCCATGCTGTTGTACTGTACTGTTTTTGTTTCTATAATGTATAATATATATTTATTTATTTATTTATATAGTCTAGCTACAATACCCGATCTATTATTTTCTTAGTGAATCTGTGTGACATTTGGCACAAATACAGGCCCTTCCAAAGGTGTGCAACGATCAATAATTATTCAACTGCCAGACAAGTTTCACCGATTAGCTCATTGATCATCTGTGACTCTTTTCGCATGCAGCATTATTAGCTGAGGGTTTGGTTGTGTTGCCGATTCAGTGCCCCCCCCCCCCCCCGGAGGATATGGCAGGAATTTGAAACAAAGCCATGGTGCCGCCACCGTTGGCTCACTACTTTTCATGGAGGACATCATGGGATATTTAACATGCACAACTAATGCTGGCAAATGTGACTCCCAATTTGTGACAGTGTAGCATAAACCATGAAATCTCAAAGTTTAGGGTGGTGGGCTTTGGATTCTTGGGTCCCGAGTTCAAATCTTGCTTTCGCATTAAATTAACACCAGGTGGGTTGACTCAGCCCGTCATCCTTCTGAGGTCGGCAAAATTAGTACCAGCTAGCTTGGATGATTGAGCTATTTGAGTATCCTGCGTCAGAGTGGCGACCAATCCAGGATTGTGCCCAATCACGCAGGAAACTGCTTTGGGAGCACCAACGCTCTCGAGAGTGTGGTCCCAATGGATGGATGGAATCTCAAAGTTACAAGCACATAATCTCATGCAATGCCAGAAGCAAGGCAGCCACTTGTACAGTATAATTATTGAAGACCAAATTACATTTCTCACCCGAAACTGGGAAAAGCAATCAATTGCCCCCAGCTGTGACTAGGATTGTACAATAATAATAAGAATTACCCTGGTGGGCATAACTTGGAGGCAATTGATTCATTGAATAAAAGATGATCGATTGCTTCTGATAATTGTCACAGGTGAGTTATACAATTTTGTATAAAAAATAAACACAACACAACACATCACATCACATCATAATGCAAACCCAGCTCACAATTGGTTGCATTTTGAAATGTTATCATCATCCTATTTCTTTGCCAACCGCTTCATAGTAAATAACCAAACAATGCGGTGATGGAATGGTGAGATAAGAAAGTGTGGTAGAAGGTACTGTTTGCTGACGAGAGACTTGAGTTGCCGCTGGTAAAAGGCTTGCAAACATCTCTGATAGAAATATGATGAAAATCTCATGAGAATATCTTAGTAGAGACATGGACACCATTCAAGCAACATACAACAGTTACAGTTACATCTGTGGGTGAGCAAGATAAAACTTCTTAATTATGTATTTTTCAACAGTGCGAGAGACTTGTACATAATATTCTTGTTCTTCTTGCGTTTGGCAGCTTGGCTGCTGGTTAGCTATCATTTTGTTGGGGTGCGACCATGCTGCTGATGCTGGGCCCCTCTATGAGTCCACTGGTACTCATTATTTTTGCCAACCTCAGAAGGATGACAAGCTGAGTCAACCCCACCTGGTGCTAATTTAGCAGCCAACAGGACTCAAACTCAGGACCCTAAGATCCCAAACCAATCACCCAAACCGCTAAGTTGTACATAATTATATTAAATTGGATTACAAAACAAAGTGTCACAAACCTAAACTAGATTTTAGGTTTAGATAAATAAAATCCTATAAAATACTACTCATGGATGTGAATTAAATAAGACTCAACTTGAAGGGTAGCGACTCATGGATGTGCACTTGTTTTGGTGATAACAGGCAAGTATTACAACCTGTGTCTGAGTTTTCAGCTCGTTGATGAGTACAGTACTGACTTGGGTGGAGAAAGAAGAATAAATAAAAAAATAAATAAATAACAGATTTACAAATACTTTTTGACACAGGAAGAGGCCTTTTGGCCCAACACTCCTGTGCCATCACCAAACAGTCATAACCTCTTCTATCAGATTACTCACATTTGATGTAGTAAACCTATTGTTACCATTAACTTAATCAAACTTAAAAATCCCTTTATAATTAACTCGCATATTCCATTTAAACTCAATGCAAGAAATTTTCAGCAGTTGTGACCTTCTCACTTTCTGCCCCCATTCCCTAAACCAACAATTTTTTTTGTTTTTTAATACTAGAACCGCACATATTAGAGTGCATACCTCTGTCACATTGAACAGTTTACGTTTTGTAACCCACTGATAGGCCGGATCTGCAGTCAGACCTCAAGTAAAATCTAATCGGCTTGTTCTTGCTACCTACACCCAATTCATCCACCAGGTTTTTCCATAATCTATCGAAAACTTTTTGAAATATCGCGTTATATATAATTTTTTGGCCCCAGCACTCAATGGTGAAGAATCACTTTTAAAATTCTAATATCCGGATCCGGATCTTCACCAAAATGTAATCAATTCATCCTCGTCACACTCACATAACCTGCGCGCCAAATTTCATCTGAATCCATGCACAGGTTTTTGAGATATCATGCTCACAAACAAACAAACAGACAGACAAATAAATGGGTGACTACATAATCTCGGTCCACATTCCATCGCAGAGGTAATCAATAAAGTGACAGCTATAATCGTATTTGACAAACTCACGATGACAACTGTGCCTGACCAATTGTTTGTTTAGGAAGGTTTGTTTAAAATGATTTAATTACTGATAAGTCAAATTCTTTTAAACAAATGTGTAAAGAAATTCGTGCCATCTATTTAGAACTCACATGATTGGGGCAGAAATATTGACTTTGCTGTCCTGCACACAAGAGCGTCAATCGCTATGGAAAAGTGCAGAGGATTGAGGGGGCGAGAGTGGGAAACCAATACGGCATGGGGTCCAGAGCCCTTCGGCGGACCCCAGAAAATTTAGGATTCTGCATACCTTATGGCTGCTTGTGCTACCTTTTCTGGGAAAGTTATTTTGGGAAGATTGGGGGGGGGGAGGGGAATGGGCAACCATACAGATGGTACAGTCCCCCCCAAAAAAAGGAAAAGGAAAAAAACCAGAGAGTTGGTGTCAAAGCCACCCAATGCTCGCCTGTTTATACATTTATCGTTTTTAAAAGACTAGTCTAATAATATTTTTTATAAAGCATTGCAGTGAAGTCTGATCCAAATAATTTTAAAGCAATATATGTATATTGTAATCAGTAAACGAGTACACATATTAAATGAATGGCAAGCGTCTAGTATAAACAGGTGAGCATTGGGTGGCTTTGACACCATCTTAGATTGAAATTAAAAAAAAAAAATTAAAATCATTTGTTAATTTCAACTTCACTACACCAATAGTATACCCCAAAGGAACCTCCATGCCAAATATCAGCATACAAGTACACATATTAAATGAATGGCAAGCTTCTAAATAACTTGCACCAAAAAACTTTAACGTTGATGTGCTACAAAAAAGTCAAGTTCAAAACAGGTAAAAAATTTATAACATTTAAAATTATTTTTTTAATTTCAACTTCACTACACCAATAGTATACCCCAAAGGAACCTCCATGCCAAATATCAGCATACAAGTACACATATTAAATGAATGGCAAGCTTCTAAATAACTTGCACCAAAAAACTTTAACGTTGATGTGCTACAAAAAAGTCAAGTTCAAAACAGGTCAAAAATTTATAACATTTAAATTTTTTTTTAATTTCAACTTCACTACATCAATAATATACTTCAAAGGAACCTCCATGCCAAATATCAGCATCCGAGTACACATATTAAATGAATGGCAAGCTTCTAAATAACTTGTACCAAAAACTTTAACGTTGATGTGCTACAAAAAAAAGTCAAGTTCAAAACAGGTAAAAAATTTAAATTATTTTTTAAATTTCAACTTCACTACATCAACAATATACCCCAAAGGAACCTCCATGCCAAATATCTGCATCCTAGTACACATATTAAATGAATGGCAAGCTTCTAAATAACTTGCACCAAAAACTTTAACATTTTCACGCTCACGCTGACGCTGACGCTCACGCCGGGGGTATCGCTATAGCTCTCTGTTCTTCGAACAGGCGAGCTAAAAAATAAAAGTGAAAAAATAAATCGAAGTAGGTAAGAAAGGAATAGGAACAAGTCAAATGACCTCAAAATCTAATGAAGTGAGCAAGTGGTGAGAACAGCAGCTGTCGGTCACAAATGACACTCTGTGTCTGTGAACGTTTTTACAAAAAAAAAAAAAACAAACAAGTAAATAAAACATCAGAATTCCTCCAGATCTTTTGCAGTCAAGTCTAGAGCAACATAATGGACTGTGAAAATATAAACTTCATTTTGTTCCCAAATCCATCAAATCTATTGCTATTGATGTAAACAATGTTCCCAAGAAGCATAGAATGCATCAATATTCCACACAAAGAAAACATATCAAGATGCTATCTCTCCCCCCCCCCCAAAAAAAAAATTGGGGAAGGAATTGTCTCCCCTCCCCCTACCTCGTTCATGACCGATGGACGCCCATGCCTACGTACAGGTAAAATATGGATGTTACGCAAGATTGTTTTGCTCAATTGATCATTTTACACTGAGTGCATACTACGTCCATTATCTAAAATGGGACGGTGTGCATCTCCTTTGTAAATTCACAAAGTTCTGAAAGTGTGCACTTGGCACACAATGGCGTGTGAGGATCCTCCGAGTGCTTCTCAGAAAGCAGATGTCTGCGGCGTCTGACTTTGCCGTCAGCAGCGTCCCGTCCCAATCTCGAAAATTTGCATGAATCCAGAGAGGTTGATAAAGATTACTCGGACGGTCCAGATTGTATCAGGTGCCAAGTCCCTTGAACCAATACAGCTTGTCACAAATTTTGTTTTTAATCTGTTCCTGGGATATCTAATGCTCGCAGCACAAAGACAGAAAGGGACAGCTGACTCTCAATATCTCCATCGAAAGGAAATTATACTTTGGGATGCAGCACACTTTGCATGCACCGAATCAATACAGCATTATTATTATTATTATTATTATTATTATTATTATTATTATTCGGAGTCGACCACAGGAGAACAAATTTAGGACCAGACAACTTAGCATCAAGCTTATTACCGAATGAGCTATCTTGTCCACCGACAACAATAACAACACCCAGTTTTGTATGGAGATCTCGCATCCGACTGCCTTCTTCTTTGTTTGTATGCAGCACGAGGCTGCAGGGTAGCATCATTGGCTGAGGGAACGGGTGTACCACTGATGCAATGCCCTCTGTAGGTAAGGGCAGGAATTTGGCCACAGTACCAGCGCTATCTTGCCTACTCTTCACAAAAGACAACAAATAAAAGCACAGCACTGCGTTACCCGCTCTGTGATAACCGAGTGACACGGTGCTTTAGATAAATAAAACTTAGCATTTGTTTTGATGGAAATCATTCTCAAAAGTAATACGATCAATAAGTTCATGGGCTGTTATCCCTCATCCATCCTCTTCGACAAGCAAGGTGTTGCCAAATTAGTTTTTGAGGTTAAAGAACAAACTGGATGCTTTGCAATATTGCTGTGGCGGGTCAGGATTTGAATGTGCAATCACCATATTACAATGGCAGAAGTTCATAGGCAACTGAGCAAACCGAGAACCCACATCACATCATCACCAACTGCAGTGCTGCAACAAAATATGATTGATCGTTCAGTTCAAAAAAATTCAATCGATGTAAAAGTAAAATGTATAAAAATTAACTTGGGTTTGGTCGTCAGACATTGACTTTTAATGTCAGGATGTCATTGACTCTCAATGGAATGACCTTAATATCAGACTTATCAAAAATAAATAAATAAATAAATAAATAAATAAAAGTTCCCTTACAAGGAACTTCAACATAAGAGGATGCCATGAGGCCAATAAAATCCTGTGCTAGTATTTCCAAGGTATGGTCGGTCATCCGTCCTCTATCCTTTTAAATGCCGAGTGTCAAGCAAGGAAGCAGCACGTACCATTTTTTAAAGTCTTTGGTAAGACTCGGCCTCGGTTTTCAAACCATCAACCTCTCACACCAAGAGAAGACACTTCTCACCATTACATCACAGAGTCTGGTTGAATATATCCATAATATTTAAGTTTGCATATCCACAACATTTGGGTGATCAAGACTCGCCAAACATAATTAAAAGCCATAAATGAAATTACCCAAACTATTTTTGGACAAAGTTCTCGAGTAACAATTTAAGATAGAAACTAAACTTCTTACACAGCCCTAATTATTCCCATCTCATTGTGGGGCCGGGACATCCATTGGGACCATACTCAATGCAGAGCGTTGGTGCTGCCGAAGCAGCCTCCTTGGCTATTGGGTACAATCCTGGACGGGTCGCCACTCCGACACACCATACCACAAGCTGGCACTCATTTTGCCGACCTCGGAAGGATGACAGGCAGAGTCAACCCCACCTGATGTTTATTCAACAGCTGAAGGGGATTTGAACTCAGAATCCTAGGATCCCAAGCCCACCACCTACCCATGAAGCCAACACCAGGCATACCTGACAGTTGACTGGCATGCATTTGGAATTTAGCCACAGCGTGTCTATGATGGCTTGCCTACTCTTCACAAAAGACGCAGTGAGATCTTTAACGTCGATCAACATTGCCAGTGCTGTCAAGCCGGTGCTCCACACTTTGATGCATTGTCTTGCCTGCAAAACAGCAGCATGACAGTACATAGCTGGATCTGGATTTGAACCCAGGCGAGACAATTCAAAAGCGAGTGCAGATACCCGCGTGCTGTTCTGCCATATTTAAACTCAACGATCACTCATATTATGTATTCAGCTTTTATGTAAGCCACGGCCTTAGTGATCAACCATCAAAAGTCCTACACACCACACCCAAGTGTTTGTCTGCATAGCCAAGAGAAAAGACAATGAAGGGAATGAAAGGGAATGATTAACGCAATTTTTCAGTGTACCGTTCCATCACCAGCCTTTTTGGCCTGACAGGATGGCCTCGAGGTACGTGCACTCACCTCGAAGCTATCTAGCCTGGGTTTGAATCCCAACCCAGCTATGAACTGCCATCCTGGCGTTTCATCAACGTGTGCTCCATCTGTTGGATGGACGTGAAACCGGCGAACCATCTGCCAGCATTAGTCGGTGGACATTAAAGATCCCACGACGTCTTTCAGGAAGAGTGGGCAAGTTATCGGCGGCACTAAGACCACATTCAAAAAATATCCTCTCCTTACCTACAGGAGGGCACTGCATCAGCGGAACAGCCACGCCCTCGGCCAATGATGCTACCCCACAGGCTTGCGCTGCATACGAACGAAGAAGGGCCGATAAATATTCATTGCAGTGTTTAGAAATGTAAGAATTATGGGCCACACAGTACGTGACAAAGTGTGTGCCTCCAGCACCTTGTAAAGTACATTTTTCCCACAATGCAACAAGACGACAACATTTAATATCCACAGATACACTATGTACTGCTCACATTTTATTAAGAAACTAGTGTCGTAGCAACAACATTAGCATCGCCTAACTTCAGGCCTGACGAACACCGTTTGGTGCCCGGAAGCAAGTTGTGGGGATTATTCTGCCCCATGGAAGAGCTCATTCACTCTCACAAGATTCCAGGTCTGAAACACAATGATTTAGGTTTGCCTGATCGAAGGTCAAGCTTCTGCGATGTTACAAGTCATATAATCTAACTGGAGTTGCTGTTGTTAGATGGAGCAGACCCCTGTGGTTTTCTGATGCAGACCCCAGGGTGGACTACCCTGGGCAGGTGCAAAGCCCTCAAAATCCCTCACCCCCCTCCGGAGTGACATCTCCCCTGCAAGCAGATGATCAACCTGCACGTGAACTCTTTCTTTGTCACAAATAACGTGTGTTGAAGTTCCACGAGCTTCAAGCAACACACAGAGTCCCCGCGATGCTCGGGATGTTTGAAATCCCGAACCATCATTCTCTCTCCCGGATGGAAGGTGTGAACCGGTTTTATGGATTTGTCACGATTTCTCTGTTGTTGCCATTGATCTCTCCACCGTACGTGACATTACACGTTTCAGTAATGATAAGCATGTACGTGGATACATTCTAGAAGCTTCTGTTGGCATCATCTCAGTGAGAGAATGGGGAGGGAGGGGGAGGGGGAACAAGTGTTCCTGCAGGCAAATAATTTTAAAAAAGAAAAAAGAAAAAAATTGCCAACCTTTGAGTTGCACATATCGATTGAGAACTTTGTTTGGTCCAATAAATTTTTTTTTTAACATCTGTACCATTCAATTGCTGGATGGGTAAGGTGGAGACGGTTGAAATCTCGCAGGAGAAAACGAGGATCCGCTCTCTGAAACGAGCAGATCTTCGGGCAGATCAGATGCGGAGATTTCAAACGAGGCTCACTCAATTCTCAGTGTGGGAAACGCTTCAATCAATTGCTGAATCTCACTTGGTCAAGTAGTGGCCACCAGAGGTATCCTCAAACCAACGTCTTCATTCATGTAGGTCGGAAAGCAATTGTTTCTGGAATTCAGGAAGCATCATAACTCTGGAAATGAGGACATCTGTTCAGGGTGAAATCTAGGATTCTTGCAAGGACCGGATCTTCTCTGGTTCCTTTTGCAACGTTCCGTCAAACTACAGGTAACTCTATAATGGACTAAACTTACAATACTGTTAGTTTGCCTCCATCTTTAGACTCCATGCATTGCTCGTTGTAACAATGCATCCACATGTGTCGGGTCATGAGAACACCTTGCACTCTGTAACAATTGTAGGTTCAATAAAATCAAGGCCCAACATTGAATCCTTCAAGCTTTGAGTGTTGGTATAGCCGACTTTGACCACAGAAGAAAAGTACAATGGAACTCGGTAGAGTGCAGACGTCCACCTGGCTCACCACTTTACATTTTGTATCCCACTGATAGGACATATCCAGATCCGGACCTGAATCAAAATCGAATCACTTCATTCCTATCACCGACCCAACCTCTCCACCAAGTTTTATCACAATCCGTCCACAATGTTTTGAGATACCGTACTGGTACTGCACATTGTATTTGGCCCCATCTCTCAATTGGCAAAGAATAACTTTTTAAAATATTCAATAATTCTCGCATCTGGATCCAGATTCACATCTTCACCAAAATCGAACCAATTTGTCCTCGTCACACATCCACCCTGTCCACCAACTTTTGTCTGAATCTGTTCATGTTACTGAGGACGAGGACGAGGAGGAGATTGGGACCATACTCTATGCAGAGCATTGGTGCTGCTTAAGCAGTCTCCTTAGCTATTGGACACAATCCTGGAGGGGTCGTCACTCCGACACAGTGTACCAGCAAGCTGGCATTCATTTTGCCGACCACGGAAGGATGACAGGTCGAGTTAACCCCACCTGGTATTAATTCAACAGCTGAGCGGGATTTGAACTCAGGACCCTGGGATCCAAGACCCACCACCCGAACCATTAAGCCAACACCAGGCATGTATCTCTGAGATATCGTGTTATATATCAGTTCGTCTATGGTGACGAATCATTTTTTTAAATTATCGGATCCAGATCCAGATTCTCACCAAAATCGAATCGTTCCTTCCTCGTCACAAACCCAACCTCTCCAGCAAATTTCGTCTGAATCCATCCACAACTTTTTCAGACATCCTATTCACAGACAGACAGACAGACAGGTGTAAAAACATAACATCCGTCCACCTTCGATAGCAGAGGTAAAAAGGAAAGAAGAAATCCCAAGAGTGTTCTAAAAATCCTGAAGGCTCTGATGCATTGCAGGTGATGAAACACCGCCGCTCAAAGCTGTCACCGATAAACAAGCAGAAGTTACCGAGGAATGTGATGCATTCGGGAAAACAACCCAAGGGCTTGGGGGGTTCAAATCATCCTCTGGTCCAATGTGGTCTTTCTCTCTCTCGATCGAGCGCAGCCTGTGGCTGCTGGTTGCATCATTGGTTGGGACGTGGCTATGCCGCTGATGCAGTGTCCCCCTTACCAGTACACCGGTGCTCATTTTGCCGACCTCGGAGGGATGACAGGCTGAGTCAACCTCCTGGTGTATATTAATTCAGCGGCCAACGGGGCATGAACTCAGGACCCTAGGATCCCAAGCCACCACCCAAACCGCCAAGCCAACACCAGGCTAATAATGTGGTCTTTGAAAGTGAGTGTGTTATTGCTTGGAGTACTCCAAAATATCTAACCATCTTATACGTACATTAAAAACACACACACACACACACACACACACACACACACACACACACACACACACACACACACACACACACACACACACACACACACACACATCAATAAATCTATGTTTTAAATTCATTTTCAGATCAATGTGTCATGCCATCATCACTCTGCGTTCTCCTCAAGGTGTTTCCATGCATTTCTCCAGCTGGTTCGTCCTTCGTCCTCGGAGTGTGAACTCTTGGCCCATCTTTAAGGAACTGGTTGCTCAAGGTGGGACGTTCACACTGAAGGTGGGACGTCCACCACCCTGAACGTCCACCAAGTCGACGTGTTAGCGGACGGACACCCAACTTATCTCCCGTCCGAGGGACGGACAACTGTGATGCACCAATCTGCACCGGAAAGTTTATACTCACACCTGGAATCAAACAAAGACGAGCAGCTCACAGGTAAGTGTGCTACCTGTACACCATCCCATCGGATTGCGGTGAAATTCCGACGAATCGATATTGTTGGCATTGTATGAGAAGAGCAATTAAAAATTCAATCCGATTCTGTTCTGCGTCGGCCAAGATGATGTGACGATGGCTTGGCAGGCTTTGGGGGGGATGAGAAGAAATATTATCATTTTTACTGCATGCAAAGCAGCGACGCAAAGCCAGGTACGCAATGTCTTACCTGCATGAGCGCCTCGAGCGTCGTGGAGGTGTCGAACTACAAACTGCAACACAAGTTATTCCACCGACGACGCCAACGTACGAAACCGAAGTTGTGACATAGTTACCAGGTATGGGGCCATACTTTACAGGTGGACGTTTCATGGGTACACCTGTGGGTACACCTGTGGGTACACCTGCGGGTACACTTGCGGGTACACCTGCGAGATATGGCGGTTCAGCAAAATCCAAGAAATGCACAAATCTGACAAATTGTGCTTTTCGTTTTTAGGAATCATCATGAATATCCGTCGGCTCGACCTGCGCTGCCCTCGCAGTGGGAGAGGTGCGGCAAGGCTGAGTGACGTCAGAGGCGCGAGCACGCCACAGGTGTGTTCCAGGACCCGAGGAAGATCAACAAAAAAAGAGGGGAAGCCAAACGAGGTACGAGCATAATGAGGACCGTGGAGGGTCGAAACGACCCTCCGTTTTCGTAGGTGGTGTCCACAGTCCACGGCGATTCCTGATCATTCTTAATTAGTCGTTAAGTCTAATTTTCAAAACTACCTTTACTATTCTCAGGATGAGTTGTCTTTTACAAAAAAAAAAAAAAAAAACAACATGTTGTAACTTCATATTGTAGAATAAACTGTCACGAGGAAAGTTCCCACGAAGCGATGATCACGTGTGGACACATTTACAGGAATCTCAGTCCGAGCCTCAGGTACCACATTGTACGAACCAAGTTGGGACTGTTACCAGTCCTGGGACTCACGTCATTGCTGCTGCGGCGTCGGTCTCGGGACACAGGTGGGTTCCTCGAGCAGGTGTGCACAAGGACGGGATGAGCGAGAGGGGCGTGGATAGTC
This sequence comes from Eptatretus burgeri, assembly GCF_056783735.1. Taxonomy (NCBI): domain Eukaryota; kingdom Metazoa; phylum Chordata; class Myxini; order Myxiniformes; family Myxinidae; genus Eptatretus; species Eptatretus burgeri. The sequence continues at coordinate 6,922,454 of NC_140962.1, read as the reverse complement.
GGAAGGGGGCGGAGCCTCGCTGTGGAGCCCTGAAGGGGGCGGAGCCTCGCTGTGGGGCCCTGAAGGGGGCGGAGCCTCGCTGTGGAGCCCTGAAGGGGGCGGAGCCTCGCTGTGGAGCCCTGAAGGGGGCGGAGCCTCGCTGTGGAGCCCTGAAGGGAGCGGAGCACGGAGAGGATCGCGAGGCTGCGTTCAACAGGCAACGGAAAACGTCGCGCCCTCCTTTATACCGCCGAGTTCACGGTCTCCCAACCGAGCCCGTCACCCAGAGTGGGAGGGCTTTGATTTGTGAGTGTAGGCATCGGTGACGCGTCTTTATGGATTTATATATCATCAAGGAGTCGAGAAACATCAGGGCAGGTGGAGAAGTGATCGGTAATCGCCGATGGAGATGAAGCCGAGCTCCTTTAGGTTCCGATGAATTCAGTCCGATGATGACGTTTCATCAACAAATTCTCTCGGTGGAAACTCCCCCAGTGAAACTTGTCATGTTGTGGTAAATTTGGAGAGGTGATGATTATATGATCATAAAGTGGCAGAACCACTCATACTCACTCTCACTCCCATCTCGCTCTCACGCACTCGTACTCTCATACTCGTACTCTCATACTCACTCACACTCTCACACTCACACTCTCACTCTCTCACTCTCACGCTCACATACTCATACTCATACTCACACACACTCACTCTCACTCAAACTCTCTCACTCTCACATGCTCACTCTCACACTCACACTCACACTCATACTCATACTCATACTCACTCATACTCACACTCACTCTCACTCTCACTCTCACTCTCACATGCTCACTCTCACACTCACACTCATACTCACACTCACTCTCACTCTCACTCTCACTCTCATACTCACTCTCACATGCACACTCGCACTCGCACTCGTACTCACACTCATACTCATACTCTCTCACTCTCACTCTCTCACTCTCACATGCTCACTCTCAATCTCACTCTCACTCACATACTCGTACTCATACTCATACTCTCACATACTCTCATACTCACTCACTCTCATATACTCATACTCATTCTTTTATTCTCTCACTCTCACTCTCTCACTCTCTCACTCTCTCACTCTCTCACTCTCTCACTCTCTCACTCTCTCACTCTCTCACTCTCTCACTCTCACATGCTCACTCTCACTCTCACTCTCACATACTCATACTCATTCTCACTCTCTCACTCTCTCACTCTCACATGCTCACTCTCACACTCATACTCATTCTCTTTCTCACACTCACACTCACACTCATACTCATACTCATACTCATACTCATACTCATACTCATACTCACTCTCACATGCTCACTCTCACACTCCCACTCACACTCATACTCATACTCATACTCGAAGTCGCACTCGCACTCGTACTCGTACTCGCACTCGGACTCAGCCTCGTACTCGTACTCGTACTCGTACACTCACTCTCACACTCACTCTCTCACCCTCACATACTCATACTCATACTCATACAATTACACTCGTACTCGTACTCGTACTCGTACTCGTACTCGTACTCGTACTCGTACTCGTACTCGTACTCACTCTCACTCATACTCACACTCGTACTCGTACTCACACACTCACACTCACACACACTCACATACTCATACTCACACTCTCTCACTCTCACATGCTCACTCATACTCACTCTCACTCCCACTCTCACTCTCACTCTCACTCTCTCACATGCTCACTCTCACACTCATACTCATTCTCACACTCACTCTCACTCTCATGCTCACACTCAGATGCTCACACTCGTACTCTCACGCTCACTCTCACTCTCATCTCACATGCTCACTCCCACTCTCACTCTCACACTCACTCTCACACTCAATCTCGCACTCACTCTCACACTCACTCTCACACTCAATCTCGCACTCACTCTCATACTCACTCTCATTCTCACACTCACACTCTGCTTCTTTCACTTGTATCCACCATCCTCCTCCCTTCTGTCAATCTTGCTTTATTTTCTTGTCTTGTTCTTGTCTTATAAATGATTTGTATTTTAAAATTCACTCCTTGCTCACAAAAGCAAACGATTAAAAACGAATCCCTCAATTGTTATACAGTACATACATGTACACACACACACACTCACACACACACACACACACACACACACACACACACTCACACACTCACACACACACACACACTCTCACACTCACACACACACACACACTCACACACACACTCACACACACACACACACACACACACACACACACACACACACACACACTCACACTCACACTCACACTCACACACACACACACACACACACACACACACACACACACACACACACACACACACACACACACACACACACACACACACACACACACACACACACACACACACAGTGTCCAAAAATGAATATACCCCAAATGATGTCGAATCGTTGTATTGTTATTCGAGATGCTGACATCAATTTGAAACGAGTTCGTGCATCAGACTTGTAAGTGTTGGTTTGTTTAATGTTTGTTTTTTTTAAACTGATATTAATTCGATATTTTTGAATTATTAATTAATTTCTACACATCATCCGTCATTCAATATAACACAATCGAATTTGGTGTTCAAATTCTGAGAAAACATTTTGCAGCATCGCTTTGAAGAGATCGATGACACAGGACAAACAACATGACGTTTCAGTTATTCAAGGTCCCTGAGCTTGCTCATGTAGACTTTACTGTAAAATATATATATATATATATATATATATATATATATATATATATATATATATATATATATATATATCTGAAGGTGTTCGGATTTATCACCTTTAGAGTTCGGTTCGGGTAAATCTAAAGGTGTTCGAAAAATCTAAAATCTAAAAAAAATCTAAAACCTATTGTCATCTGGATTCGGATCCGTTAATTTTTAAAGTGATTCTTCACCATTGAGAGATAGGGACAAAAACAATACATGGCATGATGTTTCAAAAATGTATTGGGCCCGATATGTTCTCGTGGATCAGGCATTGCATGGTGGAGGTATGCGCTCCAGCGAGTGTCCTTCTAAGTTGGAAATGTATCAATGGCTTGGATGATCCCGCTCTGAAGTCTTTTAGATGGATGGAATTGTTTGCAATGACCATCTCCACAATTGATTGTAGTCCTCTGTTGTTCTGTGAATCGTCGTCCTCTGCCATCAGGAGGACGTTTTCTTTAAATTCGAAAAATGGATGCAATGTTGACAGATGGGAATATAATACAATATGCAATTGAATGAAAGCAAAACTACACCTACAAATGTACTTTTTCTCAATCACTTAAAGTACAATACATGACGGACAGACTACAGAGGTGTATACTTTGCAAAGGTCACTTACCTATTCTCATTTCTGAAGATACGGATGACTGAAGCAACCGTTGATCTGATGAGATTGGGCTGCACCCTCTGCCCAGCTACTCTCATGGTCAGTCCATGGTTGATTACATGATCAACGATGGTTGCTCATATCTCATATGATAGATTACTAGAATATAAGACCCATCGCCTCGCTGACGGAGATGCCAATCATTGTTGTGATGGCTAATCGATAGGGCAAGAACAAATAGGACTCCTGGGAGTGCAGGGATTACCAGTGTCACAAGTTAGTGTTTGCAGTTTCGCCATGTGTGCCCATGTACCCATAAAAAAAAAAAAAATTTAATTTTTTGTCTCAAACCGTTTTTGGGAGTCCCCTTGAATCCATCTTAGTTCGATTTATTGAAATCTGTTGATCCGTTCTCAAGTTATAACACGACAAACAAACGGACAGACACGGCTCCTTTTATAATATAGATATCCTCTTCCTGTTCTAGCTTCAGCTTGTCTTCCCTCTCATACCTGCTCCAATTCTCCACGACAACTGAGAGTTCACCTGTGGCACCTTTTATTCATGATTGACGTCTGATAGATGATTGAAAAAATTGAGCAATTTGCATTTTCACAAGTGAAGTGTGAATGTAAATGCAATATTGGAATTGATTGCTTTCATTTGCAAACATACAGATCCAACAAGAAAACGAGAAACTCTCACATGAATGTTGTGCTAAATGTAGGGGTTAGGAGTTGAGTGTTTTCGTTTTGCAATCTTTGTGAAAAACTAATATAAAAACACTCATGGATTTGCAAAGGAAGCTATTGTTTGGGCTGTGTAATTACTGGTTTTGGTGTCTGACCACAATTTCATTCATATTGATTTAGCAAACGAGAAAAACCAGGAGCAAACTCGCTTCGATCAAATTCACTTTGCGTGTTGAATCATTGCTAAATATGGCTTTGCGATGAACCAAAGTCGTCGTTTTTTTGTTGTTCTGGGACGGGTGCATTACCCAAGAGAGAATGTCGCTTCCTTCACGTTGGAATCATTGGAATTGTTTCAACCGTTATTATGCGAGGCCTGATGACATTTATCAACAAATTGGCGATTTTGAGACATCTCGATCTGATGCTTTTACGATGTGTTTTGGTGTCTTTTTCATTCTTGTTAGTTGTGAAAACGTTCAAGAATAAAAGGTATCGTTTTAAAAGGCTTATGACTTCACCCTATAGTAGTTTTTAAGTGTATTGTTTTGTACATATTTGATGGGGTAGCCATATTTTCCCCATCCTATCCCTATATCTTCTTCTTCTTTCGGCTGCTGCCGTTAGGGGTCGCCACAGCGGATCATCCGTTATGATCCGCATAATGATTTGGCACAGGTTTTACGCCGGATGCCCTTCCTGACGCAACCCTGGTCGCCTCTTACGACACAGGGATATGGTACACCCATTCTAACGGGGCATACACCGGGCCCAGTACACTGGTACTCAATTCGCCGACCTCAGAAGGATGACAGGCTGAGTCAACCTCCTGGTGTGTATTAATTCAAGCGGCCAACAGGGCTTGAACTCAGGACCTTTTGGATCCCAAGCCGCTACCCTAACCACTTTGCCAACACCTGGCATATATCCTATCCCTATATAATGAGCTGTATTCAGTTACCAAGCTTTTTGGAAAGTACTTGCCAAGTGGCTTAAGCACTCAAGCATTCCATTGAAAACCATTGATAAGGAATGGCTGGCTTATTGCCAAGCACGAGCTCACTGCTTGGTAACTCAACACATCCCTGGAGGACAGCCCGTACTTCAAGATACTGCAGTGATTTACTCCACTAAACATATATATATATATATATATATATATATATATATATATATATATATATATATATATATACACATACACACACACACCAGTGTGTAAATGTAAAAGAAAACGTTTGTGTGAATCAATAGCCATGACCACCATTGATTGTGGTCATTGGCGATATATAGCCATCCATTGGGACCATACTCCGTGCAGAGCGTTGGTGCTGCCTCAGCAGTCTCCTTGCCTATTGGGCACAATCCTGGACGGGTCGCCACTCCGACACAGTATACCAGCAAGCTGGCACTCATTTTGACGACCTCGGAAGGATGGCAGGCTGAGTCAACCCCACCTGGTATTAATTCAACATCTGAGCGGGATTTGAACTTTTTTTGAATGGTTCTCTAAAGAAAAGGTTCTCTATTGAAAAAAAAAAAATTTCACCTGATGAAATAATGAAACTTTAAGTAGTCCCGACATTGAGTTAATCACGACTTTTGGTTTCTGGCTCAAAACCCCATTGGGACTGTGGAACGATGTTTTGGCGTGAATTCAAACAGAACCCTTTGCCACCAAAATTCCAAACTGGGCTTGGCACATCAGAGGGAAATGTATTGTCCTCCTCTCGAGGGAGTTAACTCTTGGGCGGGCGGCCTGAGAGACTTATGGAAGCAAGCAAGTTCTTTTACAGAGCAAAAGCCTTTCAATGACTCGGACAGTGCAGACCCCGACGGCCTGCTTCTGCACTGCCTCGAAATGTATGACACAACTTTCCCAGGCTATTGTTTCCATTTTCATCATAGCCTTTGTTAACAGATTCTTCTTCACTCTGATATGTTCATATTTCATTGTCAAGCTTGTCAAATGGCGATTTATATTTTTAATGGCTTATTCTCATCTGAAAAGTGATCTGAAAAGGGAATAAGGAAATATTGTATTCATCCAATGCTCATCATTATTGCCATCGTCATCGGTATCAGTCATCGCCGACGTCGTCGTTCACAGTACGTGGCTGTGGCCTCTGTGGGTTTCCATCAGTTCTCGCAAAGGTGTGATGATGACACTGACGTAGTCCTCCTGTAGTTTGGAGAAGGAATTTGGAATTTGTTCAGGGTACCAGCGGTAACAAAACACACGTGTGTGTGCATGTGTGTGCGTGCGTGATCCTGCGCACTGTCTTCTTATTGTATGTTTTATGTGCAAACTCATCCTTGAGCAACTTGGGCTTCTAATTTCAGATATCTAAAACCACTTAAAGTGCTATTGTGAATGCTGAAAGGGCCCCATAGGCGAGTGGGAGTAGTCACCGACATCAAATAACGAATTCCATACTGATTCAAAAACCTGGAATAATTTTGTTTGTGTGTGGTGGAAACCTTATGAATCATTGGACTCCAAATGCCTCATGGCAATGTTGAAGTGGCAAGAGGTGGAGTAGTGGTCTGGAAAATGTTCAACTGGAATGCTTTCGCACCTCACAGGTTATGAAAAGGTAAGGCTTACGTGCATGAATGTATCTTTCGCACCTCCAAGGAGTTCTTGAGGTCCTGGTCAATTTACTATTGTACTTCAACAAAAACAATGTTTTCTTTATGGTTCCAGCAATGTTTTTATTCTCTGTTCTTTTCTTTTTTTCAGGTCATCTGCATCCCATATCCTCCATTGTTTTTTTTCTTTAATTTTCCAAAATACTTCAAGATAGCTGTTCACACCATCTCAGGTCATCGGCATCCCCCATTTGCAACCTTGATCTTTTTATACCCTCCCCAAGCCCACCTCCTTCCAGATTTCCTTTTCCCTCCCCTTCCCCTCATTCCCTCAACCTCTTCTTTGTTGTTCCACTTATGCTTCTTCCCCAGTTTCCCCTTTCACTTCTGTGATTGACAGTTTGTGGCTGTATCCATCCTGGTCACCCCCTCCCCTTACTCTCATTCGTCCACTTGTCCTTTATTCCTACAAGTCTTCCTCTATTTTGTTCCTCTACTCCACTGTTGGTCTATTTCCCCCAACCCCTCTTTCGGCTGTTATTTTCTTTCTGTTAAACCCGGTGGTGGTCTGTTCAGGGTTGTAGCTTTTCCATGAGCCTCAATTCTACTGTAGATACCAACATATGAAATAAAATACCACAAAATCACTGCATTATCACATCAATGAGCAACATGCGACACATTTTATTTTCATCTATAATAATAATACTTCATCTATCATAATAAATGTCAGCATGTCGGTGTGTAAGTCTGTTTGTGTGTCTCCTCCATAACTCCAAAACGATGAAACCTAGCAGCCTGAAACTTTGTGCGCATACAAAAACAAGTCTGAGGGAGTGCGAGAGTGAAAATTGGGTTTTGAGTTAATTAAAACACCCCTTTTGAAGATGATTAACGGCTTTAATTATATCCTTTGTCAAGGCTCATCGTTGGTCACCTCGCACTGTCCCTCGCTGGGGGTCTTAATTCGTCATTTTTCTTTTTGGCCTGCTCAACAAATTCCTTGGCTTGGAACAGGCCGCAACAGCTTCTTAATGAAAAAGTGCTCAAAAATGTTTTTGTCACTTTCCTCACTCATATCATCAAATGCTTCATTTTCATACTTCGAATCGCTTATAAACGCTCGGAGATGCCAGTGTCTGTGGCTTTATTTCATTTCCACACACACGATAATCTCGAGACTCTGTTTACCTCAACCTTTTTGTGTGACCTACTTTTATTATCCACTTCGATATCGATGCATATAAAATAAACTAACGTCCATGACCTCATGTTTGGAGATTCTCCATGTTGGTTTGAGGTGTGAAAAGCATCGTCTGGCACTTTGTGTTCTCTGTCACTTGATATATTTTTGAATTGATTTTTAAAAAAAATTTCACTTCAATTCCATATTTAAAGAATTATATTGAATGGTAAGCCTTTGTGGTTCTCCTTTAAATGTACTTTATCTGTACGGAACTTGGAACAGGCAGCGTTTGCCGCGCCGGAGTGGAGGCGACTCACCTGGTGATTCAAAAAGCTTACGGGGAAACCAACCATTACCTTTAAATATAAAAAAAAACAAATGTAGTTGATACTTTCATGGTGTTGGGTATGCCGGGAACGTATGATGTCGAGAATTGATGCTCGGGTAACACATCATACCTTGGTACAGCCAAAATAGAGGTACAGGCATAAAGTAGGTTTTAACTTTTAACCTCAGCAACGTACGAGCGATCGTGTTTTCCTTTGTCCTTGTGACTGTTTCTAAAGTAATTGGTTATTTTACATTAATGGGGTGTGCTTTGCAAAGGCTATACGGTTTCTCTTTGTGACTTTCAATGCAAAATATTATTTGATAACACCCGATTTCCGAGTTCTTTGCCGTATTAACGTGTTTTCTAAATTGCTGAGCCAATTTTTTTTTCTTCTGCCCGTCACATGACGATTGGCAGCTGTTTATAAAGATTCATGTTTATGCACATCTCTCTAAAACGTCAAAAATGCAACGTTGTTTATTTAATTTTTGTTGATTGAAATTAACTTTCAAAACAGACTCTGTGGCGGAATGGTTAGAGTATCAGCACTTTGAGTCTCAAACCGCGATTAGGCCATACCAAAGACTTTTAAAATGGTACGTGCTGCTTCCTTGCTCGACGTCCAGCATTTGAAATGGATAGAACATGGAGAAAACAAGTTGGCAATCCGAGAGTACCATTTTAACCTTCATGGGAGATACCAATGCTATGATGAGAAGATGGGCTGAATGGCCTCTTGCGTTGGAGTTCTCTGTGTCTGAAGGTTGTTTTTTCACCTGTGTCTGTCTGTCTGTCCGTATGTTTGTGAGCAGGATGTCTCAAAAAGTTGTGAACAGATTGCATGTGTGACGAGGACGAATTGTTTATATTTTGATGAAGATCTGGATCTGATAAATTTTTTTTTAATGATTATTCACCATTGAGAGATTGGGCCAAAAACGATATATTGTATGATCTCAAAACGCTGTGGATGAGTTAGTTAAGTGACGAGAATAAGCCGATTCGATTTTGGTTGAGGTCTGGATTCAGATCCAGCCTATTGGTGGGATACAAACGTAAACTGTTCGGCCTGGCTGATGTATGCGCTCTAACGAGTGTCGTTCTAGTTTATGGTTGTATTCAGTTTAAACATGTACTGAGAGCTCATGAGTAGGGTATTGGCATGCACTACCTCTAGAAAGGTGTCAATGAACACTTGCGTAAAATATCAAGATTTTGCTTTTGGAGATCGAAAGTTTGGAGTCGCTTACACTTAGTGTCTGCCAGAAGTTCCCGGCTGATTAGGGGAGACGAGATTTTTTGGAGATTCTATTTTGAGCAGTCATGGGAGAAATGCAAGACTCCATTTGTAATTAAATTTCTGATTTACCTGTACAGTACTTACTCCTGTCAAGACCGAAGCTTGGTGATAAAACCAACAAACTGCGATCATAATTTCAAGCTTATTCACAAATCAGTTTCCAGATAACAGGGGAGTATATTAAAAACAATCCTGCTGAGTGTGGTTTTTTTTCCAAGCAGTACTTCCAACAAACTTTGCTTTGGGCACTAGGCAAATAGTGACATGTCTCGTCACCCACCAAAGAGGAAATACGGCTTTGGTTTTTGTGTTTGTAAAGGTGTTGTCGTAGGTGTATGAAACTTGCATTTCTCCTGCAAAACAAAAATAACGAACTTGGGGCCATCTCTGCATATCATTGAAGCCTTTGGTGCTGTCTCGTATCCAGTTTCTAATTTCTAAGTTGTCCCCTGCTCAAGTGGTTGTCTGATTTGTTCTGTATAAATATATACATATATATATATATATATATATATATATATATATATATATATATATATATATATATATATATATATATATATATATATATATATATATATATATTGTTACGGATTTCAGAATCCGTTCTGACAAATTCTGACAAAAACATCTAGGTCCTCAGATAGTTATTTTCCGAAATGCATGACCAGGATATAGCTTTCCCCATGTCTGGTGGGATTCTAAATGTGATGCGTCGAGAAGGGTAAAGAATAGATTCCCTCTCTTATGGAAAGCCCCTTTTCTCTTTACGACAGACACATTCATGCACGTGAGATAGCCGTTAGCCCAATGGAGGCTCGACACCCGCCTTTTTTCCATCGACGTTGACACCCATTTCCTTCACCGATGCCGATACCCGCCTTTCTCCATCGACATTTGACACCCCATTCAGCAGCTCTATGGATGCTCACTGGCTCTTTTTCATATTGGTCTGAACAGTGAGGTGATACTTGTTGACGTTTTATGAGCGCTTCACGTTTTCACTCGATAATTCTGACAAATGGCTGCTTTTTGCCATTCATCCAGAACCATAAACATGGCATCGTAAGTCAGGAATAATCGCGGGACGTGCGGGTTGTCACGGCAACGATTCGCAAATGGAGCGGGGTGGATTTGGCTGGAGTATGCGCCCGCCCAGAAGGGCTGTCTATAAAAAGAGAACGAGAGGTCTGTTCTTGGCGGGTCAGTCAACAAGTCAGTTTGTGAGTCAGTTGGTGTCAGTCAGACGGCTTTACCAGTCAGTCAGAGTTCAGTCAGTCAGAAGGCTTTTCCAGTTAGTCGGCGCCAGTGAGTTGGTGACAGCCTCAGCGCCTCACAGCACCTCACCGTGCCTCACAGCATCTCACAGCTCCTTAGAGCGCCTCACAGCATCTCACAGTGCTTCACAGCTCCTCAGATCCTCACAGCGCCTCAGCACTTCACAGTGCCTCTTAGCTCCTAACAGCTGTCCATCCGTTGTGGCTCCTGGCCCTGGGTGACGCTCGGGCCGTTGCTGCGCGTTCTGCTCGGGGTCTGCTCTTGGCATGCCTGATTCTTGGGGGTGACATCCATTGGTGGTCAAGCCTGTTCGCGAGTGGGTGCATGGCAAGGCTGGGCGCTGGCAATGGACAAGGTACGCTCACTCATTTCAGGACGTTTTTGTTTGATGTACGACTTTTGTTTGGTGAGCGAGACAATTTCTTTTCCCCCCCTGAATGATCTGCTGGGTACCCATGTCTGTGTTTAATTGTTAAGTAAGGCATAGAGATAAGCATCTGCCCTTTGTCCCCTTTTTCTTTCAGTGCCTGATTGATTACTTATTTGCTTACGATTATTTTGATTGATTTTTATTTATTTATTTTCCTTATTAATAAATTGTGTTGTTGACGTTCCAACCTGTCCGTGCTTGTCCTTTCCTTCCTTGATCCAGCATTATCCAAACCTAGATAGACTGGGAGGTAATTACCACACAAATTGGCCAATAATAGTCGGCACACACCTGCGGTAAAATGATCGGCCGCCCTAATTAAGATCTAATCAAGATAAGATTGGTGCTTTTCTGAGGGCGTGCTCCCTATTCAGGAAAACACGTGACCTCCAGTTAAACGGAAAAATTAGATGGTGGACACTGGAACTTGTGGTGAACTGATTGGCATTTGTGGTTCTAAAGCAACCCACTGCACCACGAAGTTAATCGTGAGCGGTGGCCCCATGTCCGGCTCTTCCGAGGACAAGCGGGGATTAAACCCCCTCATAATACACTCGGTACCCGTGGCCGTCACTATATGTGCACGCCTCACAAAGTGGGAACACATATTGTTGCACAAAGGGCAAAAAAAAAGTTAAGGGAAACATGAAATGCAACCAATTATGTTAATCTGCATGTATTCAAATAGCAAAATATAAATTTTTAGACCTGCAGCACGTCCGGTTTTAAAGTTACCACTGAATATATACAACACTGTAAATACACGTTCGAATTTCGAGCTTGGCATTAGCGTTATGTACGGAATCAGATGAAAAAAACAACGTAAATATTATATTTTGGGATAAGAAATGGATAATTTTTACTCTGCCTTTTTAAACAGGCTCAATATGTGACAGGAAAAAGAAAAAAAAAAACACATTTTGAGAGAGTCTGATGTTATAAATTACGAAGATCTATGTGTGTGTGTGCATATATATATATATATATATATATATATATATATATATATATATATATATATATATATATATATATATATATATATATATATATATATATATATATATATATATATGAATGTATAATACACCAGGGGGTTGACAGCCTGTCATCCTTCCGAGGTCGGGAAAATAAGTACCAGTATACTGGGCCGGTGTATACCCCGGTTAATATATATCATGCCTGGTGTTGGCTTAATAGTTCGGGTGGTGGGCTTGGGATCCCATTATCCTGAATTGAAATCCCTGAATATCAGGTGTGGTAAACTCTGCCTGTCATTCTTCTGAGGTTTGTAAAATGAGTGCCAGCTTGCTGGTATCCTGTGTCGGAGTGGTGACCCATCCATCATTGTGTCCAATAGCCAAGGAGACTGCTTCGGCAGCACCAACGCTTTTCAGAGTTTGGTCCCAATGGAGATATATATATATATATATATATATATATATATATATATATATATATATATATATATATATATATATATATATATTTTGATATCTCTATCTCTATAGGTCTATCTCTCCTATTTTTTAAGCCTGGTTTTGGGGTGGTGGCTTGGGATCCTCGGGTCCTGAGTTCAAGCCCCATTGGCCGCTGAATTAATATACACCAGGAGGTTGACTCAGCCTGTCATCCTTCCGAGGTCAGCAAAATGAGTACCAGTGTACTAGTAAGGGGGACACTGCATCAGCGGCATTGCCGTGTCCCAACCAATGATGCAACCAGCAGCCACAGGATGCATTCGATAGAGAGAGATATGTTTATTTCTGGTATGAACACCATCCTTTCTGCAGGCCATTCATAGCTTTCAGAATCTCTGGAAGGCTAAATTTTGACATCATTCTCGGTCATGGTCTGAAAAGGATGCCATTCGGCCCTTAAATTAACTTGTCGGGGTGCCAAAGATATCCTTTGAAAAAAAAAAAAACACAGTAGGAGGCTGTAACTTTACATAAGCAGATTGAACATGACTTCACAATAATGATGGCACTCCAAGCATTACAAAAATGCTCTGGGGAAAAAAAAAAAACAAAGGTGAAGTAATGACACTTACTGTGTGCCAGTACATTAACAACGAATCCATAATGGAATTTATGAAGACAAACATTTCATAAGCCATTCAGCACATTAATAATTGTCAAAGTGCTTTAATCAAGTCAGAGAAAACCAGCTTCAGATCATAAAAATAGTGCTTGTCTGGTTACCCACAACAACTGCAAGTGCATCATCTCTGCAGCCGAAGCCGCATTTATCCATCGGACCTCTGATGAGCCCTTCTCTCTCCACAGCAGCAGCCATGCTTTCTGGTGGTTGGCCAAGTGTATCTTCACTAAATTCTCCGAGTCATCTTTTTATACTCAGCAACCCCGATGGATCAGTCTCCAGCTCTCATAAATCCAAAACAAACACCTTTGCCTCTAAATTTGCATTCAACTCTCTTCTGGATGACTCCAGTAGAAATATGCCTGCTTTCCCTAAATTCAAACTCCCTTACTCCTGTCCTCAACTTTTCCATTCAGAAAGTTCTTCAGGCTCTGCTTTCAATTTTCACCAACAACGTCTGGTCCAGGTGGCATTCCTGCTGTTGTCCAAAACTTGCTCCAACACTCTCTGAGATTTTCAACCGCTCCTTTCCTACGAGTACCGATCCAACCTCCTGGAAGGATGCCTATGTCTGCCCCATCCCAAAGAAGGGTGACAGGTTTGATCTCTCCAATTACCGTCTCATCACCCTGACCTCCAATATCTCAAATCATGGAGTCTCTTATCAATAAGCAACTTTGAACCCTCTTCAAATCCTGCTTTCTCCTCAATGACCACCAATATGACTTCTGCAAAGCCAGCTCCACTGGTGATCTCCTGGTCTACATTGCCAACAAATGGTCTTCAACTCTCAAGCACTTCTCAAAAAGTCGAATTGCTGTGCTGGACATCAGCAAAGCCTTTGACAGGGTTTGCCACAAAGGGCTCTAAGTGAAGCTTCCAATGTATGGTATTCAACTTCAGCATGTCTCCTGGTTTCCCAGCTGAGTGATCTATCTCTACCTGTGTTGATGACACTCACCACATCAATTCAAGTGTCCCTCAAGGTTCTGCCATGTCCCTCTTTCTTCTTTTCATCAATGCCTTGACCAGGCAACGAACAACCCTGTCCATTTCTTTGCTGACAACACTCTCCACCAGTTATAAATCCTCATACAACTGTCAGTCCCTTGTTGTCAATTGCCTCTCAACTCCTGCCTCCGTCAATCATGATAACAACCTCATCTTTCAAAGGGGCTCCAACAACTTTTTCTCTTTCAATCAATGCAAGAATCAAACCCTCCTTAGATACAGCAAGATCACCACAGCCACCCCTCTTAAAACCAAAACTCTCTCTGTATACAGTACTGTCACTGTTTTGGAAATGGAACCCAGAGGAGAGCACCCATGCATATGTCGTGTTCCTCAGAATGGGTTATTTCTTCGTTTGTGTGGAGATCGATCCTTGCCCTGTGCCCAGGTATTTGAGGGGGGAAATGCATCAAAGGGATAGTCTGTGTATCCCCGGTGTGATCTATTATTCACAATTAACCATCTGTTAATCAGTCCCTCACAATAAACTATTAATCCTACAGACCGGTCAAATTACCTTCCCACATTCTTCCTTCCCTGCACACCTACATTCGTCATACGGGACAACACTTCTCAAACAACCGCGTAGTACAAAGGAACGTCTGCACATGAGGGATGGTGGGGGGGGGGGGGTCCCTCGAGGCATAGCAATGTGGGGCTTTTCCACAGCCTCCCCCCCCCACCATCGCTGCACCTGCCCCCCATCAGCCGCACACCAATGGGAAAGACGTTCGCATGAAGTTTTCTCCCTCAAAGCCATGCCCGGCATGGCTCTTACAAAAGCCATGACTCTGTTCAGTTTGTGGCTGTAGTCTGCACCAGAGGCACGAGTACATCTCAGTCTACCTGTTCGGCAGATTGTCTGGTGGAGTGCGGGTCACACTGGATCCAGCTGCGCTGGTCTACGAGGCACAGGAGCAAGTCATGCCAGAGTTGAGGGGCCCACAAGCTTCGGGGCCATGTTGAAGTACCTGGGGTGTTGTGCAGCTCCATATACACTCACACCACACGCTTCTGCCACAACACCGACAGTGTACCACACAACCCCTCACCCCTAAAAGCCCCCTCACAATATTTTTCCCGACGCAACCCCGCTCGGTTGCATGAGGTAAGGGACGAGTCATTCCCACACTCAGCTCTGCTTCTTTCTCATCTCCTTCCCAAAATGAATGATGGCACCATGTCTGTTGTCTCAGTAAGTCTGTATAAAAGGGAAATACACATCAAGGGCAAGTCTTTTCTTTGTGGCTTTTGCTTTTCACCTTTGATTGCTTGTTGCTTGCATGCCTGTGTAAAGACAGAATTGTTATCTTTCAAATCAGCCTTGTTTACGTCCTTTCATTCATCGATCCAATATAGCATGTTCATAAACAAGAGATAGGAAATTTTAGCCCCACTGATTAGCAAATGCTGCACCCATGGTTCCGCTCGGCCATAAGTACTCGGGTGCACGTTGAAGGCATGCTCGCTAAGGTAGTTGTACCAACAAGTAGGTAATGAGACTGTGGACGTGAGGACCCTGCTCGATGCCATTGCTTTTGCTGGCGTCTACGGTTGTTTAGCCCATCGGGCCATGGAGTTATCCATGATCCAGTGGCCTCAAAGTTAGTAGTGGTGGCGGGTCCGAGTATGCATCTCGTGAGCCCGGCACGTGCTGATACCATGACAGTACTTTGTCCCTCGGCCCTACTGTTAGTTTCCCCCTTCTCTTTCTGCTTTTCCTTTTGTTGCATCCTGATCCGTACTGTGTTTTAGCTCTTCCACGAGCCTCAACTTTGTATACAAAAAAGAAATTGTGTGCATATGAAAGAAGACTGCTGAAATACAAAAGATTTTATTCCAAAATACATCCCACTGTTGGCATGTAAACATGACCTAATTTCCCTCGTAGATCTGTATGGTTCTAAACAGATGAAAACATTCCAATGATACATTTGCAACATGTGACCATACTTTGTTGGCATGCATAATTTCATTAACCAAAAATCCCCAAAATAAACACTGAAATCAATTTCAAAACAACAAAAGCTAACCACAACATACCATTCAGCTCACTCACTGTCTTTTTGCAAAATAACTAACGAATCCAAAAATGAAAAAGGCTAATCTACAAAACACTATAATTAATCAGCATAATCAGGAGAATACCTGTGGAAGAGTTGAAAAAAACAAACAATTGTAACTCATGGATACTGCATTACAAAAAAAAAATACAAAAAAGGTGCTAATTTGGCACAAGTTGTACAGTTTTACAATATTTAACCGAGCTGAACCCCTCTCCCTTTCCCACCCCTTAAAAACAACAAAAACCTTATTTTAATCAACACTAGAATATGATACGTTATGAACACTCAAATACTTAGTATGTTTGTTGAGAACTGTCAGTAACCATATGAAGAGCAACTTGATCTTCCGGCTTGCTGTGTAATAGAAAAGGAATAAGCCTGTGTTTCTCTTTACTTTATCTCAGCAGATAATGAGCAATGCTCTGTCTACCAACTTATCAAGAATCATTTGGACAAAACAAACCAGGCAACACATGGTCAGAAAGGAGGTCGAGTTAAACAATGGACTTTTACCAGTATGAACAATAAAATGAAACCATCTAGATACGAGATACTGAGCTTTGGAAAAGCAAAAACAAACAAACAAATATAAACATCCAATAAAAACAAACAAAAAAAAAGACAACAAAAAATTTAAATCTTTACAAGGAACTTTTGATAAACAGAGCAAATCTAGAAGGATCATTTCTTTAGGATAATTCATTCTGATGGTAAATTCATGATCATTTCTTTACCATGACCTATAAGAAGATCAGGTGGGGATAAAAACTTGGTACAACTATTTCAGTAACGATTATTAAAAGTGCAGTTGCAAAGAATTTCTTGCATTGTAAAGCGATTTCTTTGGACGTCAGACATCAGTTGCAAAACGAAGGGAAGAACCCTCGCATTGACATTGAATTACGCCCTCCATCGTTATTGAACCAGTAGGGTTCCACCACTTTAGAGGTCTGCACCAAGGAGACTGGGTTGTTTTCATACTGACCACCGAGTTCGGGAGAAGCCCGTGGCTGAAATACAGTAGTACATACAAACAAATGGTTATCAAGGAAGTAACACTAACTGTAAAGCTTTGCTGGATTTATAGCATGAAAAAAAAGAAAGAAAATAAACTCATCTATGTTGATGTGGCTGTAAAGCAATCAATTTGAACTACTTAACTGCAAAGAAGAAAAAAAAATAATGAGTTATTCAACTGCTGTTCTTCTCAGTGGAGATATCACCGCAGACACGAGATATGTCAACACGTTACTCCTGGGCAGTTCTTGCTGCCCTCTACTGTCGTGTGTTTTTTCTGTTGGTCAAACAAGTTGTCCTAACAATGGGTCTGATGGCAACCCTGAGGTAGTCTCCAGTCTGTTGATGGCTGGATGAATGTCACTGGCTACATCTAAATAATAAAGCTCACCATTCATAAAGCCTTTTGAATCTGTCACGGGAGTTAGAGCAGGAAGAAACTTTAATTCCACAGAGGAGGATTAAAAAAGTAAACAAGGGAGTGGGGGTTAATAAGGAGGGGTTACTGGAAGAACATATGTGCAACATGAAAGGGCAGTTTGAAGAGGAAAAACAAATTTACCAATTAGCATTAACACAAACAACAACACAACAAATACCTAAACCTTACTAATTTCATCCTTTTTGGCCGTTGGGCCATTGTCAGGATCAGTGTAAACCAAAAGCATCCCTGTATAGCACAGCTAAGAGGCTACTCTACAGTCCAAAAAGTAACCATGGTGCATTCTAAACAGGCAAGGAATCGTTTATTTCCCAGTTACAAAATAGTTGTCGTCAGATAGTGGGATTAATCAGGCAGGGTCGCCTTCATTGGGTGAAGGACATCATGTGAAGTTAGTGTATACTGTACACACATTTATGCTGCACAAATATTGCCTGTGTAACATGATGTACAAACCGTTTTACTTCCCTCTTCGAGCTTTCAATTCAACACCGAATATCATATATGACAGACAGGTAGATCCTGACGTGTCAATAACACTGGGCTGCATTTGAAATATTTTTTTTCAGAGGTCTAGGTTTTCTCAACGGTTCTTGTATGTTTATTGCATGCTGAATTCAGAAATGTATCTCATTTCGCTCAATCAGGTCAAGTTTTTCTGCTATTTCAATTTTAAGGAAAAAATAATCAATTTTTGTTTTTTTAATTAGCATTTTAAAAATTCAAAATCAGACTTACATTGGCAGAAAATGTACAAACTATCGACAACCTCGAGTGGTTGTCGAGAAAAATCTCGACAACCGAAACGGTGGTCACAGACACAGACAGACAGACAAACACACACACACACACACACACACACACACACACACACACACACACACACACACACACACACACACACACACACACACACACACACACACACACATTGCTGTAATTATAGATAGATAGTTTGTACATTTTCTGTCAATGTACAAAGTCTGATTTTCAATTTTAAAAATGCTAATTAAAAAACAAAAATTTTGATTATTTTTTTTTCCTTAAAATTGAGATAGCATAAAAATTTGACCTGATTGAGTGAAATGAGATACATTTCTAAATTCAGCATGCAAACAGCATATAGGAACCGTTGAGAAAACCTAGACCTCTGAAATGACGCAGACCAGTGTAATTGATTCCGATTTAGATAAAAATTAAAAAAATAAAAATCCATGGGGTGATGACCAATTTCTATAATTAAGATACAATAGTCCAAGACATCTGAAAGAAAGTACTGTAAAACAAAGCAGACATAAAAATACCCTTACATACTTTCTTTCAAACTTAGTACACTGTGTAGTGCATACTGACAATGTATTGAAAAGTAATGATGAAAAACGTCGGCATGTATTGGACTTTTGTGAGTTTATCAATCGTACATCTGATTTAACAGCCCTCAATTTCTACAATAACCTCAATTTAAATTTCCTATGTAATCCTGAAAAAGTAACGACCCTTACTATTTTCCTACTTTTATGTCAGGCCGCAGACTTGCTTATCAACCCTTGCACTATGCTTATTTGTGATTGTTTTCTGTATATTAATACTGCAGGCACGCCCCGATTGTGGGTTTCTGCTTCGCAGTTTCACTCTATCGCGGTTGAATTATTGTGCCAACGTACCGATTGCGGCATGCGTCCCTCGCTCTATCGCGGTCTGGTGCAGAGGAATACACAACCCCGCATCTCCGTCTCACCTCACAGCCTCACGCTGCCCTCCATTGCAGACTCAGTTGCTCTTTTGATATCATGCTGCACATACCGCCATCAGGTGCTATCACATGATTTAGTTTGATATCGAGTGATATAGTTTGATATCGTGGTATGAAACATTTTGATATGAAACACTACAAGATATTATTATTAAATGCTTTTAAAGTAAGAAGCAAATTAACGAGGAATGTTGGTTCAATTGAGAAAGGAAGAAATACAGAATAAACCGAGGAAGGCAATTGGAGGCAGAATGAGTTCGTGATTTATTTATTTTTTTTCCAAGTGAAAATATTTTGTTTGTTTGTTTTGAAGCAAGGAGGGGGGGAAATAAGATAAAGTTGAGGAACGTGGAGGAGAACACGTGGGATAAAGCAGAATGAGGAACATATCTCGAGAGGTTTTTGCTCGTCTTCATGGAGTTCCACAACTCTCTCTTAGAGACCCGACAATCCTCTACAGGCTCAGACATTTTGCTCTAAACTCCTATTTACATGGGATAGGATGTCACCCTACAGGGTTCTGCAATCGGTGTACAGTTCCCGAAGATTTGGATCACATCTTCACACAATGCCCTTGGTACATGGCACCCAGATCGCACCTCTTCCACTTCATCTGAGAGATGGAAATCAGATGGTCGGGTGTGCCGGACAAACTGCCGATGAAGCCAGAAGCACCCTTGACTGCAAATTGTTGTTGAAATTCATGACAGAAACGGGTCAAACAATATAAGGTCACCTGTACTTGTCCGCTCCAACTGAAGTGTTTAGGTGCGTGGCGTATAGAGCCTCACGACTCAAACGCCATTAAAACCAAAAGAAGAAGAAGTCTTCATGGAGAGGTGCTCAAATTTGAAGCATGAGATAGACACTATCATGGCACATTATACCGAGGTGTAAAAGGACATGCAGAATAAGGCAAAGCAGACAAATATCACTTCCTTCACAAAACCTGATGACCCTGATGACCCAAAGCCAGGGATGTCAACATCATCTCAATAACCTTCAACGCCCTCAATCATCATCACCATCATCAAAAACATGTACAAGCTTAAGTACATGTACAAGTGTTTTTTTATTTATAAGATTGTAGTTTAGGAAAAAAAGTTGATAAATTTCAGAGTTTGTTCCCCAAACCATATTTTTCCCCATAAGTAAAGGTCTTAACTTTGCACATCGTGGTTTTGCCCAATGCGGTGTTTTTCAAGAACGTAACCCCCACGGACTAGGAGGGTCTGCTGTCCTGCAAATCTGTGGTTCACTACTTTCAGATATGTCGTAAAAGCTAGTACAAGTATGTATGTATGTATATGTATATATATATATATATATATATATATATATATATATATATATATATATATGTATATATATATATATGTATATATGTATACACACACTAGCAGGGTATGCTTACACATTGTAAGCATTAACGAACCGTGCATCCCCAGAGTCTCAGGTTACTCAACTGCGTTTGATTTTTCATTTTAAAAGGCTAACCAGGTATCCACATTCAGGATAAGTCCATCATTTCCCACATACCAATCCTCTTGACAATCTCCTCGGAGCATTCTTTGGTGGCTGCTTGAAACAAGTAACAACGGAAGCGATTTTTCCCCTTCAAGTCATCGCCAATACTGCGGTGCATATTGAGGAAAGAAAGAGGGGAATGAAACATAGCCTGTACATTCATGGTAAATGCAAAATATATGAGACAAATGGCAAAAACAATACTCATCACATCGCTCACGGATGTCAGCAGGATCCACATTGCAATAATGGAAGACGTACGCTTGTTTACAAATGTCAAAAACATTGTTGCTCAGAAGTATCAAAACATGAACTTGATCACTGATTAAAGGTTTGGACCAAAAGCTATTTGGCATTGATAAGTGTGATGAACATGCTGTGGTTCAGGAAGTTAGTTACTCCGGTGGATTGTGGCGATTACTTGTCCGAGAGAAATGCTGCTTTCAATCTAGCCATATGAAAGAAGATTTTGATGACTCAAACAATAAATCATTCATGGCTGAATCAGGTCTTTCATTCACAATGTAGTTTTCACTTGGCAAACAAACCAATGCTGAAAAGTGAATTCCAGTACAATAGGCTAAAATATATATATATATATATATATATATATATATATATATATATATATATATATATATATATATATATATATATATATATATATATATATATATTCTCATTGGTTAAGTGAACCAAACATAAGTCTAGCATTAGCTTAGCGGTTAGGGTGGCTGGCTTGGGATCTTAGGATTCTGAGTTTGAGACCCGTTTCCGCTGAATTAACACCAGGTGGGGTTGACTCAGCCTGTCATCCTTCCAAGTTTGGCAATGGTAATAGGGGCACCACATCAGCGGCACAGCCACGTCCATAACCAATGATGCAACCAGCACCCCACAAGGCTGCACACGAGGGTGTGTGTGTGTGTGTGTGTGTGTGTGTGTGTGTGTGTGTGTGTGTGTGTGTGTGTGTGTGTGTGTGTGTGTGTGTGTGTGTGTGTGTGTGTGTGTGTGTGTGTGTGTGTGTGTGAACCAAACAAACAGAGGGCCATATTCTACCAGAGATACCGTGAACTCTCATTTAAACAAACATTTGTTTTTAACCCTACCCTTGATAAGATAATTGCAAAAAAAATTTTTTGAAGTTCAAACTTAATGATTTCGAATTTTTTTTTGCAACCATCAGATCAAAAGTCCTCTTGAAGACTTCGTTTTAATGTCTCTCGAGTTGTTCAACAGTAGGAAAGAAAAACAATGTGCTTACCAAATTGAATAGGCAAAACTCAGAGGGCTTCCAAGGTACCTGCCCACAGATGCTATGTCTGGGTAGGTGTGTTCAAACAGGATCTGAAATGTGTGTCGAAATAGAAAAAGCACGGTGAGGCAAATATAAGTGTCATGTCCCAACAATTAGAATCCTTTTAAGGTAGAACAGCAATTATTCAAAAACATGCCTGAAGTACACAATGAACAACGTAGTACGATGCAGTCATCTGTAAAAAAAGAATGAAAGGATTTTCATTCGTAGAATGAAGAACTCGATGTGCATATGCAGACAGGTAGAACAATGGATGGGATCAACAGAATGTCGATCCAGATATGCTAACTGCTGTGGAAAGCAAGTTGAAGCTGATGTTCCAGGCATTGACCCTTAGTCGGAGCAAAGGAAAGCCATGAAGGGTTAATGCCTGGAACATCAGCTTCTGTTTACTTCCCGTGGTGATTGGCATACCTCAATAAACATTCTGTTTGTTCCAACATTTCATTTTCAGAGACCTTGCTCTGAGGCATTATCGTGAAACAGGATGGCAAAGAGGAAGTACACTTACCTGTGACCTGTCTAACCTGGATTTGATTCTCGAGCAGACTATAAAACGACAGATCCAGGTTTCGCAGGCAGGGTGCAGCAAAACGTATGCAGTACCTCGGAGGGACGTTAAGCTGGACATCCCATGTGATGACATTATTTGGTGGGTGTTAAAGATCCAATGGCGCATTACCTGAAGAGTCGTCGAATCATCACTGGCACGCTGAAGAAGTTAAAAAGTTCTGCCCAAAACATCTTCAGTTGAACATCAAGCCAGACCAGCCAGTTTGTAATTAAACTTGGGCCAAATATAACCCCCCAATGACCCAACGAGGAAGTGGGACTATTTGGGGCCAATAAAGAAGTATAATTAGTTCCAATTCCGATGTCGACTCCCCAAGTACAGCTAATTTTATGTTTCATTAGGCTTCCAAGCCAAAAGCCTCGGGTTTTTACCATTATCAATCTGCCATATTTTGATTCTTTTTCGTTTAATGCCAAACAGATAACTTTAACTTCACAGGGTGGTCACAAGTCATGCTATCTCGTGGACATGCTCCAATTAAGGTAAGTGGTGGCAATTTTGGAAAATATGGATAAAAAAAACAAAAAACACCAGCATTAGTAGAGGCTCTGTCAGGTCAGGTCAGGTATAGGAGCATGCGCCGGAGCAGCGCGTCGCTGCGTCCACTTTCCGCCGGTACTCCAGGGGCCTCCGTCTGGCCATCCCACAGGCATATGCCTGGCCCATCCCCATCTCCTTGAGACGCTGGTCAACCTGCTGCAACTAATGAGGCACGTGGTCGGCCCATTGGCCTCCTCCATTCACGAGGCTCCCTCGCTGAGAAAATCTGGTGAGCAAGATCAGCGTCAGGAAAACGAACCACATGTCCGTACAACTGCAGCTGATGCTCACGGACTATACATGTAACAAATTCAATTTGAGTCTCTCCCAGCAACCCGCTCGTTGGACACAAAGTCTGATTAGCGATAGTGAAGGATTCTCTGAAGAGACCTGGTACCAAAGGAATGAAGTCTCCAGCTCAGATCGCTGGTCAGAGTCCAAGTCTCACATCTGTAGAGCAAGACTGGAAGCACCAAGGACCTGAAGACTTGGACTTCCGTCCTCCTGTACAGGCACCGACAGCGCCACACCCAATGATCCAGTGAATCCATGACGTCCCAGGCCTCACCCAGATGTCGATTTACCTTGTGGCTCACAGCCGGCAGAAACATGAATATCACTGCCAAGGTAAGTGAATCTCTCCCTGACCTCAACATCCTCACCGTAAATGGGTACAGACAAGATAGCAGCATCCATGGTGTCATTGAAAGCCTGGATCTTAGTTTTGACCCAGGAAACCCATAATCCCAGCAGCTCCGACTCCTCACTCAGCATCTTGAGGGTCCCCAAAAGGATATCCAGAGTCTCTGCAAAGATGAATGCATCATCTGCGAAATCAAGGTTAGAGATCTTCAAATTCCCAAACGATGCACCGCAGCTTGATCTCTCCGACATCCTCCCTAGAATCCAATCCATACAAGTGCTGAAAAGTGTGGGGTTCAGTGCACATCCCTGACAAATTCCAGTAACAACTGTATATAAGTCAGAGATGGTACCATGTGATGGTACTATACTCAGTACCAGAGTATAGTTCAGACATCTAATCGATCAGTTTTGGTGGCACCCCATGAAGACCAACAATACTCCCATGAAGACCAACAACATGACGACAGGTGATGCTCTACCCCCTCACAGATTCCTCACCCATAGGCCTCCTTGTCCACCCTCAGCACATGTACAGTTTTACACCTGAACTCCCTGAACAGCTCAGCTCTGCCATTAAGCCTCGCCCTGCGACTGATCAATGGTATCCAGTGTCCTTTGAGACACAAAATTCTTTTTTGCCCCACAGTGAGTTCCAAGACATCCACTGGCAACGTCAAGGACGGTGGTCTTGAAGGCACTCCACAACTCCTCAGGATTCCCCAAAGCACCCAGACCCCCCAAATCCTCACTCAGCCAGTTTGCAAACTCCTCAGCTACCCTCTCATCCTTGAGCTTGCCAACATTCAGCCGAGGCTGGGATGGTACCATTCTCCGGTTTCTTTGACCCCGTCCCCCCCACACACAAAATAGGTACTTGCTCTCTTCTCCGAAACTTCACAAACAATTTTGATGAAATTTGACCACAACCTTCATCACCCATAATGTACCAAAGTGTATCGACCGCATCAAAATCTGCACTCATCCAAGGTCCCATGATGCTCAAAACTTTCTGCTTATTTATATATTAACTTGACCTTCCTAGTGAAGAAATCACCCATGTTTCTTTTTTTTAATAGTCGGTCCTCAAACTACATTCCATGGTATCGCAGACAAATTCTTGGCTGTGCAGCCAAGTTGATTAAACCAGCATCAGTGTGTTTCTTTCCTGCTCACAACTCTCCAAATGCCAGTCATTTTCTGTTTTATCTGATGGTTTTAAACTTCCGTTCAAACCTATCCTGCTTCTCTTCTGCTCTTCTTGGCACCATTCATGATTATGTCCTTGTGAAGGTTGCTCTCTCCTTGGCAATTTTATCGAGAGCCATCAAGGCACTGACATGCATTAACATTTCTGCAAGGTACTGTAGATTGATCTGCTCTGAAATCCACTACCTCCTTCAAAGAATGGTCTGTTTTCTGCTTTCTTTCCTTCAACAGTTCATACCTTGATGCTTCAAACTGTGTAATGCAACATCCCAATATGCTGGTACATCAACTCAGTTATTCTTCTTCTTTTGCATGCAGTGCAAAGCTGCGGGGTAGCATCACTAACGGCTGAGGGCGCCGCTGTGCCGCTGATGCAGTGCCCTTTGTAGGTTAGAACAGGAATTTGGAATTTGTTCATGGTGTCGGCAATAGCCCGCCGAGACTCTTTGCAAAGGATACCGTGGGATCTTTAATGTCAACTAAATAATGCCGGCAGACAGGATGCCCACTTAACATCCATCCGAGAGACAGCGCACACATTGATGAATCACCCTGCCTGTGAAACAATGGGATGGCAGCTTATAGCTGGGTCAGGATTCGAACCCATGTTAGACAGCTTAGAGGCGAGTGTGCGTACCTCTCGGCCATTCTGTCAGCCTGCGCATGTGGTGAGGCCATAACTAAGCAACAGCTTGCTTCCCACAATTGGGAGGAGACCCCAACTGGAACCAGTGTGTATTTATAGTACTGTACTTCAATGAACCAGAGCTCAACATCAAGCTGGCCTCAGATACAAGTTCAAGTCTCAAACCATCCTCCAAAGCATGGTGGTGGTTGTTCAAATGTGTTCCTTCGTTCTTAAAAAAAAACAATGGGGTCATGTATGACACGTACTAATGAAAAGCCAAACATCTCACCCCTATTTTTACTGAAGAGGCCATAATCCCCAATCCTCCGTTTCCCACCCCCATACTTCCCTCCAATGACAAACTGCTCTCCCATGAAGGTTGAGAAGTTTTGAGTCAGTGGTCATACCTCCTTTGCAACTGGCTCCTGATGGTAATGGTGCTGTAACACCCATAAATCTGTGCTTCGGTCCTATCCTTTTCTCTGGATATTTCTCAGATGGACATCCGCCTTTATCTTGGAAAGCTAGCCATGTCACCCCAATTCAAAAGAAGGGTTCCAATTGTGATCCACTCAACTACAGGACTGGTCAGTCTCCTCCCCATCATGGCCAAAAGGAATTTACCATTACTGCAGTCCTCAGGTATTATCTCTTCTCCAACTCAGATAATAAATCAGTTTGGTTTCCTCCCAGTTATTATGCAATAGATATATTGCTTCTTTTATCTCAACAATGGATGGACGCTCCTCAAACCTCAAAATGAGAAGTTAGAGGCATCTCTCAACCCTTTAATATTGTCTGGCACCCTGCCTTTCTTTCGAAGATGTCTGCCAATGGTATCCTGGAGGCGATGCTTCAACGATTATTCCTTTTCTTTCATGAGCAGATGGATCATTTTTGATAGTATTCCATCTCATAATGTTCCACTTGAGATTGGTGTGCTGCAAGGCAGAATGTTAGAGAATGACAGACTGCTTCTGGTTGAAGTTTCTTTTCAAATCCATTCTATTTTCTCAGTTCTGCAAGTCGTACGTCAAAGACCAAGTATACAACACCATATCCGTCTTGTCTTACTGTTGTTATTTGTTCCCTGTAATACTAATCATATTGTAAATCTATTTTCGTGCCATCTTGTCTGTAATTACTTGGTTATGGTGTATCGATTTTGGGATACAGGCATACCTCATATAACACTGCCTCTTCAAACGCTTTTTCCACCAGAGGAAATTTTTTACAATAAAACAAATAAACAAACAAGCAGTCATAGACTGGTACTTACGAAATCGTCAACTTCACCTCTGACCTTGTCTAATAAAAGCTGTCTCTCGAGAACGTAGCGACACAAACCAAAAGTTTCTACGATGATTCTGTACCAAACCATCAAAATTCAAATGTTTTGGATGTTTGACCTCACTGTGACTTTGACCTTTGACCAATTTTGACCAAAATCTAATCGGCGCTAGCCATCACCCTCCTGAATCACGTGCTGTAATTTGACATTGGTAGCTTCTTCCGTTCTCGAGTTATCGTGCCTACAAACAAACAAACAAACAAACAGAAACGGAAGTCATCAATATACTTATCTAAAGATTTCGTAAGTAAAAAGTTGATTAAAAACTCCATAAAATTATTCAAAAGTTCAGCGTGATAACACGCACGCATTTGAGGCGTGTGCTCAAACAAAGAGGACGGCGTACACTGGTTGGCGCTGCACCAATCAGCGTGTGCCACCACCACCACCAGTTTTGAAAGTTTCCTACAAAATCATGTTTCCTCTGCCGTGCTAATTCTTTTTGCCTTGTTTTCACGTGTTTTTGAAATTTTTTAACCCAAAACGTTTGAAAAAGTCTTGCGAGTGATAGTGCTGGTAACATGGCCAAACAGTAAAGGAAAAGCATCAGTATGGATGTATAAATGTAGGTGATTAGGTGTGTGGATGTGGGTGAGCGTCAAGTCGAATTGGTTGGAGTTTGGGTTTCAGTACACAAGTCCGGGTGAGGGCATGCAATCTTTGATTGCTCGCTCTAGTTATCTCCGCCACTGAAGGTGGACGAAGGTTATGTTTCCGCCCCTGTCAGTCTGTTTGTTTGTTTGTCTGCGAGCAGGATATCTCAAAAAGTTATGCACACATTAGGACGAAATTTGGTGGACAGGTTGGGTGTGTGACAAACAAGGACCAATCAATTCAAATTTAGTGACGATCCGAATCCACATACGAGAGTTAAAATTGTTTTTTTTTTTAATGATTCTTCACCATTGAGAGATGGGCCCAAAAACGGGGTATATACAGTAGTATGATGTATGATATGACAAAAAAAAAGTGATAATAGACTACCAGGGAATTCTCCCAGAACATTTTGCAATTGAACTTAAATAACCACCACCTCAAATAAAATAAACAAGAAGAAGACGTCATGCAGAGCACGATACTTGCAAAATCCATTAAACAAATTAGACCTCAAAAATTTTCAAAAAATTCAAAATTGAAAATTTTTTCAATTTAAACAAATCAAAATCAAAAAAAATTAAATGACCAAATATGCAACTCCTCTTTAAATCTCAAGTAAATCGGATGAAAATTGAAAATTTTAGAAATCCGGCCAATATCTTTTGGCCGATGTGGATCTACAAAATAATTGGTGGTTGAATTCATTGACCTGAAATATCAAACCTCTTCAAATTTCAAGTCAATCGGATTAAAATTGAGGATTTTAGAAATACCACACATGCAGCTCTGGAAAAAATTAAGAGACCACTGCAAAATTATCAGTTTTTCTGGTTTTACTATTTATAGGTATGTGTTTGAGTAAAATGAACATTTTT
>NC_140962.1:6861137-6888637 GCF_056783735.1 Eptatretus burgeri | reverse complement strand
TGACAAGGTGAGGAAGTTGAGAATGCTGGACAACGCTTTGAAAGTAAGGTGTCAAATTCAACATTGTGGGGTGTGTGCCTGTCTCCATACAAAATGAAAAATGAACAATGAACAGGCGAGCGAGCCCAGCAGGGCACGCCCGAACCTGTGGAACGACGCCGCAATTGTGTGTGATGCCTGGAGGGGACAAAATATAGCTGTGGGTGAGGTGAAATGTACATGTGGGAAAGATTACTATCGGGAATAGAAATGAACAGTGGATCACATAATAGAAGTAGGAATGTTTCTAACAATGATCTAATGCTCAATGAGGAGTTTGTTCAGGTTGTCTCATGAAAAAAAAATGACGGTTGTCTTTTCCGTTGGAGTTGTAAATTTGTCATCATTTTGTGGACCTATTGATGTGACAAAAAGGAGGACAAAAGGACAGCGTAAACAATGAGCAAATAAATTAGGATCTCAGCACGAGTTAAGTACTCAGATGGGAATGCCAACAATGAACACAAAAGTATACAGTGGAATAAAACGATAAAATATTTGATATTTTCTGAATAATGCAATAATAATAGAAAATTCAAAGCACTGGATAAAGGAAGTGATTTTTTTTTTAATGTGTAGCCACCATCAGGTCATACATAAAGTGCAACTATATATAAATATATATATATATATATATATATATATATATATATATATATATATATATATGTTACACACATCCGATAAAAGTGCTCAAAAGCGCAGATAATGTGGATAGCTTCCCACATTTTCCAACAAGAGGTGTGCAGTCATGCTTCATAATGATTACCCCACAATTGAAGATGGACTTTATTTTTGCGTTTCATCACATCCTTGTACTATAATGAAGTCCCAGACAACACCGATGGCAAACCAACACGACATCTTTGCCTGGTAATGCAGACAAGCCAAGACGCATACTCGCTGTATCTGGCAACGTTCCATCGGCATCTTGGTGACATAACCACGCCACTCTCCAGCTCTTTGAAAGTCATTGTGTCAGGTAACGCGACACACATTGAGATAACTACAGTGCTCCAATCATACACCGATGGCTTGTTTTACAATAAATTAGCTGTCGCTATAAAGGACAGTAAAATTTACCAAACAATCCGGATTTAAAAAAAAAATAATTCAAAGAAAAGGATAAGCTGGACGGCCAAACGGACCAAGAAATCAATGGGAAAGGTGGAAATGAAAAACAAATTAATTATCAATTACTATGTGTAATAACAAGATGACCAGGATACAATGGATTATTTCCACTGACTCAAACATTAAAGGGGATACTAACATTTGAGCGAGAATGCATACGATAAAACTTCCCTCAATTTCATTTTGGCTAAAGACAGGAAAATGCCGTGAGAACGCTGCTCTTCCCAACAATTTTACATTATGAAACAATGTACACCAAAGATGAAAAAAAAGGTGAAGCTCAGGTTTGGGGGAAAGAAAGAAAGGAAGAAAGAAAGAAAGAAAGAAAGAAAGAAAAAGTTCATATTATTCCTCAATCCACAGAGGGCTGTGGCACCCCCCTGCTAGGTGGTAAACAACATGCGTGGGTTTGTATCAGCTTCATGCAGAGCTCAGGAAAAAATACAAGAACTTCATGGGAGAGATGAAACGGTATAGAACATGATTCTGGAATTGCTCCAAGACCATTGCCTAGTTCACTACCCAAATGAGCTGCAATCTTTTCAACATGCTTACCGCCCATCGACCATCTGCTTTCCATCGGCGACGTCATTGGTGCGCTGCATTAGATAAGCCGAGGGGCAGAAATTGGGCACCTCCTGTCTGAGAAAATCATAATAGGGAGCTAGAGGTGGAAACGGGTGGCCATCTCGTCCAATGGCTTTCACTACCTTCAGAACGATAGGTTTTCCACGACCTCTTCGCAGCACCGATAGAACCTGCAAAAAAAAAAATCGTGCACAACCAGTAATAATCTTCATCAATGCACATGTTCCTGTCGTTTTGTCGATGACAGTCGTGATTATATACCGTGTTTAATCAAACAGGTTCTTGATTGTAAGCAAAACTAGGAGATTATGCAATGACGTGTCATCCATCCAACCGCGCAGTCAAATTAAAAAGCATTAAAAAAAAAAAAAACCCAAAACCATTGACCAGGTATTTTTTTTTTTTTTACCAAACTTAGCAGAATTTTTTTTACTGGTGATTATTCTCAATTTTGTTTGTCTCGCTCCAAATGGGTCATTATGGGGGTCAAAAACAGCCTTTTCAGCCATTGCCCAAATGCTAAGAGAGTGGATTCAATAATAAGTTGTAATCAATTTCTGCTGATAAATCTCTTTATCTCTGAAAAGACCAAGTGGCAAACCCTCCTATCTACTTTATTTACAATCCTCTTGAGGAAGTCGAGTCATCCACGTTTGGGTCTCACGATCAGCCATGATCTTTCTTGGACAAACCACATTCCCAAGTTGGCCTCCAAAGCCAGCCACCGACTGGGCATCCTCCATCATACAAAGTCCTTCCTTGGCCCACCTGAACTCATATCCACCTACAAGGCCTTCATACACAGCTTGATGAAGCACTGCTCTCCCCTCCAAGCGGGCCCTCCTGCCTCACACCGTTCTCAGCTCGACGCTGTGGAAACCAAGGCCTTCATGATTATTGCAATCTCCCGTGATGAAGCCGAGTCTACGGACCTATCACTTTCCTATCACAGAGAGGTCGGTGGTCTCTGTCTTCTACCGCCTCCTTTCTGTTCTTGCACCCTCTGCTCTTTCTGTGCTTTGTCACCCCAGGTATCTGCAGGCGCGAGCAGTCCACCATCAACCCCCTTATGGTGAAACTCCCAAAAAACAATCACTCGTCACCTCCATTCATCAATTCCTCTTTTTTCCCCACCTGTGGAACCAACTTGCACATTCTCTTCAATCTCTTCCTTCCCTCCACGTCTTCAACACAGCTGTTCACCACCATCTCAGATCGTCCTCAATGATCTTTTCTACCCTCGTTAACCTCCACCCCAAGCCCACCTTCTTCCAAATTCCCAGAAGTTTCCTTCCTGAGAATGTGCTTCTATATTCATCTTGTCCACCCCATGTGTCCTCCCTGACCCCTCATTCCTCCCCACACATTATTTGTCCAAGTCCCCCTCTATTTTATCCTTCAACCTTGCTGTTTGTGTCCCCCCCCCTCCCTTTTTCTCTCTCTACTGTTCATTTGTTCTGTTGCATCCTGATCCATTCAGTGTTCTCAGTCTTTCACAAGCCTTGACCCTCTATACAAAAATAACAACATTAATAATTATAATAATAATAACAATAATAATAATAAAAATTTCAAAACCCTGACAAGATATCGAGCTAGTCACCATAATTGGTTCACGAAAAAATATTTTCATGAAAAAATATAAGTGACTACTATTATTTGTTATCGTTGTGCATGTCTGTCTGTCTGTCTGTCTGTGCCTGTCTGTCCCGAGCATAGCTTCGTGGGTTTTGATCCGATCCTGATAAAAATTTTGGTGGAAGGTTTATATCATGATCTAGTTGTGTTTTCCTGAGAATGGGCGTGGTGCGCCCATGATGGGTGGAGCCACGCCCAAAAAACATGTTTTTAGGGGTAGCCGGTTTCAAGTTACATCTTCTCCTGGGGGGTTTGTCGAATCTGGCAGGGGTTTCGGTATTTGGTTAGCCCAATGGCACTTGCATAGCCCCACGGAGCTCGATTTTTCATTTCCGCCCCAAGGTCAAGGTCACAAAGTCACGAACTTAGAAAATTGCGAATTTTGACATAAAAATCATACGACCGTCCACACTTTGAGAGCTCGGATGACAATAATTTTCATGCATAATCTTGAGGTCATTCCCCACCTAAAGTCTTGAAACCATTTTGCTCTAGGATGCCATGTTTTTACTTAAAAAAACATACTTTAAAAGTAGATTCAAAGTTTCTGAAGGCAGCAGTAGTAAGGAATGGAATATTAATATGTTGAATTATGTGCTCGTCTCAAGAGAATCACCATTGTAGCATGTGGATAGATGGTTAGAAAAATAAGAAAGAATTTTAGCACATAGCACATGGTAATAGGATCTCAAGTTGACTGTGTCTAGGATCAGCATCTCAAGGACATGGGGATGGGCCTGGCATCTGCCTGGGGGATGGGCAGACGGAGGCCCCTGGAGTACCGGCGGAAAGTGGACGCAGCGACGCGCTGCTCTGGTGCATGCTCCCATACCTAACCCTGACCTGATAGAAGGTAAAAAATTTTTTTTTTAAATAATCCACGGAAGCATATTCCCCATTAAATTGTCTCCTTTGGGTTTGATTATATTGTTGTGCGTGCAGGCTTTTACATCGTACGACATGCTCTTCTGACTTCCAATAGCATTAAAATAATAACTATGTTTGAGCAACCCTCACCCCATTTCCAGTCTGATGAGTCGGTCGGCTTAAAAAAAAAAAACAACAAAAAAAATCCTCTTTAGTAACCAGAGCAACATCGACAGTCCGAACAAATTAATGTAATCGTCAACATTGCATTTCTCACCACTCCCTTTGAGGCATCGTGAAGGGAGACACCATTGACCGTGTCTAGGATGTCTCCTGGCTGCACCCGCCCATCATCAGCGATGCAGCTCGCTTCCACCAAGCCTGTGATTACTACTCGGCCTTTGATGTAACTGAAACGGCACCAGGCAGAGAGAGGTACATCAAAATCAGCCTCTTCGGTGTTCCTATTCGAGCACATAGCTCCGTTTAATAGGATCTCAGGTTCAAATTACATTGACTGTTTTTGTTTGTCCTTCGTCTACCAATTATCCTTATAAAAAGCACGCTGATGCTTCCTAAATGTCCAAGTTCTGCGTATTGTATTGTTACGGCTTTTCTACGAGCCACGCACAAGACTCAACCATCCGTTTATTAAATAACTCATAAAAATGTGAAATCATCTCGATGAAAAGAGACTGAATTGAGAGCGGACTTTACATGCGTACGCCATCAAGCGATTGGAAAGAGCTTACGTTCATTCAATGTGTCCATTTTTATTTTCTTTTGTTGCAATTCCCCGGAAGTGGATCGAAATGCTTGTTCTCGCTGCTCGAGGACATTCAAGGCGCAATCAAGATGAGCGTCAACTTGTTCGACTCCGACTTATCTTGAGCAAATGACGCGCGAGCAACTTCATCCGTCACGGAACCTTAACCTCATGAAGAATGCAAAGCTTGTAATCATTTCAAGTAGGACATCCCTTACAAGGAACTTCAAAGCAGGAAGAGAGACCATCAAGTCCATCAAACCCTGTGCTATTATTACCAACATATTGTTGTTTATCCATGCTCTATCCTTAAATGCTCGTCTAACCATTACGCCACCAAGACACCCACCCTTTTTCCTATCCGTGTCAACATAGAATTTTGATTCTTTCATGTCTGCCATACTGACGTTTCTGTAGATGTTCCAAAAGCTGCAATGGTACCGCATACTCAGGGGCTCAACAATAAGTTTTGTTTAATGTGCAGCAAGTTTATGTTGACTCATTTCTGCCTGAAACGGTGATAAAAAAAAAAAAAACACTGAGTGGTCTCTACAAACCATGTAGTTATATTAAAGTATTCCTTTGGATTATAAATGGTCACAATGACATGGTCTACATGGAGAAGAAAAATTTTTAAAAAAGGACGACAAACAATGTTCCTTGGTGAACGAACAGTCACAATCTTCTCTGCTCTGAGAAAGCATCCTCAAAAACTGAGGGTATCTGTTCCGGAATTCTCAGTTTTGTTGACTGTCTGTTTTAATTGAGTTGTTCAATACATTGATGCATCTCATTGAATACCTCGACATGTTCTTTTGCATTGGGTCCATGTGTCTATCCAGGTCGCTTATTACTCTTGCAGACCTCGTTATCGGCACCACCAAAGGCGGAAGGAGGTTATGTTTTCACCCCCTCTGTCTGTCTGTGAACAGGATATCTCAAAACATGATGAACGGATTCGGATGAAATTTGGTGGACATGGTGGGCGTGTGAGAAAGACGAATTGGTTGGACTTTGGTGAAGATCCGAATCCTAAAATTCTTAATTTCAAAGTGATTCTTCACCATTGATAGGGCCCATAAACGGTATTTAGCACGATATCTCAAATAGTTGAAGACAGATTCTGACAAAACTTGGTGAACTGGCTGGGTGTGCCACAAGGACCAATCAGCATCCTGATCCGCATACAATAATTTATCATTTTTTCAGTGATTCTTCAGCATTGAGAGATGGGCCAAAAATAATATATAGCATGATATCTCAAAAAGTTGTGGACGGTTTTGGACAAAATTTGGTGGATGAGTTGGGTCGGAGACGAGAGCAAGTCAATTAGATTTTGGTTCAGGTACGGACGCAGATCTGGCCAATCAGTGGGATACAAAACAGAAACTGTTCAGCCGGGCGGAGGTGTGCTACCCTTTCCTCCACTTCCTGCTAATTAAATCTCCTGATTGATGGCCACCGTCCCACTGTTGCCTTGTTCTTTCATGAACCTCGATCTTATATAAAAGTAAATAAATAAAATAAAACTAGAAGGGCACTCGGTAGAGCGCATACCCCCACCACGTAATGCATGATCCACGAGAACGTATCAGGCCCAACACATTTTTGAAATATCAGGCTACGTATCGTTTTTGCCCCGATCTCTCAATGGGGAAGAATCACTTCAAAAATTAATTAATTCTCACATCCAGATCCGGATTCGGATCTTCACCAAAATCAAATCAATTTTCCTTGTAAAACACCCAACATGTCCACCAAGTTTCGTCCGAATCCGTCCACAACTTTTTGAGATATCGTGCTATATATCACTTTTGCCCGATCTCTCGATGGTGAAGAATCAATTTTAAAATTGCAGTCGTCGTGTCCGGATCCGGATCTTCACCAAAATCTAATCAGTTCTTCCTTGCCACACACCGAACCTGCCCACCAAATTCGGTCTGAATCGGTCCGTAACGTTTTGATACATCCTGCTAACAGTCAGAGACAAAAGGCAAAAGGAAGGTAACGAAAGGCATACTGTGGGAAAGAAAGTGGGAAAGAAAGCAAAGGAGGCAAAGAAGGAAGAAAATGTAGGAACTGTCAGTTGGGGGTGGAGAGAGGGTGGAGAAATGAAGTAGATAGCTTTGCTCCATGGAGAAAAGTGCAAAATACTTACTACAGATAAGCACCCAATTCATTGCATGGTACAAATTCATAAAGCTCACAAACCTGTAAAAACACAAAAAAATACAAAAATATATATTAATGAAAGGCAGAACCAACGCATCTCCAATTTCTTTTCATAAAATACACAGCAATTCTACGTAAGGCAGTAGCTACATTACTGCGGTATACGGCAATGATGATGATGAAAGCATACGATTCATAAAATATAATATTGTGATATGCTGCTACAAAGTAAGTGGCGCTTGTTGGAGTGGTGCTTCGCAGGCAGGGCGCTGTACCACAAAGTGAGCCACCAATTGTGGTGTCCTAACTGTAGCTTGCGGCACCGACAGAAAGACTCTCTGCACATTCATCTTCTCCCAGAAAGGATGATACCCATTGATGAATAGTTAAAATCCAAACAAGTATTTGAAAGAATTGAAAAATTATTTTTACCTCCTCCTGAAGATGTGCCAATTATTAAAGGTGAAGGAGGTTATATTTTCATCTCCATATATATCTAGATATCATTTATATATCCATATATCCATATCTATCTCTATCTCTATTTCTCTGTTTGTTACTTGCAAAATCGAAGATTTTTCAAGTATATTGGTCAGTCAATTTTGTTATTGTCCGTTTGTTTCTTTGTCTGTTTGTTGCCGACAGGTCACAATTTAAAACCGATCTTCACGAAACTTCACCACATGGTAGAGTTTGTCATAAGGAAGAAGCCGATTGTTTTTGGGGTCAAAAGATCAACATAGGCCAATGGTCAACAACGAAGGTGGTAATTCTAAAATTCTCAATTTTCATCAAATTGACTTGAAATTTGAAGAGGATTTATATTTCAGGTCACTTAATTCAACCAGTAAATTATTCTTGAGGTCGACATAGACCAAAAGGTCAACATAGGCCAAAGGTCTACAACTAAGGTGGTGATGCGAAAATCCTCAATTTTCATCCGATTGACTTGAAATTTGGAGAGAAGTTATATTTCAGGTCAATTAATTCAACCAGCCAATTATTTTTGAGATCAACATGGAACAAAAGGTCAACGTAGGCCCAAGGTCAACAACTAAGGTGGTATTTCTAAAATCCTCAATTTTTTTTTATCAAATTGACTTGAAATTTGAAGAGGATTTATATTTCAGGTCACTGAATTCAACCAGTCAATTATTTTTGAGGTCAACATCGGTCAAGAGGTCAACATCGCCCTGATTTCTAAAATTGTCAGTTTTCATCCGATTGACCTGAAATTTGAAGATGAGTTGCATAACTGGTCAATTAATTCAAGCACCAATTATTTTTGGGGTCAAATTTGTTTTATGGATTTTGCAAGTATTGTGCACTGCATGACATCCTCTTTTCGTTTGTTTGTTTGTTTGTTTGTCTGTTTGTGTGCAGGATATATCTAAAAGTTGTTGACGGATCCGGATAAAAATTTGTGGACAGGTTGGGTGTGCGACAAAGATGAACCGATGAGATTTTGGTAAAGATCCGGATCCGGATGCAGATCTGACTACTATAATTTTTTTAGTGATTCTTCACCATTCGGATAAAGGGCCAAAAATGATATACAGTAAAATATCTCAAAAAGTTTTAGACGTATTCGGACGAAACTTGGTGGATATGTTGGGTGTGTGACAAGGAAGAAGCGATTCAACGTTGGTGAAGATCTGAGTTTGGATCTGATAATTTTTTCAGTGATTCTTCAACATTGAGAGATCGTGCTGAACTAATATATAGCATGGTATCTCAAAAAGTTGTGGACGGATTCAGACAAAATTTGGTGGATGAGTCGGGTAAGTGACAAGAACTGGCAGATTCGATTTTAATTCAGGTAATCCGGCCTATCAATAGATTCAAAACTTAAACTGTTCAGCCAGGCAGAGGTGTGCGCTTTATCGAGCGCCGTCATAGTTACAATCGAGTTGAGGTGCATGGCTGATGCGCATTACTTCAGCAAATTCTTTTTCTTTCATCTGGGAAGGAAAAAAAGTTTAAAGTATCACCAAAAATCTCACCGGGATGATCCAACTCTCATCCAGGAAAACAGAAGCCTGAAACAAAAGTATCATGAGGAAAGATCAACTGAAATGGAAATGAAGAGCAATTTTTACAAAAAAAATCTGTTAAAAAAAAAAAAACAATTAAATACTGTACTGTATATATGTCTCAAAATAATATCTCACAATCAAAGAATCAGACTACACCTGGGTAAAATAACCTTTAAAAGCCCACGTAAAGGATTTTTTAAAAAAAGAAGTATTTGTAGCTCGCTCACAGATTCCAGTGATATCACTCAAATAAACCTAAATTATATGTTCGCAGTAGCCATTCCCACCATTTTCCACGATTGTGTTGTGCCTGGCATTGTGTAATGCATTTTTACGTGATCTCGCTTTAGCCTGATCAGTCATTAGTGTTTGACTCAAATCTTATGTATATTTTGGAAACTAAATTCAAAACTGCTTCGACTATTAGTGGGGGCAGATACCAGAAATTTTTGAGAGGAATCGTGAAAATGATGATACAAGCATCAAATTTGGCACATTTGTTCTCCAGGGGATTGTAATCAAATCTGCCTGATTGGCCATTTGAAAATCCAAATTTTGAGAAAAAAAAAAAAAAAAAAACTTCAGCTTCGGTATATTCTACTCATCGTCATCACAAGGCACGGCGATTGGTCTTCACGGAGAAGAACAGGCCCTCTGAGTTTATATCAACTCATATTTCGCCAGACATGATGTAATTTATTCGTACAAATTAATTATTGACTGCTAGATAGAGCAACAAAAGTGATTGGTAATGCAAGAGACCCCCTCCCCCCATTGCACAACCACACTTTCATTCAAACAAAAATACCTGCAAGTCAAGCTCAAACTTCATGTGTGATGCAACTGAGAGCAATGAGAGAAATGACTCTGGAAAAGATTAATCAGAAAAACATGCATCAAAATCGATTAATCGGTCCATCATCCTCCTCAAGACAAATAGTTGGCCTTGTTTGACAGCCATAAATAATTTGTTTTTCCGCTTCGGCCCAAATATACAAATATTATCAAGAGAGAGCACAAAGCATTTACCTGCAAAGCGTACATACTTCGGTGCATATGAATTGACTGTCTTATTGCTCCGAATCGAACGCATTTTTCAGAGCAGAACGATAGGATTGTCTGATTAATAATAATATCAAAATTTAACAGGAGCTCAAGTGAGCACAATATACACCCGAACAAGAAGGTATATACAGAATTGTGCTACTACATGGAAAACAGCAACCTGGTTGCCATAGCAACCAATTTAGATGACGAACGTATGTCGCGACACACCGTCTCCACAGTCTTGTACCTATGTACCAAATATGAAACGTGAAATTGAAAACTTTGGGAGTTAGAGTGCGGACAGGAACGGACAGACAGACGGACGGACGGACGGACGGACGACCAGTATCACATAATACGCCCCGATAGATATATATATATATATATATATATATATATATATATATATATATATATATATATATATATATATATATATATATATATATATATATATATATATCGGGCGTATAAAAATAGGATCATGAGATTCCAACACCAGCTTCAGCAGGTCCCTCAACACGAGCACCCCGATCAGACAAAATTGCCGACAAGTGTGCCTGGGGTCAGGGAGAGGGCGTGGAGATCACTCACCAAATAAATCTTCATTTCCTATTATTGAACAAAATGGATCATACCACTGCAAGTCACAACACACCACAAGAATGAGAGGCAAAGTTACAAAATGCATTTTGGTACTTTGATTATCATTTACTTTGGAGGATCAATCAAATAAGGCAAAGCTTGCAGGAACTTGGCGCAGCTCGGTTGAAGAGTTCATCCGCAAAAAACGATTGACGCCATTCCTGCCAAAACTGAACTAAGCATGCCATGATGCAGCTCACAGTACAGTCTTTACAATTTCAAATCATTGTTCTGCAAAACTTGATATAACACATGTAATATATATGTATGTGTGTGTATATATATATATATATATATATATATATATATATATATATATATATATATATATATATATATATATATATATATATATATACATACATGAGGTCCATCGAAAAATTAACGGGACTGACTGAGCCTGCTGTGTGCTCCACTTGCACAACTTGAATGAACGGGTTGCATCACAGTCTTTCGCAATATTCCAGCAATATATATGACTGGTGATGGTTGACTGCACTCATTGTGTGATTTTTTACACGTTGTGCTTTACACGTTGTTCAGTCTGAGTCGTCGCGCTATGAGTCGTGAGCGGAGAGCCAATCTGAAGTTTCATGCCAAGCTTGGCAAAACACCTTCCGAATCCTTCGCAATGCTGCAGCAAGTCTACGGGAAAGAAACGATGTCACGTACACGTACATTTGAATGGTACACGAGGTTCAAAGAGGAACGGGAGGAGGTTGAAGACGATCCACGGTATGGAAGACCTTCAACGAGCAGAACGGCGGACAACATCGAGCGTGTGAAGCAGATGGTGCGCGCAGATCGTCAACTCATGGTGCGGATGATTGTTGAGGAACTTTCCATCAACAAGGACACTGTCTGGAGCATCATCACTGAAAATCTCGAAATGCGCAACGTGTGCACAAAGGTGGTCAACAAGCTGTTGGCCGAGGAGCAGAAACAGCAAAGAGTCACTGTCTGTCAAGACATTATCGAGCACCTCGAGGACGATCCAGACCTACTCGGGAGAGTCATTACTGGCGATGAATCGTGGATATTCGAATACGATCCCGAGACCAAACGGCAGAGTCGTCAGTGGAAAAGTCCGGCATCACCAAGACCAAAGAAAGCAAGGATGTCGAAGTGGAAGGTCAAGGTGATGCTCATTGCGTTTTTTTGACATCAAGGGCATCGTCCACTTCGAGTTTCTACCACAGAGTCAAACAGTGAATCAATACGTGTACAAGGAGATCCTCCGGCGCCTCATGAGATCAGTCTGGGACAGGAGGAGGGATCTGTGGGAGAACAACACCTGGGTGCTCCACCATGACAACGCCCCTGTTCACAGTGCCCTGAGCATCCGACAGTTTCTGGGGGAGAGGAACGTGCCAACTCTGGAGCAACCCCTGTATTCGCCAGACTTGGCCCCTTGTGATTTTTTTTCCTATTCCGCAAACTCAAGGGGGTGATCAAGGGGACCTGATTTCCTGATGTGGAGGCCATCAAAAGGGCCATGACGACGGAGCTCCGGAGGATTCCAGAAGAAGCCTTCCGGGGGTGCATCGAAGTGTGGAAGAAGAGGATGGACAAGTGTGTGAGACTGGAGGGAAAATATTTTGAAGGGGACAAGCTGTGATTTCAATATGTTTTTTGGAATAAAATTTCTGTGAAGTCAGTCCCGTTACTTTTTCGACAGACCTTGTTCATACATACATACCGTATTTTCACGACCAAAAGGCGCACCGTGCCAAAAGGCGCAGTCTAAGTTGTGTGTGCCGTTCCTGTATTTGACACACACATAAGGCGCTCCTCACGATAGGGCGCGGGTTTTATATGAATATCCTCTACTACGTACGTCCGCCGTACAACAACACACTCACACAAGCACACAAGTGTGCATATTTAAAAATAGATCGGGAGCAAAATTGAGTTTGGTTGTGCTTTATTAAAGTATTAGTTACAAAAATACTAAAACAATCAAATACCGGTAATAGTCTTTAATCAAATCCATCGAAATCCTCATCCTCTGTTTCGGAATCGAACTGCGCTAAACCCAACCTAGCAGGTCCACCTTCCTCGCCGTCAGAGTCACTTTCTGCACCGTGCGGCTCCTCCGAAATGATGCCGGCTTTAGCGAAAGCTCGGACAACAGTGCCAGCAGACACGTTAGCCCAGGCATCAACAATCCAGTGGCAAACTGTGGCGTAACTCGCCCGGCACTGCCTTCCACCCTTTGTGAAGCTGTGCTCTCCTTCGGTCATCCACCGCTCCCACGCCGCTCGCAGCCTCACTTTGAACGGCCGGTTCACGCCGATGGCTCGGCTGGATCCGTTTGTCGCAGATGTGCTTGCTGCAGTAGGAGCGGAAGTTTTCCATCATTTCTTGATAATCCGCCGGACGTTGCTGCGCTATCGTAGTCCTGGTCCGGATGGAAAAATGGCACCGTTTCATGAAGCGAAAGCACCAAGACGGACCTCCGTGGAAATGTTCGATTTTCATTTCCTCCGCTATCGATACTGCCTTCAGTCGGATCGTGACCGTCGAAACGCTCCTCCCACTTGCTCTTTGCTCAACGATCCACTGCTCAAGTCTTTCCTCCAACTCTGGCCACCTCGCCTTGTTTCCACGGAAACTCAGCTGCGTCTTCTTCACCTGTCGCAGCTCGTTTTCCAGCTTCCTCCACTTTCGAACCATCGACTCGTTGATCTGGAAATTCCTCGCCGCGGCTCGATTCCCATGTTCCTCCGCATAGCTGATCGCCTTCAGTTTAAACTGAGCTTCATAAGCGTGTCTCTTTGCCATTTTCGGGGTTGTTAAAACAGCAATGTTCTGCATACCGCACATACCTGTTCTTTTATACACACAAAGGGCGCACTGCACTATAGGGCGCGTCGCACATTTTGACAAAAATCTAAGACGTTTATATGCGCCTTATAGTCGTGAAAATACGGTATATATATATATATATATATATATATATATATATTCTTCTTCTTTCGGCTGCTCCCGTTAAGGGTCGCCACAGCGGATCATCCGTATGATCCACATAGTGATTTGGCACATTTTACGCCGGATGCCCTTCCTGATGCAACCCTGGTCGCATATATATATATATATATATATGTATATATATATATATATATATATATATATATATATATATATATATATATATATATATATATATACACATATATATATATATATATATATATATATATATACACATATATATATATACATATATATATATATATATATATATATATACACATATATATATATACACACACACACACACACACACACACACACACACACACACACACACACACACACACACACACACACACACACACACACACACACACACACATACCTCAGAAACTTTTTTAAAATTCAGATTACTACAATTTCATATCGCATTAGTGATTATGATCAAATTCCTGGTGATTCTGTAAGGCTTTAATATCAAAAAAAAAGTTTATTCTGGATTTGTTTGCTTTTGCAAATAAATAAATAAATAAAAATCAAGTTGTGGATTTATCTGCTTTTGATACAAAAACAAACTGAAAAGTAATAAAATTAGAAATGTTCTTATGAAATTTGGATTTCTGAAATTCCGGCCTTTGATAATCCACTTGTATCAATTTAGGATCACCCTTTTTTTGAATTGATGTTACACCAAGAGAGGACATTTTAAAATGTTGATTTTCTGAAAATGGGAAAAAATTGATTTATCGGTTTTTGAGTTTGAACTCTTCAGTTACTGTTATAATAGTTCCTGCTATGACAAAGTGTGACTAATAACTGTCGGTATGACATTTAGGCAGGAATGCATATTTGACAAGATGGAATGAAAAGAATGCAGTCAAGAATTATATCAGAACTCCCAACTTCACCTCTGGCAACCTGGGGTCTCTCGCAAGGATGTGGAGTGCAGTTGGAAGAAGCCCCCGCACCAGGGCGATACGAATAAACAGCCGGCCTCTCCCTTGTGCGGTATGTACGTCGGTGCACTGCGAAGCCTGCTGCAGGGCCCAGCCTAAGCCCGGCTCCTTTCTGCATGTTCTCAGAAATACAGCAATGAAACAGATTCAGCAATGCTGCTCATGAACGTGTGTTCGTCGTGAATGCACATCATATCGTGTACCTTTTATCCAACACTTACATGTTGCCATTGCACATTTCAGGCAGGTTGCCTATCCAATCCCAGTAGTCCCACCTCTTTAGGCTCAGTGATGGCTCTGATTTTAAAAAAAAACAACAACAACAAATAAACACAAACAGGGCATACAAAGTGAAGGGAGAACACATGACAGCATTAGCAAAATAACAATTTCTTTTATATTGGCAAATTGTCCTTCTGAACAGTGCTTTCAAGAATTGATGATCATTATGGACTATATATCTGCACACATTCTCTGTTGCAGTCATGACATGCATTTCCCTCCTCCGAGCGTAGGAAATGATTTCTCTCGGAGTGGCAGTGCATCACCTATGGACCGGACCAGGTGGGGCAGGCGGATTATCCCCATCCGTGTTCTCCTTTAAGATTCTGCACAACGTCGTGAGTGGCATCATTGCCTAAAGGGGCATGGCTGTGCTGCTGATGCAGTGCCCCCTGTAGGTTAGAGCAGGAATTTGGAATTTGTTCAGGGTGCCAGTGATAGTTTGCCTACTCTTCACGAAGCACACCATGGGATCTTTAACATCCATCAACTAATGTGGGCAGACAAGACAGCAAGTTTAACATCCATCTGAGGGACGGCACCCACATTGATGAATCATCCTGCCTGTGAAACACCGGATGACAGTTTATCGCTGGGTCGGGATTTGAATCCAGGATAGACAGCTTAGAGGCGAGTGTGCGTGCCTCCAGGCCATCCTGTCTTCCCTTACCACATGGTATTAAATAATAATAATAATAATAATAATAATAATAATAATAATAATAATAAAAATATATTATTATTTCTTAAAATACATTGTTTTGTCCAAAAACAGCGGTTAGAGACAAAACTTATCTGAGTTTTTCTTAAAAGGGGATTCTGAATTGTGAGATTAATTTAATTGGGTGCGAGTGTTAACCTTTTGTTTATCGTGGTAAAATGTGCGTAATTCATTTATCACTCATATTTGGGGACTTAAATTAAAATCATGTTAAAAATTAAA
The DNA here is from genome assembly GCF_056783735.1 of Eptatretus burgeri. Taxonomy (NCBI): domain Eukaryota; kingdom Metazoa; phylum Chordata; class Myxini; order Myxiniformes; family Myxinidae; genus Eptatretus; species Eptatretus burgeri. The sequence continues at coordinate 6,872,548 of NC_140962.1, read as the reverse complement.
TCGGTGTCGTGTTAAAAATTGATGTGATGGTATATCCGGTGGCAGGATTTGCACTCCGGCCACCACAAAACACACTGTAGTGTGCGTCAGAGTGGTGCTTCGGTGTCGTCCACCAGACGGTGGTCTCCGAAGGTTAACCTGAGGTGGTCCCTTCGGGTGGGTGCCTGGAATGTCCAATCCCTAAGAGATGGGGATGGGCCAGACATCTGCCTTGAGGATGGCCAGAGGTCACAAGATTACCAGCGGAAAGTGGACGCAGCGACGCGCTGTGGCGCATGCTCCCCGTGTATGTATGGTACATCTGATGATGACGTCATGACCTACATATTGTAGGGCTGCGATACCTCAAAATTTGGCACTACACCTCTGCCATATACTGTATAACATACAATTTAATAACCTCTGTTTGGTGGTGTATCCATAGTAAACCTCAATGTAAAATAAGAATGAAGTTTCGTGCGAGCTGCCTTGCATTTTCACACCAAAATTATTCTGCAAACGATACCTGCTCAAGCAAAGGATGCAGAAACATGCTTATTGCCATTTCTGTTCGATATTTGTGCTTCCTTTTTCATAGTAGTCTGCAGTCGTGTTATAGCTGTTGGTATGAATGTTGCTACCACTCCTGCTGCTGCTGGTATCACTACTTTAAATAGTACCAATTATTCCCACCTTCTTGTTCGATCAGCCAGGAAAGGTTTTGCCAAAGTTTTTCACTAAACCTGCTGGGCTAGGCCTGACTGAAGCAATTTGTTCAGGAAGGCGACCAGAACTTGCACGCGTGCACTTCACAAAATAACCATGGGATGTCTAACGTCCACCAACTCATGTTAGCAGAAGGAAGTATCCAGCATAATGTCCAGGTGAGAGATGGCGTACTTTGTGATGCAATGCCCTGCCCGTGAAACACCAATCGAGCAGTTCATATTCAGGTCGGGAATCGAACCCAGACGAGACAGCCCCCATTCTATCGGACAAAGTCTAGAGTTGTGTTGCTCTCACATTTCTCGCGATGCAGGGAACATACGTCACAAAGTAAGTTCAACCAATCCACAGCCAAACTCTAATCAGGATTAGAACTCCTAAATAAGATACAGATCGATCAGGATATAATAGTACAATTATGTAATGATATTTCTACATCGTTTTGTGCCTTCCCTGGTGTCAATTTTATCAGACGATGATATTTTGTACCTTGCTTGGAGACTGTTGGATAGATTTCCAATATAACTGAATTCCATTCCTTTTGTTTTATTGGCCATGTGAAACATGGACATTTTTCATTGACTGCCAACTAAATTTTAAAAATAGGACCACTGGACCTGTAGCTTATCTGGGCCCTGTGCTAATGTTGTAACCCAAATTTGGTAGCATTCTGGCTGGTAGGTCTGGAGAAAAAGATTTTTAAAGGAACAAGCCAGGAGGCGACGATGGTTCACGGCCATTATTGAACAATGCCATGATAGGTACAATTGAGTTAGTGGAAGCTTTTGAGGAAGCCCTACAGTAAAAACCTATCTCTTCCATCAAAATTGTAAAGGACTTCCGGTTCCGGTTTTGAGCGGCAAGAGGTCTCCTTCGGGGCTCCCTGCTGACGTTCTCAAAGTTAAGTTCCGGTTGTTATTTGTCCCGTTTTAACTGTTTAATTTTCTCACCTACATGTTAATGTGTGTTCCTAGTTCGGTTTTGTTTCAAAAATCGTGCAATTTTGTGAGTATTTATGTCGACGTTCTTACTTGGTGTTTGAGGCCTAGTCCTAGGCTTGAGGCCTACCGGTTCCACTCGGTGTTCGATCGTTTTTTTTGTTTGTTTGTTTGTTTTTTCTCCCCATTACCTTCAATTTCTATCCTCCCCATTACCTTCAATTTTCATCCTCCCCACTTTCCAAACATCCCCCATTCTCCCAACTAATCTCTTTCTTATCTCAAAAAAAAATATATATATATATATATATATATATATATATATATATATATATATATATATATATATATACCCAACAACAACAACAACAACACGCTCACCTTCTCCCGATTCTGCTACTTCTTCTTCCTCTTAACTTCCTCCTCGTCTTCCTCGATTTCTTTTTTTTTTACACTTCCATGACCTAATCTGTTGAACTCTCTCATACATTAATATTAACAACAAAAACGATCTTATAATGCTTCATCTTCCTCTCTCACACATGTGGTACTCTTTACTGTTTCACAATGCACTACTCTTCTGCTATTTTAACAGACTGCTCTCATTTCGAGCTCTCCTTCATTCCTTGCGTAAAAAATCCAACTATTACAGCGCTTCTTCTCTCCATGCTCTGAATTCGCCTTCATTGCATCCATCAAGAATTGTGTTAAATCGCATCTCTGACCTAAAACTTTTAAAAACCACAGTTTGCCATGGATGCTCGCTTTCCATCAACCATTCTTTTTTTCCAACTTCAGTGCCAACTCACCCCCCTCACCCCTCACTCTCACTCTCAAAGCAACCATCCCACTCTTCTCCCTCCAAGCCTCCCTCTCACCTCTTTCAAAAATTCCCCCCTCACCTTTCTCCCATCTTTCATCCGCCTCACTCTTCCTTCTCAAAGTTGCCCGCCCTCTCATCCACCAACCTGCCTCCCTCCACTGCCCTCTCACCTCCATCTCTTCACTCCACCTCCTCAAATCCTCAACTGCCATCTTCCTTGTCTCTTGTCCCCCCTCTCTCCCAGCACCACAGAGCCTTTTCTCCTCCTCATTCGGCCCCCTCCCCTCGCTATTCTGCAATACCCCACACTCCTTCAGCAACCCTCCTTACCTCCCCCCTCGTCCCTCGTCCTACCCTCCCCGCCCCTCCACCTCCTGCACCCAAAGCCTCCTCCCCTACCTCTTCATTAAAAGTGTGGACCTCAAATATCCGGGGCCTTCGCTCAAACCTTTCAGATCTTTCCATGCAGGTTGCCACTGACAAACCAGACATTATCTGCCTAACAGAAACTTTCCTCTCCCAAGACGTGTCTGACTCCCAAGTATCTCTCCCTGGTTACTCCCTCTTACGGTATGACAGACCTGAGCCTCGTCCTGGTGGAGGTGTTGCTCTCTTCATCAAAGACTCTATTCCTCACTCTCCCTGCACTGCTCTCACTCCCCCACACCTCCAGGAATACCTCTGGCTTCGGCTTCCCCTCCACTCCCACCTCATGTTTATATGTATACTGTACCGTCTACCGAACAGTGATGACTCCATCTACACCTCACTCTCCGAAAACATGGACCATCTTCTATCTTCTCATCCAAACTCTCTCTTCCTCTTATGTGGCGACTTCAATTGTCATCACGCCAGTTGGCTAGGTGTGGGTACCTCTCTCACCTGCCATGGGACATCAGCAAAAGCTTTCTGTGACTCATTGGGACTGACTCAATCGGTCAACTTCCCGACCCGGATCTCAACCAATGGTACTCCATCTCTTCTGGATCTGATTTTGACAAATTTCCCTGACAATATCTGCTGCTCTTCCTTCGCTCCAATTGGTTCTTCTGACCACGTCCTTGTTAAAGTGGACATCTCTCTGGCTGTTATCAGAGAACCACCTCACCGCCGTCGAGTCTGGCATTTCACTAAAGCCGACTGGCAGGGTCTCCGAGCAGCCATCAAACTTACAAACTGGTCTCCTATCACTACTTTCTCAAACATCAACTCATCCTGGGAATTCTTTCAAAGAAACTTGCTCTCCCTCATGCACAGATTTATCCCCTCTCGTGTTCAGTTGTCCTACCCTTCCTCCCGCCCTTGGTTTACTGAAGCTTGTGGCGAGGCAGTTGTCCTGAAACAACTTGCCTTTGCCTCATGGAAAGCAAACCCAACTGAGGGCAATCTCAGTTCTTTCCACAAAGCTCGGAACAAGTGTGTATCTACCCTCAGGAGAGCCAGAAAACAACATCTTTCTCATCTCAAGTCTGAACTCTCAAACCTCTCTCCCTCCTCAAAATCCTGGTGGCGTTTAATCAAATCTGTTTCTGGTGTATGTTCCCCCTCCATCCCCTCCCTTACCTCAAATGGCCGCACTGCTGATTCCACACGTGATAAAGCTGAATGTCTAAACTCGGTGTTTGCAGCTAAATCGTGTGTCCCAAACCCATCACTATCTCTACCCACTTTACCCAGTCGCACCCAACTGTCCCTGGTCTCTGTATCCTTTTCTCCTGACAAGGTGGAGAGCTTGCTTTCAAACCTCGAGTCAGATTCTGCAACCGGTCCAGACGGCATCAGCCCGCGTGTCCTCAAAGCCTGCTCTTCTGCTCTTGCTCACCCTCTCTCTGTTCTATTCACCCTCTCATTTTCCCAAGGTCATCTGCCATCTGCTTGGAAATCTGCTAACATCACTGCCCTGCATAAAAAAGGTGCAAAAACAGATCCCTGTAACTACAGACCAATCAGCCTTCTCCCAATCATCAGCAAGGTTATGGAATCCATCATCGCTTCAGACATGAAATCCTTCCTCTTCTCCAATGGCTTGATTTCCAATCATCAATTTGGTTTCAGACCAGGTCACTCTACCCTGGATATGCTGCTACTGCTCTCCCATCAATGGATGGAGGTCCTCAATGCCAGACAGGAAATCCGAGCCGTATCCCTGGACATATCACGTGCTTTTGACACAGTCTGGCACCCTGCCCTACTCACCAAACTCTCTTCCCATGGTATTCAAGGCCATCTCCACTCATGGCTCGCAGACTTCCTCTCCTGTCGCAGTCAACGTGTGGCCCTAAATGGAGTTCTTTCATCCCCTCTTCCTGTGCAGGCTGGAGTTCCTCAAGGTAGCGTTCTGGGCCCTGTTCTTTTCTGGTTTTCATCAATGATCTCTCGGACTCTCTGGAAAATCCTCTATTTCTCTTTGCCGATGACTCCACCCTCTGCCGTACCATCTGTCATCCCTCAGACCGGCAAGCAGCAGCTTCTTCGCTCACTGCAGATCTGGATAAAATCACAAACTGGTCCAACACGTGGAACATGTCTTTCAATCCAGACAAATCTCACACTCTCACTATGTCTCTTCAAAAGGACCGTTTACAAAACCCCCCATCCACTTTCTCAACAATCCTCTGGAAGAAGTCTTTTCTTTCAAGCTTCTGGGTCTCACTATCTGCCATGACCTTTCCTGGGAAAGTCACATTTCCAACCTTGCCTCAAAAGCCAGTCGCCGACTGGGAATCCTCCGTCGTGCAAAGTCCTTCCTCGGCCCTCTTGAGCTCCTGACTACTTACAAAGCTTTTGTCCGTAGCCTGATGGAGTACTGCTCTCCCCTCTGGGCTGGTGCTCCTGCCTCCCACCTTTCTCGACTTCACGCTGTCGAAACCAGGGCTTTTAAGATCATTGGCATCTCCCGCAATGAAGCTGAGTCTTTGGGCCTCTCACTCAATCACCGCAGGTTGGTCGGTGGTCTTTCTGTCTTCTACCGACTCCTCTCCAGCCTTGCCCCCCCTGCTCTCTCTGCGATTTGTCCCAACTACATTTCCACAGGGCGCTCAAGGTCCGCCAACAACCCCCTTCTGGTAAAACTACCAAAATCACGAATCACTGCTCATCTTCACTCTTTCATTCCTCTTTTTTCCCGCCTTTGGAATAAACTTCCTCACTCTATTCTTTCCCATTCTTCCCTCCAGGCTTTCAAAACAGCTGTTCACCACCACCTCTTATCTTCCCCCATCCAAATCCTCGATCTTTTCTACCCCCGATAATCCACCCAAGCCCACTTCCTTCAATTCTCCTGCTTTCCTTCCTGAAAGTCCCTGTAATGTCCATCTTCTCCTCGCCATGTTCCCCGTCCCATCCCCATCCCTCTCCCTTCCACAGTTCACCTGTGTCTGTTCCCCAATGTTTTGTCCCTTCCACTCCCGCCCCTCTTGTCTCATGCCTCCTTGCTGTGAGTTGTGTGTTAGCTCTCATACGAGCCTCGACCAAGGTATACAAAAAAAAAAAAAAAAAAAAATTGACCAAATCAAATCAAATCAGATTTTTTTTAGCTCGCCTGTTTGAAGAACAGAGAGCTATAGCAATACCCTCGGCGTGAGCGTGAGCATCAGCGTGAGCGTGAAAATGTTAAATTTTTTGGTGCAAGTTATTTCCATTCTAATGTTTTTATCTACCACACTATTTTTTACTGATTACAATATACAAATACATATATTGCTTTAAAATTATGTGGATCAGACTTCACTACAATGCTTTATAAAAAATATTATTAGACTAGTCTTTTAAAAACGATAAATGTATAAGCAGGTGAGCATTGGGTGGCTTTGACACCAACTCTCTGGTTATATGATGTACTTATGGACATTACGCACAGCTTCTAGGAAATTAAATTGCGAGAAAAAAAATAAATAAATAAAAATAAATAAATAAATAAATAAAAAGTTCAAGTTGGCGTGGGACGCCCCTCATACAAAAAGACACAACTAGACCATGATATCTAGCTTGTGTCCAAGTTTCATCAAGATAGCATCAAACATCATGGAGCTATGCTCTGGAGAGTCACAAACAGACAGACACACAGACACAACGAAAATAGTGGTCACTGCAGGCACCCGCGAACCAATTAATGCGATTTTCCCAAAAGTTGACCAAGTCAGCTATTTTGACACTGCGGATGCAAATTTCTCCCAAATTAGCATCATTGGTTTCAGGGTGATAAAAAGATAAAATGTTACCAATTAAACTTAATTGATAATAAACTTGAAAAAAGTAAATGTTTTTGGTATAGTGCACAAATGTATTGTTATAACCCTTTAATGGGAAATGTATTCGAATACAACATGATTATTACATCGATGTGCTCGAAAATATATATATATATATATATATATATATATATATATATATATATATATTTGCATTTTAAATGACCTTACATCTATTTTCTGTATTGGAAGGTTATCAGTCTGTCAAGTAAAACAACCCTCTTCCCCAAAAAGGATTGGCCTTCCAAATAATCTTTAATCTATGTTCAGCAGAATAGAATCATCTATTATTTTATTGAGCTTATTAAAGGATTCTTATATGTAAATAAAATTATACACTGGCATCTGAAAGTCTGGCTGGAAGCAGGAGTCCAGCTTAAATGGAATGTCTGTGAAAGGTAATGTCCTCTCAAACTTCTGATCATAAATGTTCCCCCAACCCTTTGAATTCTGATCTCTTCCCTGAACCTCAAGACTTCAGCCTTGGCACCATTCTGTCTCAAGGATGACCAGACATTCTCTCATGATCTTACCCCTCCCCCCCCCTTCCACCATCCTTACCCCTACATATTATATAAGAACTCAAAAAATCCATGGACGGCAGAATCAGAGGAAGAGTGAGTGCGTTGCTTGCTTTTGTTATTGAATCTCCTCTGTTTCTCCATATGTATTAAACGGTTCAAATGCACAAGAGGAATTGAGTATTCTTCGACAGACACGCTTCCGGTCACGTGATCGGCATGATCTCCGCAATTTAACATCCCGACCCCGGCCTAATGTTGTAACCCAAATTTGGTGGCATTCCGACTGGTGGGTCTGGAGAAGATTTTTGAAGAAATTTAGTAAGTCGGCCAATTTGACATATTTAAAGTCATGTGACCAGAACGAGCTTTGCAATCCCCCGTTACCAGTCAGAAGAGGAACGTTGCTGCCAAAATTACAGCCGGACCGGCACAGCGGCTTGGCCTGAAGAAGTTGAAATAGGAGATGCGTGGATGAACAGAGCACGATAATACCTCATCGTATAAAGAAACTTCGCAGCGCACACATGTAATTCCCGTTAACCACAGGGGACGGGGCCCTAAGTATTAACACATACTTATCGAAATAACTGAACTGCGGGAACTGCTGTCTGTGTGCAAATGGCTGCCAGATTCGTAATAATGTCTCCCCCATATTTCCGCAGGGCGCTCAGGGTCCGCCAGAAACCGCCTTCTGGTCAAACTACCAAAATCAAGAATGCAATTCCAGATAAGCTAAAAAGGGTGCATCAACATCCTTTTCGCATTTGCATGAAACATGTGAATTGAATTTGGCACAAATGACAGTCCAAAACGACAGCACAAGGTAAGTGAAGCATGAAGGCGAATGCCTGAACAATTAAAACAAAAACAACGAGAACAGCGCTCAGCAGAGCGCATGCCTCTACCTGGCTGAACATTTCGTATCGCACTGCTCGGCCGGATCCAGCTGTGGATCTAGATCGGGATAGTCACCAAAATCGAATCGATCTCTGTCCTTGTCACACACCCCAGCGGTCAACCAAGTTTCCTCGGAATCCGTCCCTAACCTTTTGAGATGTCCTGCTCACAAACGCACAGATAGACATCGGTGAAAACATTAACCTCTGTCCACCTTCGGTGGCGGAGGTAAATATGCAGTGGGTGCGGTGGGTCCCGCATTATCCTGTGAACCTTCAACACCACACGTTTCTCATACAAGGAACAAATTGAGGGAACGTTTGTCCGTATCACACTCTGGACAATCTTCCTGGGTCTCTCCAATTTCTTAACATTCTCTTTTGACGAGTTACCAAATGCACACTTTTTTGGGGGGGGGGGGGAAACAATGTTGAGGCTCGTATGAGACTTTGAAGGAGGTTGGTTTGGGGTGGATTAACGGGGGTAGAGAAGATCATGGTTTTGGATGGGGGAATATAAGAGGTGGTGGTGAACAGCTGTTTTGAAGACCTGGAGGGAAGAGTGGGATTGAAGAGAGTGTGGGAGTTTATTCCAAAGGTGGGAAAAAAAGAGGAATGAAAGAGTGAAGGTGAGCAGTGATTCTTGAATTTGGAAGTTTGACCAGAAGGCGGTTGCTGGCGGACCCTGAGCGCCCTGCGGAAATATGGGGGAGACATATTATTACGAATCTGGCAGCTATTTGCACACAGACAGCAGTCCCCGCAGTTCAGTTATTTGGATAAGTATGTGTTTATAGTTAGGGCCCCTATGTCTAACGGGAATTACATGTGTTCACTGCGAAGTTTCTTTATAGTTAGTTCTTCACAACAAACCCCCTTCACTTCTCCGCACCATTGACTCCATTGCCCATGTGTTTTGGGCTGAAGGCGTGGTCGGAGCCTCCATTCGCTTCAGATCGAGGCTCCGCTCCGAGGAAGGTCATGGAGCGTTTCCTCCAGCCAATGGGCGAAGGGCGAGCAGGGCCAAGGTGCCCCGACCAATGGGAGGCCAGCATGCCGAAAGCGACTACAGAGCCTCTTTGGGGGGCGGGCCTCCGAGACGCCCCGACACGCCACCGTCCAATCAGGAGGCGAGTGGGAGGGGAAGAAAATCCCTCGGACCTGGCAAGAAGAGTAGAGTGGTTATCAGGACAAGTGTTCTGCAGTCATCTTGGCGACTGGCTTGGTCTTGGTCGTGGTGGCTTTTCATCTGCGGTCCTTCGCGATGGCTCATCGTGGTGGTGGAGGCCGAGCAGCCAGGGCCGTGGGCCCGTGGATTTCAGAACGTGGGTTCGAGTCCCACCGTGGTGGTTGAAGTACGGTGTGACCGCACGAGGCGGAGAGGTACCCGACAAGGCCCTGGTCCCCAGCTCGCCTTTCCCTCCTGGGCTGAGGGACCGAATAAAGACCCCACAGGGTCCATTTATTGTGTGTGTGTGTGTGTGTGTGTGTGTGTGTGTGTGTGTGTGTGTGTGTGTGTGTGTGTGTGTGTGTGTGTGTGTGTGTGTGTGTGTGTGTGTCCGTGGGCCCCATCTGTAAGTAGAAATTGTTAAGTGCTTTTGTTCATTGTACATTGCTTTTATTCGGAAAACTGCTCTTTGTGCTCCCCTGCCCCCCCATCATAAATAAACCCCCAATTGTTCAATGTACCAGCTCGTTGTCTGTCACTTTCTTCCAATGACCCAACACGGTGTGTATTGAGAAATAGTGAGGCCGTTTGTGCCGTAAATTGTTCATTTGGACCGGCGCGGCTCTGGTAACTCCCGCTTGGTATGCCGGACCCGAGTCGGTACATGCGACTCGGTTCGGACAGAGTCGGCCGAGGGTGTGGTTTCCCCAGTAGCTAGACGGCGTGAGTACTTAGGTAAATTGGAATTAGACAAGTGGACCCTACCGCACGCCGTCAAAATATTGGCGACCACGGTCCACGAAGGGACCCGTGACCTTTTGGAGTTATCCAAGGGTTACGACCTTTCAATTCCGGGTGTTCGGTGAAGACGAGCCTCTTGCTCCTCTTGGTGGTCGTTTATCGCCGCCGAACCCTGGCCCACAACAATATCTCAGAGAGAGCAGGGGGGGGGGGTGAGACCGGAGAGGAGACGGTAGAAGACAGAAAGACCTGCCTGCGGTGAGAGAGTAAGAGACACAAAGACTCAGCCTCACCACGAGAGATACCAGTGATACTAACTGCCTTGGTTTCCACAGCGTGAAGCCGAGAAAGGTGAGAGAGGTGGGAACACCAGCCCAGAGGGGAAAGCAGTACTCCATTGGGTTGCGGAAGAAAGCTTTGCACGTGGTCAAGAGCTCAGGCGTGCCAAGAAAGGACTTTGTACGACGGAGGATGCCCAGGACGTGCGACTGGCTTTGGAAGCCAAGTTCGAAAAATCAAATTAAAAGCAAGAACACTTTAAATCAAGGACTGATAGAAAAGAACCAAAATGATGTTATCGACATGAAACTCTCAATTTCCTTTGAAAGGAAAAAAATTTGGTTTCCTTTCGAGGCAAACACCAACGGGAATTCTTACTCCATTTCATTTTGGTATCAATCACCGTGTCCACTGTTCAAATACTTCTGCAGAACTCAGAAACTTGATCTACAACCACGGTCATGAATACTCAATCAAGGGTCATGGGGACCTGATGAATCCTCAATCAAGGGTCATGGGGACCTGATGAATCCTCAATCAAGGGTCATGGGGACCTGATGAATTCTCAATCAAGGGTCATGGGGACCTGATGAATACTCAATCAAGAGTCATGGGGACCTGATGAATACTCAATCAAGGGTCATGAGGACCTGATGAATACTCAATCAAGGGTAATGGGGACCTGATGAATCCTCAATCAAGGGTCATGGGGACCTGATGAATCCTCAATCAAGGGTCATGAGGACCTGATGAATACTCAATCAAGGGTCATGGGGACCTGATGAATACTCAATCAAGGGTCATGGGGACCTGATGAATCCTCAATCAAGGGTCATGGGGACCTGATGAATCCTCAATCAAGGGTCATGAGGACCTGATGAATACTCAATCAAGGGTCATGGGGACCTGATGAATACTCAATCAAGAGTCATGGGGACCTGATGAATCCTCAATCAAGGGTCATGGGGACCTGATGAATCCTCAATCAAGGGTCATGGGGACCTGATGAATACTCAATCAAGGGTCATGGGGACCTGATGAATCCTCAATCAAGGGCCATGGGGACCTGATGAATCCTCAATCAAGG
>NC_140962.1:6836137-6848637 GCF_056783735.1 Eptatretus burgeri | reverse complement strand
GGCTGTGTACACTCTGCTCTTTCCGTGCTTTGTCCCCCCCCCCCCCGACCCCCAGGTTTCTGCATGGCACACACGGTACACCATCAACCCACTTCTGGTAAAACCCCCAAAATCCAGGATCATTGTTCACCTCCACTGAATCGCTACTCTTTCATCCCACCTGTGAAACCAACTTCCACATTCTCTCCAATGTTATTCTTCCCTCCCAGGTCTTCAAGACAGCTGTTCACCACCATCTCAGATCATCCCCAATCCAAAACCATGATCTTTTCTACCCACGTTAACCCGCTCACCCCACCTCAATCTCCCATCCTTCCAAATTTCCAGTTTTCCTTCCTGATAGTTTCCTTCTGTATCAATCTTGTCCACCCCATGCATCCTCTCCTGCCCCCATTCCTCCCCACACCCATTGTTTGTCCAAGTCTGCCTCTATATTGGCCTTTAATTCTGCTGTTGTTGTTGTTGTTGTTGTTCTCTCTCATTCCTTTTGTCCTGTTGTGTCTTGAACCATTCAGTGGACTAATACCAACTCTTCCACGAGCCTCGGCTACGTATGTGAAAAAACAACTTTGTGTGCTGTTGATTTTGATAGCTCAAGGTCACATGAGGCAGGACAAACAGACTTTCTCGGGCTGCGTTGGAAGGTGTCTTGAACATTAACAATGGCTTCTTCTGAAACGCCTGGACGTCCGCTTTGAGGCCTGTCAATCACGCTCTCTGTTTCGATAAACTTGCGAAACCTCCTCCTAACGCTGGGTCGGGAGGAAGGGTCCTTGCCATATTGATGTCAGTAATTCCTCGAACAGTTGTCACCGATTTTGACTCTGCGAACCAGATAACACGTTGAACTTTGTCTTGCATAGTCGTCATTTTCATTTAGCTGTCGATCAATAGCAACTGGTCACTCAGATTGAGACCTGCAAAATACAGCAAAAAAAATTAGGTTGTTAAACAACAACAACAACACACAGAAAACTGCATCATTGCATTTAAAACCACATCATCAGCACTCCCGTCCTCTCCGGGCGGGAGTGCCGATGCTATAGTAAAATCAGTGAGGCAGAAAAGTCATTGAAGTGCTTCCTCCAAAACAAAAGGGTATGTTTGTGATAATCTCTTTAATCTAACATGACATTGAAAACCATTGGCTCTGTTACAGCCCAGGTAGTGGACAAAAAACATATATTAAAAGCCAATGTAAAGTCACTTAATATGGCATTGGGCCACTATGTGCAGCCAATATGGCCTGTGTGCACTGTGGCATCGGGTCCACCAGCATCTGGAATTCTGCAGAAGGATGTGGCACCATTCTTCCACAAGACAGTCAATCAACCCACACCTGTCTTATGGAGATGGAAAATGTTGTCTCAGGTATCACTCCTTAATATCCCATAAATGCTTGATTGGGTTCAGATTTGGTGACTGAAAAGGAAGTGCTCTGTGGATGGGGTCATTGTCACCCTGGAAGACACCCCTCCCGACAGGAAAGAAATGCTGCAATATTGGGTGAAGATGATCACTCAGTACCATGAAGTAGCGATTGCTATTGACCTTGCCTTCTAAGGGAATGACTGGACCCAAACCATGCCAGGAAAATGAGCCCACAACATTGCAGAACCACCAGAACCCTTCACTGTTGGACCCAAGCACTCGGCGTTGTGGAGTTCTTTAGGTTGGTGCCACACGTGCACTTGTCCGTTTGTTGAGAACATGACGAAGGACGATTCATCTGACCATATCACATTTTTCCACTGCAAGGTAGTCCATTGCCTGCGCTCTTTACACCGTTGGAGTCACAAATGTGGATTTCCGGCTGTGATGAGCGGTTTGTGTACTGCAACCCTTAGCGAACCATTTTTGATGAAAATGACTAATCGCGCCTCAGATTGAAATTTACAGTTAATTGATCTGCAGAAGTTCGCCTGCTTTTGCCTTGCACTTCATATTAATGCATGGATATCACAATCCTGGAGTATGCCCTCTGCCCACCATTTCCGTTTGCTGATGACGTCTTTCCCTCGGAGTTCCATGCCAACATCAGCTTTGACACCGTTAGCTCATGAATCAGCAAGTTGAGCTGTCTTTTGTCAATGAAGTTCCTGCCAAATGCACCCTAACAATCACCCCTCTTAAAAAGTCACTGAGCTCTCCTTTTGCAACAATGTTCGCCATACTTGTAGGCAACGAGGCCTGCGCAGCAATTTTGTGCATCACCCAAAGCATGCTGGGATGTTATTCCTTAATTAACACATTGGCCACACCTGTGTGGAAGCCGTTTGCTTTTAACATACTTGGTATCCCTCATTTACGTAGCGTTTCCATTTTTTTTGTCCACTACCTGTACATAAAAAGTATTGATGAGAAAATGAATACAGACCTTAACGCTATTCTTAATATGATCCAAGTCATAATGTCAGTAGTTGTAATATGTAATTTTCTTCTGTTCTACAGACAAGGAGAGCGGTGGAGCCAGGAATCCACATTCCACGGCACCCATAAATACCGCAAATTACTATGACAAAGTGGAGGAACTGAAAAAGCAGTTGAAATTTTACATCACTTCTAATAAATATCTGTTTAAGAAAGTTTCACTGTCCAACTGGAAAGACCTCATTGGCATCTCACGTAAACTCTTGAAAGTTTGTCAGTTTTTCAACCAGGCTGAGAAAACACAATACCCAGAAGGCAGCATATCCACAGACAAAGAAATCAACATGTACTTGAAACGAGTGGCATCCATTTACAAAAAGAAAACGAGTGAAGGAAAACCAAGGGATGGAAGAAATTTACATCTTCGACTGCATTTAAAATTGCATCCGGCTCTCCATTCAAACAAATACACGACCAGATCGAGGGACATTGCAATGATATTGAAGAAAATGTGCCCATCTTTGCAGTCTTTGCATCCCAAAAGTATTGTGAGCACAAATAATGAATCCAAAAAATATAGTGCAATACCTGATGACGAGAAACTCACAAACACCCAAACATATGATGGTCACAAACCAGTGACCTCAAAACCGAAACCTGCAAGAAATAAAGTGGAAAATCAATTAAACCACAGTGATCTACAGGGACGAAAGTCAGAGCCGAGTGCAGTGAAATATATCGAATTCAAAAAGATGGACAAGAACAACCTCAATACAACCTCATACGGTGGGAATAGTTTCTCTCCAACTGATGTGCCAAACATACAAATAGCGATCAACGTAACTGAGCAGGCAAACAAAACACTTCTGCAGCTTTATTGTGAATATCAAAGGAACCACAAGAATTACAAAGGGAACACAAAGAGTCAGTTGGTAAACAAAGAAATCAAATCCAGATGTTCAAATCGCTTTCTTTCACCTGAACTTTCACTCAAACCCAGAAAACATTTACGACTAATACGGCAAGTGAATAAACCAGTGACGCGACCGCCATTCACATCGAGGCAGATGCAAAAAGGTACGCCAGGACCATCGTCTTTGGTTTCGAGCCGATATCAACAACCAATTCCTTCCAACTTCAGAAAATCAAATGTTTTACAAGGCAATAATTTTCGGCCTTTTGCTAATATTCCACAGAGGAAAATGACACTTGCAAAAAATTCTCAACCTCGTGTAAGTGCAATGCCAAAAACCTTCACCAATGCTCCCATTTCAAAAAATTATCAGACTCGTAGGAGATTGCTCCCACAATCTTCCTCAACAATTACTCAGGTTCCTCGCAGGATATTCTCAAAAATTACCAAAAACGATCCCAGCAAAGCAGCCGCTCAAGCTCCTCAAAGAGAGATTCCAAAAATGACGACAACACCCTCAATTCAAAAAAAACGCACTCCTGCACGTGGAAGACCGCAATTTACAAGAAAGTTTCCTTTTCAAAGACCACTGATGAGTCCTGTCAATAAAATAGCAAACATTACTACAAATCCATCAATTCAAGAAAACAGAACTCCTGCACGTGGGACACCCAAATTTACGGGAAAGTTTCCTTTTCAAAGACCACCAATGGGTCCTGCCAAGGTGATACCAAAATTGATGACAAAGCCATCAATTCAAGAAAACAGAGCTCCTGCACGTGGGAGACCGAAATTTACGGGAAAGCTTCCTTTTCAAAGACCACCAATGGGTCCTGCCAAGGTGATACCAAAATTGACGACAAAGCCATCAATTCAAGAAAACAGAACTCCTGCACGTGGGAGACCGAAATTTACGGGAAAGTTTCCTTTTCAAAGACCACCAATGGGTCCTGCCAAGATAATACCAAAATTGATGACAAAGCCATCAATTCAAGAAAACAGAGCTCCTGCACGTGGGACACCCAAATTTACGGGAAAGTTTCCTTTTCAAAGACCACCAATGGGTCCTGCCAAGATAATACCAAAATTGATGACAAAGCCATCAATTCAAGAAAACAGAACTCCTGCACGTGGGACACCCAAATTTACGGGAAAGCTTCCTTTTCAAAGACCACCAATGGGTCCTGCCAAGATAATACCAAAATTGACGACAAAGCCATCAATTCAAGAAAACAGAGCTCCTGCACGTGGGAGACCGAAATTTATGGGAAAGCTTCCTTTTCAAAGACCACCAATGGGTCCTACCAAGGTGATACCAAAATTGACGACAAAGCCATCAATTCAAGAAAACAGAGTTCCTGCACGTGGGAGACCAGAATTTATGGGAAAGCTTCCTTTTCAAAGACCACCAATGGGTCCTACCAAGGTGATACCAAAATTGACGACAAAGCCATCAATTCAAGAAAACAGAGTTCCTGCACGTGGGAGACCGGAATTTATGGGAAAGCTTCCTTTTCAAAGACAACCAATGGGTCCTGCCAAGATAATACCAAAATTGACGACAAAGCCATCAATTCAAGAAAACAGAGCTCCTGCACGTGGGACACCGGAATTTACGGGAAAGTTTCCTTTTCAAAGACCATCAATGGGTCCTGCCAAGGTGATACCAAAATTGACGACAAAGCCATCAATTCAAGAAAACAGAGCTCCTGCACGTGGGAGACCGGAATTTACGGGAAAGCTTCCTTTTCAAAGACAACCAATAAGCTCTGCCAAGATAATACCAAAAATAACTACAAACCCACCATTTAGCATACCACCGAGAACCCCTGCACAAATCGTCCCAAAAACATCACAGAGTACTGAAAAAATAGTTCCATTTCCCCCAGAATCCACTCGACAGCAAGCACGACCACTTACATTCAAACGCCGAAATAATATTGGTTCATTTCAAAGTTCACCGAATCAACAAACAGAAGCTGCTGACTTTGGGAGTGGACCCAAGAAAGTTGAATATCTTGGAAAAGCCAATGAATCAATGAATACAATCAGAACAAGACCATCAGCCAAAGATGCTCCATTGCAACCACCTCTTCAAACAACTGAAATGAACAACATTCAGCCAATGAGCCAATCAGAAGAGAATGCTTTACCAGTAGTTCCATCCCAATCAATCGCTGTTCCTGCTCTTCTGAATGGAGAGCTAGTTACAAGTTCATTGTCACCTTCAAAAGTAAAGCTGCCATACCTTGATGGTCAAGAAGAGATGGTTTCACAAGATTCATTTTCAAGTGATTTAAGTAATGCAGAAGAAGCATCATCAACCAAATATTTGCTGTCTCAGATCAATAACCAGAAGGGAGGCAAAGACAATCAGAGCAATACTCCTGCAGGCAACATACACATTATTGAACAGCACAACATCAGAGGCAGTTCCATTATCCAGATAATCAATGAGAATTGTGGAGGTTTTGTGTCGAAGTCTCTCGATGAATTTCTGAACTGCTTGAAAGCCACAAAGCTCAATGATACACCAAATTTTAAGGATTTTGCAGCCAACCTGCATCACAAAGTACAAAAATCAAGACCCAATACACCTGCGGTTCCTCCTGCATTGATGAAAACACCAACACGTCAAGGACGCTTTCTCACCAAGAGGAATGTGGAACACGTAAGGAACAAGAGGTCAGCGACAACTTACAACCGAGGTAAATGGATAATTTTAGACTTTTCAATGAAAAGGACTGTCTACTTAGCTTCACATTATAGACATAAGATAATTCCTTTGCGTTTGAATAACAAAGGTACATTATTAATCGTTTACAAGATCATTGCCATGTAGTAGTGTCACAAAACCTATGGTTCTTAGATTGATTGATGGCCAAACAGCAGGTAGGTGTAGTCCAAACTTGCATTTATTTAAATGATAAAGTACAAGCGATACACAAAGCACACCAGCATGGCACTGTATACAGCAAAGCAACTGATGACTAACTGCTTCTCTGCTCCCTTCCCTTTATCATTAATATATCCTCAGTCCAAGACCATTTGTGAAAGCCCTTCCCTCTATGAACCTCTTGTAATTACCAAGTGGTTCCAGAAACAGAAGCTGCTAGAAATTGCTTCTTAACAAGAGATGGTTCATTATCTAGAAATAACTCGAAATTTCCCAAGCTCTCATGATCTTTCCACAATATAAAATCTAACCACAACATAATAACTTGTCACCTTTTTACTGTGCCCAACTTTTAGTTGGGCATGGTAAAAAGGTGACATTCCTGCTTGCCATGACACAGGTAAGCAAGAATTCTGTCCTGCTTTCCTGTGTCATGCCTCAACATGAACAGTGTTGTTTTTTTTTGTCCTCGTCCACAGTAACAATACATACAGGGTGTCCATGTACTCTTTGTGCAACTTTGAACTTTTATAACTTTCGATGTACACATGATAGAAACAAACTACAAACGGTGCATGAAAACATCATTCATCACGTTTTTTATTCAAAACAGTTCAAATTTTTAGGCTTCAACATAACTATCATTTTCGTAGTACATCGTTCAATCCGATTTTCCAACTTCTTGAAAACATTCTTCAGTTGCTGCAGAGTAATTGCATTTGTGGTCATAGCCCAAAGTTCATTCAAATAATGTGGATTTTACAAGTTCTGTTCTTGCGTTAGGCAGCTTGGCTGCTGGGTAGCTATCATTTCTTGGAAGCGAGGCTGTGCCACTGATGCTGTGCCCCTATACCAATACACCGGAACTCATTTCTCCGACCTCGGAAAAATGACAGGCTGAGTCAACTGCTCCTGGTGTTAATTCAGTGGCAAACGGAGCTCTAACTCAAGACCCTAAGATCCCAAGCCAGCCACCGGAACTGCAGATGTACACATCAGAGCCAGCCACCCGAAAAAAAACCAAGCAATTGGTTCATATCTACCGATCCACTAATCTGGGAAGACATCATTCAAGAACCGTCACACATTCGAAGCATGGTCTCGCTGATCCAAGGTGATATGTGAAAGATTTAATCATCGTTGTTCAGGAACCAAATGCGGTTGACTTTACCGCCGATGCAGAAGTTCCCTCATCAGAAAATCTCAACCCATCAAGAAACCCAAGGGAATTGTGGATTTAACAAGAACAATAACAACAACATTCATAACAACATGAACAAGACCAAAACGTGATCAATGATGCTTTCATATGCCATTTACGGTTTGCTTCCATCATGCGTACATGGAAGCATTGGGATGTGTACATCAAACGTTGTAAAATTTCATAGTTGCACAAGGACTTGATGGACACTCTGTATTATAAATATATACTATAAGAGCGACATAATTGTCTGTTTGTGTGTCGCCATTTTTATCAGAGTTCGCTGAACAGGTCTTGGTCAAACTTGTAGATGTTCGTGAGTGTGTTGGAGGGTGTTGTAGGCAACTTTATTATTTTTTTTTAAGTTACATTTTTTTTTTAATCGCTCTATAGTGCATGCCTAATGCATTTGTAGCTACATGAAAGACAGTACTAAATTATCCCTGACCCTATTCCTTAGTGGGTGTGGGGAAGTGTTTTGGGGTCTACAAAAAAAAAATGTGGAAAAAAAAGAAATTTGATTCCTTCAAAATGCCACTAAGATTAAAAGAGCACGAGACAACACCAGGTACCCCTTGCGGGTAACTTAGAAACAATATTTCCTGGAACCCATTTAGCAATGAAGGAATATACCTGGTGTCCACAAATTACTGTTCCAAATTCAAACCCTAATCAATAAATAAAAATGAAATTGTATACATGATGCTGTTCACTGCTTGCGAAAGAACATTTCTCAAAGTTTTATTGTCAAGATTTATCAACATCATCATCTGAATCAAAATGGACTTACGGAGACTGTGATTGAATAACTCACGAACATGTTCAACATCCTCACCGCTTGCGCTTGGCCGGCCTGCCCCTTTTCTCGGCAGGATGCTTCCAGTCTCCATTTTTTTTTTGTTTTGTGCCATTCACTAATC
This sequence comes from Eptatretus burgeri, assembly GCF_056783735.1. Classification (NCBI taxonomy): domain Eukaryota; kingdom Metazoa; phylum Chordata; class Myxini; order Myxiniformes; family Myxinidae; genus Eptatretus; species Eptatretus burgeri. The sequence goes on along the minus strand of NC_140962.1, from coordinate 6,840,337 downwards.
GTTTTTCTCGATGGTGGCTGCCGACCACAGGTCGTCCTGAAGCCTTGTTGAACCCGATTCGGACAAAACATGTTGGACTTTTTTAAAGAATGTTTAATTTTTTTTAGGTGATTCTTCACCATTTCGTTGTCCAAAAACGATATATAGCATGGTATTTCAAAAGTTGTGGACGGATTATGACAAAACTAGGTGGTCGAGTTGCGTAGGTGACGAGAACAAGTCGATTAGAGCGTGGAAAGGTCAGGATCCAGATCTGGCCTATCGGTGGTAACCAAAACTTAAACTATTCAGCCAGGTAGAGGTATGCGCTCTACCAAGCGCCGTTCTAATTGCCAATGTATTTTTGAATTGCTCGCTGCTAAATGCTCAGTCATATCAACTTGTTCTCAATAACAATGTTGCACTAACTTGATAAACGTTTCTTTTCTTTGTTTTCGCCGTGTAACTTATCCCACCCATACCATCTGGTAAGTTTAAATCTCCCGTAACCAAAATTCTGCCTTTCTTACTAGCTCTTCCTCTTGCCCCTGTGTTCTACTGATCACTTTACTGTTTACTATCTTTACACGTGCACTGGTACCCCATTATCAACTGAAACGTTTTGTTATATTTTACTTCACCAAATGACTATTTCTCCTTCCTTCTGATGTATCCTCCCCCTTCTTTAAACTTATAACCCTCTAAATTTTAATTTCCACTGGCGAGCCCGATCAATAAAAATTTGAAATAAATGATGACCACATCACTCCCCTTCTGTTCTTTTCATACCAAACCGTTATCTGCCATCTTCCACCTTAGTCTGACGGGGATGGTGCAGAGTTAGTGCACTTACTTTTGAGCTGTCTAGTCTGGGTTAACATCTCATTCTCACGATGAAACTGTCCAATTGGTTTTGTATCACAAATTACACCGTCCCTTGATTGTTCCATCTGACAGCATCAGTTCAAGAATAGAAAATATCCCACAGTGTCTTTTGCTCATAGAAGGCAAGTTATCATCTTAACCCCGAACAAACTCTAAATGTCTGCCACCTTCATTTGAATGTTAGGCCTGGACCAGCCGGTCGTGAAAGAATTTGGCCAAAAACGTTCCCTGGCTCACCCTACAAGTGGGAATACTTAGAGCTGGCCATTAAAGATGAAGTAACACGAGTATCCCAACCCTGAAAGTCATTTCTTTTCAACGTCTTCCTTTAAGCCACTCGTACTCTTTCTTTATTAGCACCTCTCATGCTTCTGAATGACCTCTCCTTCCCCGAGAGCATGTCCCATAAATCATTGAATCAAATCTTGCCTGCCAACTACACTGGCCAAGTCAAAGGAAAATATCAACTGCCCTACTTGCATATTCTGAAAATATGATTCTTTACCTCTTATTCCTTAACATCTACCCAACTACTTTTAACGTCTGCCCAACATTTGCTCTATGATGGATAATTACCAATTATTTCTCCTCTCATTTTTCTTGTACTATTTTATCTGTTCCTCAAGCAAGATACATCATTCCTGCCCCTTCCGAACACCTAACCAATCAGTGCTCTTTATCCTTATAACAATGTACACGAGCATACTGCATGGTTTCATTATCCATTGTTAACTGATTCCCTGGATGGGGCTTTGTTCTCTACCCTTATACCTAATCCCACCCTCTGCCCCTGGCTTCATCCCAGCTGCTCTCTATTCTGACTCTGCCCTTATCTTGAACCTGACCTTGCCCCTTACTACCCAAAGTATAGGGGTTTTTTTTGCTGAACTCCTTGTCTGATTTTTTTTTCATCTTAGAATTTCACCGAAAGCTCCTTTTCATGGTGCCAGGCTGCATTACCTTTGGAATACTTTCTCTACTCTGCTTGATTCATCTCCTTGTGTACCACAACAAAGGTAAAGTGATTACAACTTTAACCACAATGCACAAAATTATTTTTTACTGAAAGCAACATCACCACACCCCCCAGAAGTGAGGCAACTACTAGTGGTGATGCAACCACTACTACTACTACTACTACTACTACTACTACTACTACTACTACTACTACTACTACTACTACTACTAGAATGGCCCCAATTAATACCACTTTTTTTTCGAGTCGCCTGGGAAGGAAGTTTAGGCTCAAGTCGGCTGGCAAGGGTTGGTTTTGACGAAAGGTGGGAGAAACTTGTAATTTAAGGGTGGTGGTGATGACTTGCCAACTATTTGCAAAATAAATAGTGAGATCTTTGACATTCACCAACAACTAGTATTAGCAGATAGGTGCTCTGGTTGAACATCTTTTCAATGGATTGATGATGCGTCACCCCGCATGTGAAACAACAAACATGAAGGTGACAGTTTCATACCTGGAGCAAGATTCCAATCCAAATTAAATTGCTCAAAGGCGAGTATACACACCTCTGTGCTGTGCTGTCCTGCCAGCCTTCACCAATCCATCTCTAATACACCATAAAACTAGTCCTTTGTACAGGGAAATGTTAATGTGACCATCTTTTTACCAATGCACCAATTTCATTCTTTACTGCCAGGACAAGACAAATGCAACAACAACAGGTTCATAAGCAGGCAACCGGTGTATGGTGGCTGCAGTCCACAAGCCAATGGTGGGTCAAAGAACACAGCCCATACCACCACGTGATGTCATGCTGAAGTTACAGTTGTCATGGTAATTTCAAAGGACGTTGTGAACAATTCTCCTTCTGTGCAGTGAATTCAGTCAAATGATATCAAGGATGGATGTGAATATCTGGCATGCTGACAACAATGAGCCAAATTGAGCACATAGCAGTATATATATATATATATACCACATCTTGTGATATTGAGTGTCTTGAAGCCATCATTATCCCTGAATGATTTATGGATTGAGTCACAAAATTCATACAACGCAAAAACGACTATTTCTAAAATGTGGAGACTTCATTTACCGCTGTACGAGTTACACAGTTAATGAAGCACAAGAAAAGGCCTTGTGTTGGTGGTAGTGATGGATTGTGGGTAAAGGTGAGGGGGGGAGGGCAATAAATGATGAAGCAAAATAATGAAATAATCCTTACAATCTCACTTTCATCAATTACAAGTCCCCCTCATGCTGCCCCTTAATGGGACCATGCATTTCAACCTGATTTTATCCACATTATCCTTCCCCATTAGTTTGTGGGAGTCACCCCTCAATTTTTTGTCCTTTGTATTGCAAACTAGGTGGTCTTGCACTGTCTGTTTCTATTCCATCTCTTGTCTCCAAATAGTGGTCATTCTCTGATATATCTAGTCAGTGGCATCAGCACACACACAATGGAATATCCACACATTACATGATATGCAGAAATTCAAGGAGTAATTGGGTATGTTTGGAGGTTTGAGAATATCAAACATACCAAAAATACAAAACAGAATGGATGCTATCATAACTTACTGTCCCCAGAAAGGACATCTACTGTAATTTATTGTTGCATGTACTTGTAAATAAAACTTTCAGAACTTTTTCCTTGGTGGTGTCCACTTGAAAAAGTGTAGCGATATTCAGGGATATTGATGTGGATTTTTTTTATCCCACCCCGTTGTGATCGTTGAAGGATTCTACCTGGCCGATTGTGGAATCCTATTTGACTTCAGGCAGAGTTTAACGTTTGTCCGATTTGGTTATAAAATTCTGCATAAAACCCATTGACACTGATAACCGATGTCCACTTAAGTCCTTCCTTGTGAAACAATTTATTATTGTAATTATACACCATAAACTTCTCACCCTCGTACAATGAACTTAAGAATCCCCATTGATTGCAATATTATTTGGTTCTATTTCATTTATTCTTACTTTTCATTAACAGTTAGACCAACCCGATTCAATTCACTTCTACATTACATCAGAGAGTTTTATTCTAACTTGGTACTTGGTCAGTTCCAAGGAGGACAAGCCACTGAGATTCTATACTTCCTCAGGTACTTGCACTGAAACAATTTTACATTTCAAAGCATTTTATACTTTCATGGTAGAGTGGTGGGGGCTATCAACCCAGACTGCAGATGTGTCCTTTAGGCGAGAAGCCACTTCGTACATTTCGAGGCAAAGGTTCGCTGTTATCAGCTCAGGTCACACCGCTCCTGACCAAGACATTTATCAACATTTAGGGCAAAAGTCTCTTGGACAGAAAGGACAGCCAATTCAACTTATAGCATAAAACTTACATTTCTAAAACCCCATTTGTT
>NC_140962.1:6786137-6828637 GCF_056783735.1 Eptatretus burgeri | reverse complement strand
TAAAATAAGGCCGCTTCCGGCCATGGCAGCCAGACCGTGCAGTGGCTGGGGCCCAATGGGAGCACCAGATTCGGGTGATGACGCATCGCTTTGGGTCATTGCGCCCCCCCCCCCCTACACGGCCAGACCTATAAAGGATGGATCGTGATGTCGTAGTCGCAGTCATGGTCGTCCTCATCCTCTTTGTCTGGCCTTGGATCGATCTCTGCATACGCCTGCTGCTCTGGAAGTCCCATCTGCCACTCTGCCCCCTCGCTCTCGATGTAACCTGCAACGGTCTCGTGAGGCACTTTCGGTCACCAAGGCCCCACGTTATAAAGGCCCACGGGCCCAGTCTGACTCCCTTGTCTTTGAGGGGGTCTTTTCTTTGCTTTTCTTTTGAGTGAATGTTGTGGCACCGAGTCTTTCAAGTGGGACTGTTGTTAAGTTAATGTACATGGTAAATCGTCGACGGTCGTAGTACTTTACCTTGCTCGTGTCTTATCCCCTTCCCCCATTGATTGCATGGCTGTATATGTGCATCTGTGTAAAATAATAAATGTGCTTGTGTGAATGTTAACCCGTTCGTCATGTCCTTTTTCCCCAAATTGAACTGCTATCTTGCTTTCGGAATACTAGTTGGTTTTTGAATACCGATAAATCGAATTGGGTCCGGCGAGGTCTGGCGATAATACCCGCTCGGTTATCCCAGAACGGAACGAACCGCTTAAGCGGTTTGTGTATAAACAGGCCTTCACTGAGGTACGGTCCCTCGGTAGATTACCCGTGCGAATACTTAGGTATATCGATATTCGGCGATTGACCCTGTCGCGCACGGGTAGAATACAGACTGGGCCGTGGTGTGCGTTGAAGGCACACCCGTGACTGGTTCTCGGCGTTGTTCTGGGAAGTCACGACTGAATTGTCCGTCCGGTGGGCGAAACTGCCGTTATTAGTTTAATGCGGTCACTCGCAAGCCGGCGGGCACAAATTCGTAACACTGGTGTCAGGAGTGGGATTCAAATCCATCCCGCCTCCAACTAAATTAACGGGAATCGGAGCAGGGGTGTGTGGAGCGACCCTCGATTCCCATCAAATTGCGAGCATTTAAAAATTATTCCGATAAGCAAGATGGCGGTTCAAGGCGAATGGGTGCAGGGTGGTTTAAAAATGTGTATTGATGTAGGATCCATGGCCCTGGACGGTTCTTCTTTTTATGACCCCACCACTAATTTTAATCAGTGGGGGAGCTCACCCTCATATACTGAGCATGAACTTTGCCAGCAAACGAACACAAACTTCCAAAATAGCAGCGCTGCCGCATCTCAGAGCAACACGGAGCGGGCTGCTATTAATAGCATAACTAACGGCACGAGACGAGGCGGGTGCTCCCAGCCACCATTTCAAACCACGGGGTCATGGCAGGCGTGGCAGGATGTCGGATCATGCATTGACGGGCTTTGGAGACAAGTATCGAAGTCCTTGCAGCGGTGGAGGAATGGTGACAGCTGTATAGGGGAATTGCATTCGTTTTCCTTTGAATTGGATGAGGCACGGCGACACGTACAGGGTTCATGAGGATTACGTGCGGACGGAGTCACAACGATTGGCCAATGTAAAGGAAGAAAGGAGGGAGGAAGAACAAAGGCAAACAAAGCTCGAAGAGGAAAAACGGAAACACGATTTGGAATTAAAAAAAAAACTGAAGGGAGAGGTAGAAGAAGGCAATAGGAAAAAAGAAAGCCTCGGACAGAAGATAAAAAGAGGAGAGAAATATCTGGAGGAAAGGAATGAAGAATTGTTGGAAAAGTCAAGAAAGTTCAAAGAACTACAGGGAGAAATGAGTAAAGTAGAGGGGAGCAAACTGAATGAAAGAATAGAGGAAGAGCAAATTCATAATTCTTGGGATAGGAAGAACTTGGAAGAAGAATGGAAAACAAAGCTGGAAAAGGAAAAACGAAAAAAAACAAGGCTGGAAAAGGAAAGACGGCAAAAGGAAAAATGGGAAAAAAACAAAGCTGGAAGAGGAAAAACGGAAACACGATTGGGAATTGAAACAACTGAATGAAGAGGTAAGAACAGGCAATCAGGAAAGAGAAAGCCTAGAACGGAAGATAAAAAGAGCAGAGGAATGGCTGGAAATTAACAAGGAATACGGTAAGAAAATTAACGAATTGAGGATGGAAGCATTGGAGTGTGCGGAGATGCAAGAAAGAGCAGTGAAGGAAACAAAGAGATTGCAGAATGAGGTACAAGAGAGACAGTGGAATAACAAACAAAAGGAACACAAATTGGAAATTCACCAGCTAAAGGAGATGAGCAAGAGAATGAATGAAATGAGGAAGAAAGAATGTGAAAGAGGTGTGGAAATGAGGTCGGAATTAGAAAAGAAAGCTTCTGAGTTACAGAAACACCAAAGCAGAGAGAGAATTACAAAACGAACTGAGGATGTTAAGAGAGGAAAGAAAGAGAAATGAGCGTGAAACTTTAAGGAATCACACTGTGAAGATCGAACAGCTGGAAGCCAAGGCCAGATTAAAGAATGAGATGCAAGAAAGAGTACTGAAAGAACAAGGAATGAACCAGGAAAGGGAAATCAGCCATTTGAAGGAAACAACGAGATTGCAGAATGAAAAACATGAGGAACGGGAGAGACAGTGGAATAGAAAACAAAAAGAACATGAATTTGAGGTTGACCAATTGAAAGAAAAGGCAAGGTTAGAGTACGAGGAGATGGTGAAAGAACAAGGAATGAAACAGGAAAAGGAACTAAGCCAATTGAAAGAAACGATGAGATCGGAGACTGAAAAGCATGAGGAACAGTGGGAGAGAAAACAAAAACTATATGAATTTGAAATTAACCAACTCGAGGAGAGAGCAAAATTTGAGTCCACAGAGAGGGAAAAACGCAGGAAAGATAATGAACAGCTAAGGGGACTCAGAAAGGAAGAACGACTCAAAAGGAACCAGGAAGTAGAACAGCACAATAATGTGGGACGTGTGATATCACCACAAGGAGTAATGTTGGTGGTGCAGGACTTGATCGACACCACTCGGCGGATGAAAGAACAATTAGGGCAAACCCTGAAAAAGGAGACACACATAAAAACAGAGACAAAGAAGGAAATAGAAGTATTGCCAGAGACACGGGAGATAGACCGATTCGAGACTGAATTAAATAGACACGAAGAGACAACAGAAATAAAATGTATAGAGACTCGGGAGATAGGAAAAGTAGAGGAGAGACTACACGAAAGTAAAGACGAGCACACACACATGGAGGTAGTGGAGGACGATGAGGGGGAGCTCGGGGAATGTGTCGTGACCCGGTGCAAGTAGCCGGATAGTCTCGTTCAGGAACGGGGGGAGGGAATATTCCCCCTTGAAGCGGATCTCGACCAGGTGGGTCTGGTCAAGCTTCGCGAGGTAGAGGGGGCGAGTGCTGTGGACGGGTGCACGTGGAGCTTGGGGGGTTTGGAGACCACGGGACCCCTTGTAGTGGCACAAATCCCCATTGTGAATGTCCCGGTGTGTGTTCACGAGTGTGGCAAAATGCGTGCTGAAACGCGCGCATGGCGTGGGTGAAAGGTTGTGTGTGAAAGAGACCGCGTGTGTGAGTAAAATGGTGTGCGAGGTTGCGAGTGAGCCGAAGTGCGTGCCTTCCAGCACACTGTGTGTGGATGAAACCACGTGTGCGAGGGAAATGGCATTCGTGGGTGAAATAGCGAGCTTGAGTGAAAAGGTCTGTGTGAGTGAGACCCACTGTGCAAGTGAAAGGCCGTGTGTGAGTGGAACCACGTGTGCGAGTGAAAGGGCATGCGTGAGAGAACGGCCGTGTGTGAAAGGTCGCTGTATGTGGGGGAGATGGCGGTCGGCATGCGGGAACACGCAACCGCATGTCCCGGTGTGAGTGTCATGGCGCAATGTGTGAGCGTCGTGGCACGAGGGAGTTTGTACGCGAGAGTGCGACAGAGATGGCGACAAATGACGGTGGACAAAGGCCGAGTAGGGACCGTAGCTGCATTGGGAACCGTGCCGGGTTTGCACGGCGGCGCACGCGGAGTCCGTGCTGTGCTACGCACGAGGCCGCCGCGTGCGCAGCTACGCGAGTGAAACCCGGTCCGTAAACGCACGCGGTGGATGAGCCGATCCCGCGAACGGACAGAAGGTAGGCTGGATAACGAATTTGGACTGGACGGGTTCTCCAGGCGAGCGTGTGTGAAGCTCCGACGAGCAGAGCACATGTGTTCGCGTGGGGAGCTCCTCGAAACGCGAGGCTTCTTTTTGATGTGCAGGGTGACGTCATGGCTGCACGCATGGTTGGAATCCGGCAGAAGGGAGATCCCTGCCGGATGGTACCGTCTGAGGAGGGACGAGGCGCGTGAAGCGCGAGCAGCTGCCATGACGTCACGGGGAAAGAGCGCAGGTTGCGAGTTGCCGCGCTGGTGCACACATTAAAAAAAAGCCTCGCTTTGGGTGAACAAGATTCCCGCACAAGGGGTGGAAGACCCCCCTGTCCCGGGCACAGGATACCACTAATTAGGGGGAAGGGTTAGCTTAGCTAGACCGACTTCATGGGGCAGGGATAAGTCCTCACGGAGCCCGTGGAATGGATTAGTTCGAGGGATTCAGTTTAGATTTAGGATGAGAAATGGGAAATGATTTGGAGACACGGACAGACTTTGGATGTGTAGTGGGGACGTAGCTTAGCTACGTAGTGTTAAATGGAACGTGCTATATTGTAAGGGATGGTGAGGGTGCACGAGGTAGTTAGGGGATGTAGTGAGCAGAATGGCAGTGATCAGCGATGTGCGAGAAGAGGATTGAAGTGGAAATATGTAGTTGATGAGTGAGTGAGGCCAGCGAGCCTGAGTGTATGGAGCGAAGGTGTTATGCATGGTGCAATGAGTGATTTGGGGGAGGAGTGATTCCCACCCAAGGGACCCCGGGGTCAGTGTAATGTGAATTAGTGGGTTAGTCAAATTGACATAATGGAGGTCGTTCTGTTGTTGGTGGGAAAGTAGGCTCGAAACCCATTTGGAGGGGTGCAGGAGCCCTGTTGACGGGCTGGTAGCATGGCTGCGAACGGTGAGTATTGCTTAGTGGGTACCCCGGGCACCGGGCTAGTTGGCCGCGGTAGGCCAAGGGTCCAGAGGGGGCCGGGATAGCGTAGTGGGCCCGCATGATGCAGGGCCCGGGGCGCCATTGGCCATGTGGGCAGTGCATTGGGCACGGGCATCCAGGGAAGGGGCCCAGGGCACCAGCCTGCCACGTGAGCATTTCAGGGGAGTAGCCATGGAGGGCACTCCCCAGTGTTTAGGGAGCTGGTAGGCTCGGAGGCAGTTGCAGGGCCCGGGAGTGCCATAGTAGGAGAATCGGCTGAGGGTAGTTCCTGCCAAGGGAGCCACGCATCCCAGCCATGAAACCGTGCAAGGGGACGAGGGGAAATTTGAGGGCAAGGCCCAAATTTGTGAGGACACCAACACAGGCGATGGGAATCTTGGTTGGTAGAACCAGTAGTTTAAGCGAGAGGCGCTTTTGGAAAGCCCCGGGGTATTTTAGGTTAATAATGTTAGGGTAGATTAGGAAGTGTATCCCTCCGCACCATCCATCCCTTCGCTCTCATTGTGGGCCGCTGGACCACAATGAGACCACAATGGATCGCTGAAGTATGAGGAGGCCGTTCTGAGGCTGAGATTGGGCCTCGACACAGGACACTAGCTCTCCCTTATTCCCCTCTGGGAAGGGAACGTAGGGGTTGGGAGTTGGCTAGGACAGGATAGGTTAGCCGGACAGAGACCAGAAAGGGGGTAAGGGAGACGAATTATAGAAGGGGGAAATAAAAATAAAAGAAAACTAAAAAATAAGATGGGGCTAAACTGCGGATTTTTTGCAAATTAAGGGAGTGGGTATGGACAGAGACAGGCAGAGGCGATAGGTTGGGAGGGAGACAGTAGGGTAGGTCCGAGCCCACCTTCCGAGTGGCCAGCACCACTGCACTCCCTCCACACACTTGCAGAACAAGGCCTGTGCCGGTCAGTTCATCTGCCGGCTGTTTTTGCTGCAAGGCCTGTGCCGGCCAGTTCATCTGCCGGCTGTTTTGCTACAAGGCCTGTGCCGGTCATTCATCTGCCGGCTGTTTTGCTACAGGGCCTGTGCCGGTCAGCTTCACCACCAGCCCGTTTTGCTACAACGGCCTTGTCTTGCCTTGCCATGTCTGCCTGCCTTTGCCTTGACCCCATGCCTGCTAGCTCTTTTCGTTGCATTTGCCCATCCATTCATTACCATGTGCACCAGGATCTTCACGCGTGCTGCAGGGACTGCACTGTAGGCAACCGCATCACGGGACTGCATTGGCGGTCCGTGCACCGTGTTGTCCATCCATCCATCTACACCACGGGGCTGCATTGAGCAGCCCGTGCACCGACCGCTCATTTTTGTTTGCCTGCGCTCATTCAAGGGGAGGCCTAGGACTGCATTGGTGCAGCCGGCCACATTCCCTGTCACCTGAATTGGATTCATGAGCCAGAGACTGCATTTGGGTAGCCTGGCTCCCTGTTTCACAAAATGGCCTGTGGGATGACTTTGCTATGTGCCTTTTTCTCACAGAGTCCATCAGTCCTGGGCCATGGTGTGGTGTAAAATTTATAAGTTAAGTTGTAAATTGTAAATGAGTTGCGCCCCCTGCATGTTTGTCATAGCGCCGGCAACTTATTTAAGTCATCTGTATGAGTGGGTTTGTTTCGTTAGTTACTCAGCCCGTAGGTTATTTATTTTTGGGACACGAATACACTAAATGTTGCACTCAGGGATCCGAAGATAAAACGTACTAGGGGAAACCTACACATGATGGCACAAGAAAATTTGACGACTCGGGACGAGTCTGTAAAAAGGGGAGGGGGTAGTGTTACGGCTGTGGAAATTCGCAGAACACCATGTAGGTCCTTAGTTCGTTATTCCGATAAGTCCGTGTTCAGTTAGATATCCCCACCGTTGTTTAATGGGATTTATCTGTGTGGACAGGGCTGTGATCTTTGAGTTTGCTGTTATTCTTTACTATCGTTATTTTGGACTAACCGCTTCACACAACCACCTTAACCACAACCCTCATAACCACACCACCGCGTTTCCACCTCGGCACACAGTTGCCAGAGGCCTGGCCTTCGTCGAGGGAAAGCAGGCGGCCCCCGTTCCCCCCTCCCCCGGACGAATGGCGTCTCCACGGTGAATTCCACCCAGCATGTGGAAGAAGACACATACAGCGGCGAGGGAGCGTCCCCGATTTGGCGGGAAAATGCTTCCTTCGAGAAGGTTCCCGCATGTTCTGGAAGTTTCCTGCAGGTTCTGGAAGGAGGGCGGGGCGAGAGCAGAGGGGCGGAGCGTGGGTAATAAAAAGCGCGCACGGAGCGTTCGTTCTCTCTCTCTCTCTCTCTCTGGAGTTGCTGTCGTTGCTGGTGTGGTTGCTGCTTGTGCCGAGGAGAATCTTTACCGGATCAGCGGCGGAAGCGAGTCCTGCAGAGGAGAATCTGGACCGGATCAGCGGCAGAAGCGAGTCCTGCTGAGGAGAATCTGGACTGGATCAGCGGCGGAAGCGAGTCCTGCTGAGGAGAATCTGGACTGGATCAGCGGCGGAAGCGAGTTCTGAGGAGAATTGCGAGTTGTTGCTGCTGGGGTTGCAGTCGTTGCTGGTGTGGTGGCTGCTTGTGCAGAAGAGAATCGCGCCAAGGAGCTGCGTGAAGATCTGGGCTCGTGTCCGGGTCAGGAACCTGGAGCGGTCGGTCGGTGGAGGTCCGGGCGTCGCGAGGGAGACGCGGGCTGGAGGTGCAGCCTTGCTGTGTCACGCGAACCTGCGCGTGCATGTCGGGAGAGACGGAGAGAGCGCGCCTGCCGCTTGGCAAGGCCTGGGCGCAACCACGGCTTCGCTAGCTGCCCTGGGGACGGGACGTCGCGACTCGCCCCATCAAGGCACCACGAGGGTGCAGGTAACCTGCAACGGTCTCGTGGGGCCCTTTCGGTCACCAAGGCTCCACGTTATAAAGGCCCACGGGCCCAGTCTGACTCCCTTGTCTTTGAGGGGGTCTTTTCTTTGCTTTTCTTTTGAGTGAATGTTGTGGCGCCGAGTCTTTCAAGTGGAACTGTTGTTCAGGGAATGTACATGGTAAATCATAGACGGTCGTAGTGCTTTACCTTGCTCGTGTCTTGTCCCCTTCCCCCATTGATTGCATGGCTGTATATGTGCATCTGTGTAAAATAATAAATGTGCTTATGTGAATGTTAACCCATTCGTCATGTCCTTTTTCCCCAAATTGAACTGCTATCTTGCTTTCGGAATACTAGTTCGTTTTTGAATACCGATAGATAGAATCGGGTCGGCGAGGTCTGGCGATAATACCCGCTCGGTTATCCCAGAATGGAACGAACCGCTGAAGTGGTTTGTGTCCAAACAGGCCTTCGCCGAGGTACGGTCCCTCGGTAGGTTTCCCGCGTGAATACTTAGGTATATCGATATTCGGCGATTGACCCTGTCGCACACGGGTAGAATACGGACTGGGCCGTGGTGTGTGTTGAAGGTACACCCGTGACTCGGCGTTGGTTCTCGGCGTTGTTCCGGGAAGTCACGACTGAATTGTCCGTCCGGTGGGCGAAACTGCCGTTATTAGTTTAATGCGGTCATTCGCACGCCGGCGGGCGCAAATTCGTAACAATATATATACACTTATATAATATACATATATATATGCATATATACATATTTTTATACATGTATATGTATGTATGTATGTATGTATGTATGTATGTATGTATGTATGTATGTATGTATGTATGTATGTATGTATATATATATATATATATATATATATATATATATATATATATATATATATATATATATATATATATATATATATATATATATATATATATATATATATATATATATATATATATATATATATATATATATATATATATATATATATATATATACACACCTGGTGTTGGCGCAGTGGTTAGAGCAGCGGCTTGGGATCCAAAAGGTCCTGAGTTCAAGCCCTGTTGAGCCACTGAATTAATACACCAGGGGGTTGACTCAGCGTGTCATCCTTCCGAGGTCGGCGAAATGAGTACCAGTGTAATGGGCCGGTGTATACCCTGGTTAAAATAGGTGTACCATATCCCTGTGTTGTAAGAGGCGACCAGGGTTGCGTCAGGAAGGGCATCCGGCGTAAAACATGTGCCAAATCACTATGCGGATCATACGGATGATCCGCTGTGGCGACCCCGAACGGGAGCAGCCGAAAGAAGAAGAAGATATATATATATATACATAAAAAAATATATAAACATATATATACATATATATACATATATATATATATATATATATATATATATATATATATATATATATATATATATATATATATATATATATATATATATATATATATATATATATATATATATATATATATATATATATATTGTTGTGGTTGACCAAATTCACAAACCACCATTCAGGTCCCTTAGGTGAGATATCTCGGTAAGTATATGTGTAGTTAGGCCCAATGGAACCTGAAGGAATAAATGTCTAGAGGGAATAAATGTCATTCATGAGGGCTGCGACTGTTCAGGATAGCCGTTTTTCTTTTACTATCTTTATTTTGGACCAACCGCCATTATTACCACCACCAACCACGTCTCAACAGCCATCACAACAACAACCACCAACCACAACGCCGCTTCACCACAACCGCCACGACCTTTACCGTCATAACTCGCCACCATCGCATCACCGTCATCTCGCGCCACTCGTGGGCACCGATGCTGGACTCGTGTAGGGCGCGCACCGTGCAGTGTGTTCAAAAGCATCGCGGACTTTCTGAAGAAAAACGGATCAAAAACGACTCACGCCCACTTTTGTTCCGTCCAATCGGTGAGCGAGGGGCGGTTTGGCCCCGCCTCCAGGGCGTTGGAGGGCGGTCGCTATATGCAAATTCATGGATCAAAAAGCATTCACGCCCACTTTTCCTCGGGCCAATGGGGAGCGAGGTGAAAGGTCGGAGGCAGAGGGTCAAAGATGAAGGAGCGAGGCCACGGGGGATATAAGGGGCCGCGTTCGTCAGTCGAGGGAGTTCAGTTCGCAGGAGGAAGAGTTGAGTTGGAAGCGGAGGAAGAGTTGGAAGTTGGAGCAGTTCGCAGTTGGAAGTTCGCAGTTGGCAGTTCAGTGCAGTTGGGAGTTCGCGGAGTCGGAGTGAAGAGGACGGAGCTGTGGAGAGGCGGCGGCGGCGAAGGCGGACGAGGGGGTGCTCGCGTCGGATTCGGGGAACTGCGGAGAGAAAGGCCGGCGGCGCGACCGAGGTCGTGGTGGGGACGCTCGTCGCGGGACCCGCGATTTTGTGAAATCCTCCTTTCCCCGAGCATCAGCAACCCCCTCCTGTTTCCCCCCGCGCTGAGATAGTGCGACAAAAGGGGGCCCCCTTCCCACCCCCTACCAGACACTGTCCGCGAGGCCCGCGGAGTTGAGGCACCACCGCCGCTCCGCGTCTCATCATCAGACGGGTAGGCCCGAGACGGTCTCGGCCCCAGGCCCGCCTACCCCCTCATCCTGGAGGGTGGTTCTCTTTTCTTTTGCTTTGGGAATATGTGTTGTCGGCGCCGTCTGTGAAGTAAAATTGTATAAGTGTTGCCGTGTGCTCGCGTAGTCGGTATTAGATCTGCATTGTTGCATTTGCTTTTTGTCTTCTTCTTTTCCATGTGCTTTTGGTGGAATTGTATATGTGTGCTTTCCGTTCATCGCGAAATAAATGTGCTTATTATTGAACTGTTTTCCCGCTTCGCTTCGTCATTTCTTCCATTGAATCCCCATCTTGCTTCACGTAAAGGGTTGGTCGTGGGCTAAGACGCCCGATAATTAATCGAACCGTCGAGGCCGACGAATAACACCGCTCGGTTATCCCGATAGTACGGAACGGGTCGCTTAAGTGGCCCGTGTCCGAAGTCGACCTGCGGCGAGGTGCGATCGCCCGGTCTACCCTCCGTGTGGGTACTTAGGTAGGTCGAATTTGGCGAGCAACCCTATCCCACGCGGGGGCCGATTGGCTCGATCGCGGTGAGACCGAAAGGTCCACCCGTGACTGGTTCCCGGCGTTAGTCCGAGAGGGTCATGACTGGATTGTCCGTCCGGTGGGCGACGTGCCGCGATTCGAGTTACGTGGCCGTTCGCACGCCGGCGGGCGCGAATCTGCGACAATATATATACACATGTATA
This sequence comes from Eptatretus burgeri, assembly GCF_056783735.1. Classification (NCBI taxonomy): domain Eukaryota; kingdom Metazoa; phylum Chordata; class Myxini; order Myxiniformes; family Myxinidae; genus Eptatretus; species Eptatretus burgeri. The sequence continues at coordinate 6,817,386 of NC_140962.1, read as the reverse complement.
TATATATATATATATATACACATATATACAGTATACACACACACATATATATATATATATATATATATATATATATATATATATATATACATATATATATATATATATATATATATATATATATATATATATCAACGATATATCAGTGGTCAACGAGGGTATTATGAGACTAAGGATTTGTCACTCATTGCGTGTCATTTCCCTGGTCTCTGTATATGCTCTGACTGAGGTGAGTGATCTCACCAAGAACGATGCATTCTATGTCATGCTCGAATCTGCGGTTGATCAATGCCCCCAGGTGAGATACTTTTCTCATCTTGGGGGATTTCAATGCATTGACTGGAACTGATAGGGATGGCAATGAGACATTTGTTGGTCCTGTCGAAGTGATTTTCCATTTAATACATCTGTTTGAACTTTTCAGTAAAGAAAAACATAAAAGAATTGTAAGCAGTTGAAATAAATGAAGCCCACATAATGCTGGAGATGAACTAAATTGACTTAGCCTGTGAGATGTTGAAATTGAAAGAATTCTGGGGAAAAACATATTTTCATTCACTATTACATTTATGTGCTCCAAGAAATGTACATATATATGGAAATATATCAATATATATAGTATATTTATATACAGTATATTTATATATGTATACATATATAGCCCTGTTGAGCCACTGAATTAATACACCAGGGGGTTGACTCAGCGTGTCATCCTTCCGAGGTCGGCGAAATGAGTACCAGTGTAATGGGCCGGTGTATACCCTGGTTAAAATAGGTGTACCATATCCCTGTGTTGTAAGAGGCGACCAGGGTTGCGTCAGGAAGGGCATCCGGCGTAAAACATGTGCCAAATCACTATGCGGATCATACGGATGATCCGCTGTGGCGACCCCGAACGGGAGCAGCCGAAAGAAGAAGATATACATATATATACATATATATATATATATACATAAAAAAATATATAAACATATAAATATACATGTATATACATATATATATATATATATATATATATATATATATATATATATATATATATATATATATATATACAGTATACACACACATATATATATATATATATATATATATATATATATATATATATATATATATATATATATGTATACATATATAAATATACTATATATATATCGATATATTTCCATATATATGTACATTTCTTGGAGCACATAAATGTAATAGTGAATGAAAATATGTTTTTCCCCAGAATTCTTTCGATTTCAACATCTCACAGGCTAAGTCAATTTAGTTCATCTCCAGCATTATGTGGGCTTCATTTATTTCAACTGCTTACAATTCTTTTATGTTTTTCTTTACTGAAAAGTTCAAACAGATGTATTAAATGGAAAATCACTTCGACAGGACCAACAAATGTCTCATTGCCATCCCTATCAGTTCCAGTCAATGCATTGAAATCCCCCAAGATGAGAAAAGTATCTCACCTGGGGGCATTGATCAACCGCAGATTCGAGCATGACATAGAATGCATCGTTCTTGGTGAGATCACTCACCTCAGTCAGAGCATATACAGAGACCAGGGAAATGACACACAATGAGTGACAAATCCTTAGTCTCATAATACCCTCGTTGACCGGTGTTACCTCAGTTATCATTCGAATCAACTTATTGGACACAGATATTAAGTTTGGACACAGACTAGATATTAAGTTTGATTTTTTAAGTATCATGAAATATAGTTGTCACCTAACAGTCGTGTCAATGTCCATACAACAGCTTAATGAATAAAAGACCCCTGCCCCACTACCTTACTCACTCTCCTCTTCTTTCCTATTTTTTTTTTTAGTTGCCCCTGGTCCTGTCACTGTTAATTTTACTCAAACACCCTTCTGCATTATTGTGTCCATACCCTTCATTGTCTAAAACATCTCGATTAGATCCCGTTAGAAGTCGTGATATGTGAAAAGAACATTCAGGATGATGTGAGTGTTAGCCTGCAATTTCCTTTGTGCAGATGCACGGAATGTTACTTTATTTAAATAGAAAATGCACACAGAACCTTGTTGCATAATAAAGAAAACAACCTTTTCTCCCAGCTCCAAAGAAGGCATTGCAAGTTCTCGCAAAGTTGAGTTTAATTTTAAAAGTTATTTTGCCCAGAGCATGACATTCAAATAAAAAATAAAAATTCAAAGCAATGAAAAAAATTATATAAGATGGTGTAATGGAACAGGACTAAAGAACAGCATAAGATGAACACAAGTGTAAGTTATCTGTACAAATGTTAAAACGATGACAAAAAGCTTGCTTTCCTTTTGAAAACCCATCACAAAAAAGTGCATTTAAAAAAATGATTGGCATTTTCATTTCCATTTTGTCCTCAAACACATCATCGGAATCTTTCCCTGCATTTATAAACCTGTCATTTGGTCTGTAACACAAGGCTCAAGTGATGTTTAAACACGCGTACAGATAAGCATGGGAGCTGCGATTGCTTTCAGTTTCAAAAAAAAAATGGAACTAAACCGCTAACAGTAATAATGCAGATACATGAATATAAACCATCAATTTTAATTAACTAGAGGACGCCATCTGCTGAGATAAACTATTGATGCTGCTGAAGTCCCTATAAGTGCCTGACTTCTGATTAGATTTCCTTTCTGAACCAGCATAGCATGAACAAGATTGTCATTCATCATTTTTAAAGAGCAGTATCTTGTTAAACGGTCACAAACACCAAAGGATTTTAACTGCTTTGTGGCTCTAGCACATAAAAAGGCACTTTAAACACCACAACCACCACCACCACAACCGCTACTACCACTAACCAAGCAAGTCAAAACTAGGACATTGTACTGATCTTGTAAAGGGTCTTTGAATTTGAACAGTTGAGTTTGAAACCTTGAAGGGCCTGGGATTATTCAAGCATGGTAAAGCACAAATGTTAACACAAAACCTGCCAATCATCATGCAATTTCATGTTCATCTGCAAGAATGTAAAAGGATCAAGTTTCCTCCTTACATATTCAAAAAAAGATGAATAAGCAATATAAAAACAATTTGGTGGTGCCAAATTCACCACTTTGGTGCTATCCAAAACGCTGGGTTTGATTTTCTTGAGTGCAGCACCTAACTTAACACATTATTAACGTGCAGGTATGCCCGGTGTTGGCTGAATGGTTAGAGTGGTGGGCTTGGGATCCTTAGGGTCCTGAGTTCAAATCCTGCTCTGCCGTTGAATTAATACCAGGTGGGGTTGACTCAGCCTGTCATCCTTCTGAGGTCGGCAAAATGAGTACCAGCTTGCTGGGATGATTGAGCCAATCAAGTATCCTGCGTCTGAGAGGCGACCCATTCAGGATTGTACCCAATAGCCCAGGAGACTGCTTTGGCAGTACCAATGCTCTGTGCAGAGTATGGACTCAATGGAAGGATGGAATGTGCAGGTTATTGGGTTTTCAAATGTCGTGAACCATTCGCCCTGCATTTCTTGAAAGTAAGGTTGATGAAATGTATGAAAATGTATACTTGGCATTAGCACACGGGTTTGGGGTTTATTTACAACACAATGCTCTGAACTCGACTTTATACTGCTGTTTATGCTTACAATCCAGAGCTTGTATTCTATGAATGGTTCAGGGTAAACCAAAGGATATCTATAAGATTATTTTGCAGAGCAACATTGGTCTAAATACAGAAAACAGTGGCTTTGTTCATCTCGTATTGAATTCTTTCTGAGCAAAGCATAAAGCACACTTGGCAAATCATATGGTGGTGCCAACAAACCCTGATAAGAACAGTTAGAACTGGTTAGTTAAAAACATTTTTAACTATCTGAAAATTGCATTTATAGTTCAAGAAAGAAGAAAATACTTGAGGAATCCACAGGAAGAACGATTAGTCACATATTTCAAAAATGTTGAATTGGTAAGCTTCAACCTCAATATCAATTCAGGAAAACAAACAAACAAACCAAAAAAAAAAAACAAAAAAAACAATCAGAAGCCTGTGAAATATAGAAGGTAAAAATATTGCATCCAATAAATATAACATCAGGATCCACCACAAACTAGGGAAGAAAGATCAGAGTCCAGTCACGTGAAAATTTCCACCAGAGTCCAGGAGTTTCTGCCTCGTCAACACTCAGATGAAGTGTTCTGAAGTCACCAAGCCATTATCAGAAGTGCAGCAGTACATTTTGCTGATAAAATAATTAAGTGCATAAAGTAGACAATCTTCTTGGGTCAATTAATATAGCATAACTTCAGAGATGTGATGCCTCAACTTCCATCTCTTCTATTTATTTGTCTACATTCACCAAACAGATGCATTTAGTGACGTGTGTATTTAATGCAAAACTGTTCAGTTCAAGTCGCTCATCTTTTTCAACTTTGGCAGAAAATTTCTTCTCATCTCTGTTTTCTATTGCTTACATTTTGAGTTCCATGTTCCACTTTGGTTGGGGTGGGGGGGGGAGGGGGAGGGATGGGGTGCATAACCAGCAAGATAAGCCAAGGAAGGTAAAGAGGTGATATTAGGGAATGACACTCCATGCAAGGGTTGGTGCATAAAATGTGCAAACCCAGGTCCACAAACAATATATTGGGAAGAAATGAATTATTATTTTGTATGTAACCTGTGGCTTCTGGTTGCATCGTTGCTGGGAGCGTGGCTGTGCCTCTGATGCAGTGCCCCTGTTACTAGTAAACTGGTACTCATTTTGCAGACTTGGGAAGCATGATGGACTGAGTCAACCCACCTGGTGTTATTTAACGGGAGAACAGGGGCTTGAATTCAAGATCCGAAGATCTTAAGCCAGCCACCTTAACCGTTAAGCCAACACCAGACTTATGGGCAAAAAGTAAAGGAAAGAAGAAGTCTCAAAGGAGGAGGAGGAAAGCGTCTGTGTGCCACCCCCTCCACCCGCTTCCCCCCTCCGCTCCAACCGCCCCACGCCATAGCTGCAAACACCAGACTCCACATCTAAAAACTACTCATCGTTGTTAAAAAAAATTAATCATATGGTACTGTTGTGTAAAGTTTCATTGCATAAATGGCATCCATTGTGGACCAAAATGTTTCATTTATATTCCGATAAAGAAGTTTATGTTTTAAAATAATTTCTCAGAACAATAATAAAGTGACTGATCATTCTCCTGTGAAGCCTTCAATTATATCCAAGCACAAGCATTACTGTTATTTTGAGATTTTCTTTTTTTAAATCCTGCACAAATCGTGAAGATATATCGCAAAAGCAAATTGCTGCATCATAAAATTATATAAAATAAACGCTTCTAGAGTCACATAGCTTCTGGAGGTCAAACAGTGCACAGACATAAAGATAAAATGCTATTTAATAATTATTTATTATCAAGTGGCTTTCATATCAACTCATTCAGCATAGAATTTCCCGTTGGTTTGTTTAGTTGTGCTCTTGTTTATTTTGGTGGTTTTGGTCATGGTCACTTGCTTGGTCACAGCTCCCATCATTTGGGTCATCCCTGTAGGAAGGCAAATCGAACAAGAAGGAAGGCAAACTCACATGTCATCTTCGATGAATGGTAATTAGTGACATTGTCAAGCTACACTTTCTCCCAAACTGCCAAAGGAAATATTTTTACATTACTTGAATTTCAAAGCATAAAATTGATTTGACAAAGAGTCCACATATTTTGGAAAAGGGGGGCGGGAGGGGGGGTACGGGGTAGGGGAGTTAAATATGCAAAAATTGCAGAATATTAAACCCCATCCCCATCACTCTCCAAATATTAATCTCCTGTTTGCATCTCCAATCTTCGCTCTTCTCCCCAATCCTTTTCCACCCTTCCCCTGCTATACTCCCCACTTCTCTTTCCCTTGTTTAATTTACGATCACTCCTGTTCCTTCTTTACCGAGCTGCCAGGTGTACATACTATAGGAATGGCCCATCATGTGTCGCATTAAAAAAATAATCACTGTGACGATGATATACAGATTACTTTACATGCTTTTATGAACAAAAATAATACATACAATGTCTATAGAAAGTCTCCACCCTCTTTTCAAATTTTCACTTTTTGTTGACTTGTAGACTGGAATTAAATTGCATGAAATCAGACTTTTTTTCACCTTTATTTACACATCGTAGCCCACAACTTCCAAGTGAAAAACAAATTCTCCAAATTTCAGAAAATTAATTAAAAATACAAAACTAGAATATCTTGGTTGGATAAGTGTCCACCCCCCCCCCTGAGTCAGTACTTGGTGGAAGCACCTTTAGCAGCAATTACAGCTACAAGTCTGTTGGGATAGGTCTCTACCAACTTTGCACACCTTGATTGGGCAATATTTGCCGATTCTTCTGGACAAAACTGTTCAAGATCAGTCAACTTGCATGGGGAGTGTTGATGGACACCAATCTTCAAGTCATGCCACAGATTTTCAATTGGATTTAGGTTGGAGCTCTGACTGCACCACTCAAGAATATTTATCTTTTTGTTCCTTAGCCACTCCGGTGTAGCTTTGGCTGTGTGCTTCGGGTCGTTGTCATGCTGAAAGGTGAACTTCCGTCCCAATTTCAGCTTTCTTGCAGAGGGCAGCAGGTTTTCGTGTAGGATTTTTCTGTATTTTGCTCCATCCATTTTCCCTTCTATCCTGCCAAGTGCTCCAGTCCCTGCTGATGAGAAACATCCCCATAACATGATGCTGCCACCACCATTCCTCAAAGGAGGGATGGTGTTCTTTGGGTGATGTGCTGTGTCGGGTTTGCGCCAAACATAACGTTTTGCATTTAGGCCAAAAAGTTCCATCTTGGTTTCGTCAGAGTTCCAATGGGACTGAAGGTGGACTTTTTTTTTAGCAATGGCTTCCTGTTGCCACCCTACCATACAGGTCAGACTTGTGAACTGCTTTGGATATTGTTGTCACATGCACACAGTGACCAGTCTTTGACTTGAAGGCCTGTAGCTCTTTCAAAGTTGCCATTGGCCTCTTGGTGGTGTCTCTGATCAGTCTCCCACATGCTTGGTCATCCAGTTTGGAGGAATGGCCTGATCTATAGGCAGGGTCTTGGTGGTACCATATGCCTTCCACTTCTTAATGGTTGTCTTGACTGTAGTCCAAGGGATATTTAAGGCCCTTGAAATATATTTATTCCCATCCCGTGATCTGTGCCTTTCCGCAACTTTTTCCTGGAGGTCTTTTGAAAGCTCCTTGGTTTTCATGCTTGAGTCTTTGCTGTGAAATGCACTACCCAGCAGAGGAAACCTACAGGAACAGCTTATTATATTCTGAAATACAAGGAAATACACGGAAATCTCACACAGGTGGAGGCCATTCAGCCCAACATGCCTGCACGAACACCATACTAATTTATCTACACAAGGTCCAAGGAAGAAAACAGAAAATTAAAAAAATTATTCAATTTAATTATTATGATTATTATTTTTTAAGTTTTTGTAGTTTTTGTAATTCTTTTTCTTCTTTCCCTTGGAGAGGGGACATGGGCTTGGTTAAAAACATTCAACATCAACCACACAACACCCCTTGACAAGACCCCCATCAACAGCACTCCGTACACATGCACACAATCACTCATCAATACTCAAGCTACCTAAAAGTCTTATCAACATCCCCATATCCCTCCATCTCTATAACTTCCAGGTTCCTATCAAATTCCAATTTAAACTTATCTATTTTTCTGCTGCCACTACCTTTCCAGGGAGACCATTCCATGCATTAACTACTCTCTGAGTAAAAGACCCCTGCCTTGCTACCCTCTTAACTCTCCTCTTCTTTGCTCTCAAGCGATGGCCCCTGGTCCCATGTCTACTCTATTGAACAATTCATCTTCACTTATTTTATCTATACCTTTCATTAACTTAAACATCTCCATCATATCTCCTTATAACCGCCTCCTATCTAGTGTATACAGCCCTGTCTCCTTCAGCCGCTCCTCATAGCTGAGTATGGCTAGGCCTGTAATCAATCTAGTAACCCTACGCTGAACCCTCTCTGTGGCATCCATGTCCTTCCTGAATTGTGGTGACCAAAACTTCACACAATATTCTTGATGTGGCCCTCACTAAATTCCTGTACAATGTTAACACCACCACTTTTGATTTATACAAAATCCCCCTCCGAATACAACCTAAAACCCAATTTGCTCCACCTAAAGCTGCCTGGCACTGTGCTGCCTGCTTACCTCCCATATTTATTGCCACCCCCAGATCCTTCTCCTGTGTGACACGCTCCAAAACTACCCCTTGTATCCTGTAATCTCTATTTTCATTGTTCTTTCCCATTGCCAACACCTTACACTTGCTCAGGTTAAATTCCATCAGCCAATATTTTGCCCAATCTATGCAAGTATCAATACTTTCCTGAATCTGATCACCACCCCCTCTGATATCCATCTTACCTCCAAGCTTTGTGTCATCTGCAAATTTGGAAAGCTTACTCTTTTCCCCATTATCCAAATCATTGATGCAAATGATGAATAGTAATGATCCGAGTACTGATCCCGAAGGTACCCCACTACTTACATCCTCCCAGCAAGACATCTTCCCATGCACAGCCACTCTTTGTTTCCGACCACTAAGCCAGTTTGCAATCCAATTAGCGACCTGACCAGCCACTCCACAAGTCCTCACCTTGGCTAACAACCTCCGATGTATTACCTTATCAAATGCCTTCTTAAAATCTAGATAGACTATGTTCACTGCCTTTCCCTCATCCACCCCATCAGACACTGCTTCATCGAACTCTAAACGATTTGTTAGACAGGAACTACCTTTGGTAAACCCACGCTGACTCCCTTTAATTAGTTTGTATTAGTTTAAACGGTTCCTCATCTGGTCCTTAACTAATATCTCCAACACCTTACCCACAACTGAAGTCAAACTACCAGGTCTATAGTTTCCCAATTCTTCTCTGAATCCTTTCTTCAATAATGGTGTTACATCTGCTACTCTCCAATCACTCTCCAATCCCCAATTGTAGAATTTGTTTTTCACTCGGAAGTTGTGCGTTATGATGTGTGAATAAAGGTGGAAAAAGTCTGGTTTAATGAAATTTAATTCCAGGCTATAAGGCAACAAAAGGTGAAATTTTTGAAAGGGGGGGGGGGTATGCTTTCTATAGGCACTGTATCATAACGACTTACTACCATGTTTTTGCAAACAAATTTTTGTCACTGCATTTATGATGGACGAGTTGGAGAAACACACCTGTGCTGGATGAGTACGCAACAGGGAAGTTGAACATATCGGCAGAGCCAGTGTTGCCCCGAGAGACAATCTGCTGGCTCCAAGGTGATGCCGTGTAAGCTTCACTGTGCCACACCTTGTCGTCAGACACCTCCATTGGGTCTGTGACGAAATGTTAGATCAAGAGACTCAAAGATTGAGAGCACTTTATTCCAACACATTTATTATGGCAATAGCACAGTAACTTACACTACAGTTTTTGCTGTTAGTATTCTTTTTTAGGAAATTATTATCAGTTAGTAGGAAATTATTTAAGATAATGACTGCGATTCTAAATAAATAAATTTGTCGTAAATAAATAAAGCAAAGAAATAATTATATTGACATTTATTTCCAGCTGAAGGTTCCATGAAACAATTGAACTGAAGGATCAATAATATTATGGAGCTGCCGTGTCTTCATGAATAAGATTGATGTGTCCTCGGCCAAAGTAGGGTTTAGTCTTTTGGTTTTAACATGCGACGTGATGCTCTGTGAATGAATCATGATAAGTCGAACACGGTACATCTTTAAGTATATGAAACGAGGTAGAACAATTAAACTTATAACGATATTGACTAAAACCTGCATTCTAACATACCACCTGACGAGTGCAACTAACTTCGGTTTTAAATATCATTTGAGATAGAGAATTGCCAGGATACTGTGATCACCAACTTATTTGGCCAGTGTGCAGTTGGAAATATCCATCATTTACTGTCTGCTAATTATTAATGCTACGACAGTATTTTTGTGCAAACCTAAAGCTGTTTGCTTCAAATTTGTAGCAATGCATGTTAAATATTCTCTCTATCTCTATCTCTATCTCTATCTCTATCTCTATCTCTATCTCTCTCTCTCTCTCTCTCTCTCTCTCTCTCTGATTTTGCTCTCGCTGCTGCAGAAGCAGCTTTCCGAGCAATGGTTATGTGGGTCGTTTGCCATTGCTTTCCCAGCAGTAGTTGGGGCAGCAATTTGGAATTTGTTCAGGGTGCCGGCAATAGCTCGTCTACTCTTTGCGAAGGACACCGTGGGGTCTTTAATGTCCACCAACTAATGTCGGCAGACGGGACACTTGCTTGGTCACAATGATGATGCACAGTGTCCCGTTTAATATCCATCCGAGGGGCGGCACACACATTGATGCCTATGAAACATTGGGATGACAGTTTAGAGCTGGGTTGGGATTCAAACCCAGACTAGACAGTTTAGTGCATACTTGGAGCCCATTGTGCCAGCCCTAAATAATGCATCTTCCTCGATTTCTGGATTTTAAAGTTTCTCTCTTGACAAAGAAAGCACTGTCATATTTCACGCAATCTACTTTACTGGGTATTTTTGAATACAAGTAATGAGAATGATAGAGAAGATTATGCACATCATAAATGGACTTGAAATTAGTTGAAAATGTTAAATTAGTTTATTTCAAAATTCATTAAAGTGAAATACACTTAAACTATAACTGTGGGAAGTATATTGAAAGTTAATGCCTTTCTGATCAAGGTTAATTTTCAACCTGAAGTCCTGTTTCAATTACATCACTATTGTTGAATCACTTAAAATGATTTTGCTTATTTTCTAGAATTAGTCAATGTGTTTATCTCTGAGTAGACAGACTGAAGGTTCTGGAGTAAAGTGAAAGCAACAAAGATGTATTAAATGAAATTCCCATCAAAATATTCGATTTTGAGTTATTCTGAACTTGCACTAGACACCTCGAGATGTGTAATTAGACCAAAACCGATATTATAATTTTATCACCGGCTTAACTGCACATGATGTACAAATATGCACACAGTATTTATTTATTTATCCATTGACTGAGATATGCATACTGAGAGATAAGGCAATCTGGTGAACATACTTTGGTCTTGTGCCTCAATTGTAATGATGCCCTCTCGTTCTGGCCCAAAGCCCTGACTTGTACGACTCTTGACTTTGAACTTGTATGGCACATTATCCATAAGGTCGTCCACGATCAGTTGTGTGTTGTCTTCACCTTCAATGTTGAATATCCGTGGTTGGTGGACCAGTTCTGTAAAACATTAACTCGATCTTTCAAAATATATTAAGTTTTTGTTATTCCTTTTATTTCCATCCAAGTTCAATTTTTAATGAAATGAATGCGTGTTTCACTTCCAGGCTCTTAACAAGAGAATAACAACATTCATCCAATATATTTATCCATCACATCGTATTTCTCCATATGAAATGTGATAGTTGACAATATATTCAGGACAATTGACCGCAATAAATATTCTGAAGGACAACTGCCAAAATAACTTTCATAAAGCCAATGTCTCGATCATGACTTGGGAGACCGATTTAAAATATCGTGTCATCAAACTGCACAAGTTCCTCCTTACGATACAATGTCACATCAACGATACACAGAACAAACAAAATCTCTAACTACTGATTTACTTTGCAAAAAAAAAAAAAAAAAAATTTGGAGGAGTTTTATGCATTTCAGGCTTGTTCTAAATATTTCTGCCTTCTTAAAGTTCTGAGGAAAGACAGATATTTGTCCAAGGTTTGTGTAAAAATCAAGGCAACATGCTATAGCTAAACGGAAGTGTTGTAAAAGAGAAGTTGCAGCAATCTCATGAGTTAAAACGAGCAACATGATAACACTGCTCTCTGTGCACTGGTTACATCACAAGATCAAAACATCATTCCTCTGCCTGCGATCTGTGATTTTAGGTCAAAGATTATGGGATCCCATCATTATCCAATCCGACATCTATTACTAAAAGGAGATGCGTCTGTCCGTTACGCGAAGAGGAAGCAGGACCTCAAGCTTTAATGTAGCGTTTCCTGCTGGCATCGAATAATAACCAGAGAGTTGGTGTCAAAGCCACCCAATGCTCGCCTGTTCATACAATTATCGTTTTTAAAAGACTAGTCTAATAATATTTTTTGCAGTGAAGTCTGATCCAAATAATTTTAAAGCAATATATGTATTTGTATATTGTAATCAGTAAAAAATAGTTTGGTAGATAAAAACATGAGAAAGGAAATAACTTGCACCAAAAACTTTAACATTTTCACGCTCACGCCGGGGGTATCGCTATAGCTCTCTGTTCTTTGAACAAGCGAGCTAAAATGGTACCGTTGGAAAGCTAATAATCATTTTAATTGGTTAGAAAGCTAATAATCATTTTACTTGGTTAGAAAGCTAATAATCATGTTAATTGGTTAGAAAGCTAATAATCATGTTAATTGGTTAGAAAGCTAATAATCATTTTAATTGGTTAGAAAGCTAATAATCATTTTAACTTGGTTAGAAAGCTAATAATAATTTTAATTGGTTAGAAAGCTAATAATCATTTTACTTGGTTAGAAAGCTACTAATCATTTTTATTGGTTAGAAAGCTAATAATCATTTTAACTTGGTTAGAAAGCTAATAATAATTTTAATTGGTTGGAAAGCTAATAATCATTTTACTTGGTTAGAAAGCTACTAATCATTTTAACTTGGTTAGAAAGCTAATACACACACACACACACACACACACACACACACACACACACACACACACACACACACACACACACACACACACACACACACACACACACACACACACACACACACACACACACACACACACACACACTTAAAGGCCATTTCCCCGCTAAAGCGGGGGTTAGCCTTGCGGGCCCCATGACAATCTTCTCCACTTTACCCTGTTTTGTGCATCTCCCCTTCTTAATCCCTTTGCCCACATTTCCTCTTCCACCACATTCAGCCAAGTTTTTCTCGGTCTTCCCCGTCCTCTACTTCCGACTACACTCATTTCCAACACTCCTCTCACCCAGTCACTTTCATCCTTCCTCAACACATGACCCAACCATCTCAACCTGTTTCTCTTCACAACCTCCATCACAGACTCTATTCCCATCATCTTCCGCAGGTCATCATTTGTCTTCCTCTCTCTCAACGATACTCCACACATCCACCGAACCATTCACATTTCCACCCTTTCCAGCCTTTGTTGCTGCTCCATGTTCAGTACCCATGTCTCACTCCCATAAATCATCGTACTCCTCACACATGTAGCATACACCTTTCCCTTCAGCTTCAACGACACTCCCCTCTTTGTCAGCACGCCACTCAGTTCCCAAAACTTCTTCCATGCACATCTCACTCTAGCAACCGTCGAAGTGTCTGATCCACCTTCTCCATTCAGCATGTCTCCGAGATAGCAAAATGTTTTCACCCCTTCCAGCTTCACACCATCTCCAAGATCAAACTCAACAATTCCTTCATCTGCTGCTCCCTCGATGCACACCTTACACTTGAATGTAGCTGCCACACTGGTTAATGACCCTCTCACCCCACTACATTTTCGATGAACCCATTCAGCACACATTGTACACTGAATGGAGTTCACTCCGACACCCTTCCTGCACACAGCACACGGCCACTTCCCAGTCCTTTCCACCTCACCACATGCTTTACCACTTGCCATCACCTTCGTCTTTCCGATATTCACCTTCAAACCTTTTGCCTCCATACATTCCTTCCACTTGTTCATCTTCTCCTTCAGTCCATCCAGACTCTCTGCAATCAACACCAGATCATCTGCATAGAGCAGCTCCCACGGTAAACTCTCCTTTACCCTCCGAGCCATCACCTCCATCACAACTACAAATAGAAGTGGACTTAGTACCAACCCCTGGTGCACTCCCACCTTCACCTCAAACTCACCACTGTTCCCATCCTTCGTCCTTACAGCTGTGCGTGCTCTCTCGTACATGGCCATCACTACTCTGATCAACCATTCCTCCACTCCTAACTTCCTCAATGCCCATGTCATTACTTCGCGTGGGACCCTATCAAATGCTTTCTCCAGATCAACAAACCCAAAAAACAACTTCTTCCTCTTCTCCATGTACTTCTCCTGCAACTGCCTTACAATAAAAATTGCATCTGTCGTTCCTCTTCCTGGCACAAATCCAAACTGCATTTCGTCAATCTTTACCTTCTTCCTTGTCCTCTTCTCCAACACCCTTTCCAATACCTTCATTCCATGCTCCAATAACTTTATTGCTCTATAGGAGCCACAGTCCAGAGGGTCACCCTTCCCCTTGTACAGAGGGACGAGGGTACTCAGTTCCCAATCCAATGGAATGCGGCCTTCTTTCACCACCAGATTACAGATCTGTCATTCTCTTCACACCCCAACTTCCCGCTGCCTTCAACATATCTCCCACAACTCCCGTCGGCCCTCCTGTTTTTCTACTCTTCATTGCTCTTATAGCTTCCTCAACTTCCTTCTCAGTTATCTTCTCTGCTGGTCCTAAAACCGGGTTACTCTCGATGTTTCTATCCCATTCATTTTCTACATTCAACAGCCTTTCCATATATCTCTTCCATCTTCCTTTAATTCCATCTGAATCCACAACAATTTGTCCCACTTCATCCTTCAAGCAACTCACCCCCGTCACATCAAACCTCTCTCTCGCTATCTGCTTTGCGATCCTGAATACCGCTCTCTTACCCTCCTCCGAATCCAACCGTTCTCCAAACATTTTCCTATGGGCCTCCTGCGCCTTTGCAAACTCTTTCTTTGCAGCCTTCTTGGCTTCCTTATAACTTTCATGTGCTGCCTCTTCTTCCACCTTATCCTTTGCCTTTTGCCATTCCTTGAACTTCTTCCTCTTCTTTTCAATTGTCTTTCCAACTTCATCATCCCACCACCATGTTTCCGAGTGCCTCGGTGGTCCTTTTGTCCATCCACATACCTCACCAACGGCTCCCAATAGACTATCTTTCATTGATATCCAACCACTTTCAAGCTCAACCACATCATCTTCAACCATACTCAGCCTCTCTCTTAATGCCTCCTTCACTGTCGCCTCTTTCAACCTCCACACCTTCATCCTCGGTTGGTACTTCACCCGCCGAATTCTCCGCGCACCTTTCACCCTTATATCGCAGACAACCAGGTGGTGCTGCGAAACAGTCTCCTCCCCTGGGATCACCTTTGTGTCCCGGAGGTTTCCCCTATCTCGCTGACGCACCATCAGGTAGTCAATGGTTGTCGTCGACCCACCTGACGTGTATGTAATAAGCTTATTATTCGCTTTCTGGAATTGAGTATTACAGAGCAACAAATCAGCTCCATCAGCAAACTCCAAGATCCTTTCACCTTCTCCATTTCTCACACCATATCCATAACCCCCATGGACTCCCTCAAAACCGTCTGGACTCCTTCCCACATGTCCATTCAAGTCTCCTCCAACCACAACAACTTCCTCATCTTTCACATTTTCCATCAACTTCTCCATCGCACACCAGAACATGTTCTTCTCTTCATCGCTTCAACCGACCTGCGGGGCATATCCCGAGATGGCGTTCACCAAGAGATTTCCGATCACGATTCTCACCATCATCAACCTTTCACTCACTCTAGTCACACTCACTACACTGTCTACAAACTCCTCAGAAAACATTACACCAACATCATTCACGCCTTCCGGGCACCCTTGCCACATAAACTTGTACTTCTGCCCCTGCCTTCCCTTCACCATTCTCACACCACTTCCCTTCCACCGTGTCTCCTGCACACAACATATGTCCACTCTTCTTCTGACCAATGTTTCAACCACTTCTCCAGATCTCCCTGTCATTGTCCCTACATTCCATGTACCAAACCTCAGAAACCGATCTCCACGTGGGGCATCAGACGATTGGTCATCATAAATGGAAAAATTTCCTCCCTTGCTTCGATCGGGTTCCCCACCTTGAGTTTTAACGAGAGGGGGTGAGGACCCCCACGGGGTACTTCGGGCTGTACCCTGCCCATCAGTTGTACTCATCATGGTTTCCTTTTGAGGCGATGTTTTTATGGCCGGATGCCCTTCCTGACGCCAACCCTTTTAGTCGCCTTTTACGACACGCAGGGATACGGTGTACCTATTCTGACCGGGGTACACACCGGGTGGTTAGAAAGCTAATAATCATTTTAACTTGGTTAGAAAGCTAATAATCGATTTCCTTGAAACAAAATGATCGTCCAGTTAATAATAAAGATGCCCGTTTTAAAAGCCCGTCGTTCTGGGATTGAAGAAGAAGGAGAAGAGGAAGAAGAAGTGGGGATGGGAGCTTCGTGCAGCGGTTACAACAGGAACATATTCATTATTCTACGACAGCAGGAACCCTTTCGAAGGACGTGAAAGGAGCAAACAAATTATACATTGGAATGTCGTACTTATCAAAGCAAGAGGAAAACAGATAAAAGTACATGGAAGGAGAACACAAACACCAACCATAGCCACCACGACAGAAACAACAACAACAGCTTTGTGTTATTAAAGATCATTTTTTGCATATTTTGCTTCATTTTACATCCTCGTTGAGATTCATAGACAGACGTGCAATATGTTTGTGAAGTATAACATGCTTTCTTCTGGTTGAACCCATCAGCGAAGCAGCGGTTAGGCACTGAGAGTGATAGTAGTAATAGTAGAGATAGTATTATTAGAATGCATACCTGCTGATCCAACACTGACAGGCTCACAAGTGAGCGTATAACCAATCACAGTGCCTTGAGGCTTCAATGGTTTCTCCCATCGGAGCTGAAGTGAGGAGTGTGTGAGTGCAGCAAAGACAAGGGGCCCCGGCGCATTTGGTGTGCTCAATGTGAATGGGGACCCTGGGATCGGCAAAAGAAAAGAAGCGCCGAATGTCATATGCTTCAAAATGACATTTGGCTGCCACACCTACTCCAGTGCAATCAATATGTGCTGCGCATACTTCAACAAAACTTCACTGATAAAAGGCTCATACCTGGAATAGGGATGTGTGGAGTTGTTGGGTTGACTTGTGACTCAATGGTGATGACCCCTTCTCTATCAGGGCCCCAGCCTAGTTCACTCTTTGCCATTACCTGAAAAGTGTATGCTTCATTTGGTAGCAGGTGGTCTACATTGACTGTTGTCTGATCAGGATCTGTGATCTCAATATTATTGGGGTTCCCTAAGAAAAGAATCTCTTTTAGTACAAATGTTTTGACATGAGTATTTCTCAATTTTCAAAATGACGGGTTTTTTCTTCTCACCTTGAGAGATTTCATGGTAGGTGACTCGATAGCCTAAGATGTTGGTTTCGCAAAAAGGTTTCTGCCAGTTTACTTTCAGTGATGTAGGGCCCGTGGCAGAAAAAACCAGGCGGCCAGGAGCTTCAGGAATTCCAAACGGAACAGGTGATCGAAGAGGACTGGTGGGCTGTAGAGATGAACCAGCAGCTGAGGAAGGACAAGGGGAAGAGAAGGGTTAATGGGAGGTTGGGACAATAAAAAAATGGAGTAAGCCAGAAACAGTGGCTCTGCAATCATAGATTGCATGAGCAAATTGTGTTTTGCATATATCTGAAAAGCTTTGAGACCGCTTTTCAAAATTTTTCTCTGGAGTACTTAATTTATGGCACAATATGCATAATTTAATTCCAGAGTTTTATGTAAAAATTGAAATATCCAGTTATTGTATAAAACCAAAACAGAACAAGGATGCAAGTTAAAATCATGCACACTTTTTTTTTTATCCACTTATTGTGGCGGCACGATTTCATGTTTTCACTGGTTACGAAAAAAGGTGCATCACAACTGCTCCCGAGTATGGAGGCACTGCTGATGCAATGCCCCGATTACCAGTTCAGTGGTACTCATTTTGCTGACCTCAGAAGGATGACAGGCTGAATCTGTCATCTGGTGTTAATTCAGCAACCGACGGGGTTCAAATTCAGGACCTGAAGATCCCAAACCTGCCACCGTAACTACAAAGCCAACATCTATATATTACTAAAACTCTCATCTTGTATGTATGTATGTATGTATGTATGTATGTATGTATGTATGTTCCCGAAATACAGCCAAAACAGAACACGATAGCGCAAAGATTTTCGGCCCACCTTACTCACCATTCGCCTGCGGTGTGCAGTATCAAGTTTCGTTATGGGCAATGAAAAAATTATTAAAAAATCAATTCCTGATTCAGTCAAGTACTCTTCGGGAGAATTTGATCAATGCAAACAACCTCGGCGGTATAGTTCGCTGGAGCTATCTTTTTTACTTTCTTGAAGTTATTTATTTTAAAATCTCAAACATTTAGTATATTTTTATTTTCTTGAAATGAATTATTAAAAAATCTCAAACATTTAGTATAGACAAAGAACAATTTATTTTTAAGCATAAAATAAACATCGCCATTTTGATCTAATACTTCCATGTTCGTTAATAAATAAAATTGTGTTTAGAAGATTACACACAATAATTTATTTGCTTTCTTTCCTCCGTTTTTATTTTCACATTGACGCGCAATATCAAGTTTCATTCAAATCGAGCAACAAAAAAAATATTAAAAAAAAATCAATTCCCGATTTAGTCAAGTACTCATCGGGATTATTTGATCAATGCAAACAACCTCAGCGGTATAGTTCGCTGGAGCTATCTTTTCTTTTTTATTTTGAAATGATTTTTTTTATCAACTGCTGTCACAAGGGGAACCCAACGGGTTCATGGGTCGTCTAGTGAGGCATAAAGTCATCAAGGCATAAAATTTTGAAGTCATGCACACTTCATTCCACTGATATATACACAGAATAAACAGTATATCAGTATACATGTGTGTATATATATATATATATATATATATATATATATATATATATATATATATATATATATATATATATATATATATACACACATACACATACACATACACATACACATACACATACACATACACATACACACACACACACACACACACACACACACACACACACACACACACACACACACACACACACACACACACACACACACACACACACACACACACACACACACACACACACACACACACACACACACCTCCTGACTGTTATGGTGAGCATTGGCATGGATTATGTCTCATACGGTAAAACCACATAATCTGCAAACAGCAACCATCTGTCTCCCACCCATACAATTGTTCCCGCTAATGCAAGCTATTGAACCAGAAAGTACGTGATGTGATTGGCGGGAAAATAAAAATATGTGGCGTGTGACGAGCACTCCCCCAATTCCCCATTGGGCATAGCCCTACACCAAAACATCACCTCCAACCCAGAGGCCTCGGCCCAGCGATTCTGTCAAACAGATAAAGATTACACGGTCAACATCAGTTAAACATCAAACGGAGGCACCTATCTGGATTTGGGGCTTATTTGCCCTCAACAGGATGGCATACTGCTAAATATTGGTGAGATATTTAGGTGGATCCTTTTTGTGTTTAACTGATGTTGACCATGTAATCAGATGTTCAGATGTTCAGAGCTGGCACCCCTCCAGATACTGTCTGGCATCCCTCCAGATACTGTCTGGCAACTCTCCAGATACTGTGTAGCACCTCTCCAGATACTGTGTAGCACCCCTCCAGATACTGTGTAGCACCCCTCCAGATACTGTGTAGCACCCCTCCAGATACTGTCTGGCACCCCTCCAGATACTGTGTAGCACCCCTCCAGATACTGTGTAGCACCCCTCCAGATACTGTGTAGCACCCCTCCAGATACTGTGTAGCACCCCTCCAGATACTGTGTAGCACCCCTCCAGATACTGTGTAGCACCCCTCCAGATACTGTCTGGCACCCCTCCAGATACTGTCTGGCACCCCTCCAGATATTGTCTGGCATCCCTCCAGATACTGTCTGGCAACTCTCCAGATACTGTGTAGCACCTCTCCAGATACTGTGTAGCACCTCTTCAGATACTGTGTAGCACCCCTCCAGATACTGTCTGGCACCCCTCCAGATACTGTCTGGCACCCCTCCAGATACTGTCTGGCACCCCTCCAGATACTGTCTGGCACCCCTCCAGATACTGTCTGGCAACCCTCCAGATACTGTGTAGCACCCCTCCAGATACTGTGTAGCACCCCTCCAGATACTGTGTAGCACCCCTCCAGATACTGTGTAGCACCCCTCCAGATACTGTGTAGCACCCCTCCAGATACTGTGTAGCACCCCTCCAGATACTGTGTAGCACCCCTCCAGATACTGTGTAGCACCCCTCCAGATACTGTGTAGCACCCCTCCAGATACTGTGTAGCACCCCTCCAGATACTGTGTAGCACCCCTCCAGATACTGTGTAGCACCCCTCCAGATACTGTGTCGCACCCCTCCAGATACTGTCATGCACCCCTCCAGATACTGTCATGCACCCCTCCAGATACTGTCATGCACCCCTCCAGATACTGTCATGCACCCCTCCAGATATTGTTTGGCACCCCTCCAGATACTGTCTGGCACCCCGTATTATTTTCCATGCTATTTGCTAATGGTATTCAGGGGACCCTCCTTCAATGCTTTTCAGATTTCCTCTATGAGCAGAAACAACGGATTTCCCTGTTAATGCCATTTTTTCTCAAGACATTCCACTTGAGGTTGGTATCCTGAAAGGCATCATTTTATGACTAATCTTACTCTTGGCCTTCATCAATGACTTCTCCACTTCCTTGGATAATGCACTACACAATTTTACAGATACAGTAACTCCTTCTTATGCAGAAAAGTAAACCCCACTTCTGAGATGCATGCTGCTGCAGAATCCATCTCTGCAGATCTGGGGAGCATGGGGGGATAAGATGCTTTCACTCTGTCCCATCACAAGGATGGAGGGATGGAGTAATATCCCTGTCATTACTCCACCCTCCACCCCCAGCCAACCTAGGTCCACAGGTTCTTCCAAACTCTCACACTTGTGTACCCTCCAAAGTCTAAGCTGAACGCTCACTTCCCTTCCTTCATTTCTCAATTCTCTCATCTTTCAAACCCACTCCCTGTATCTATTATGTCGTTCCCTTTTCCACAGTCTTTAAAGCATGCACTCTATCTTCACCCTATGCTTTCTCCCATATCCACCCCTGTTCTCCTCCACTCTCACTGTCACCCCCTCTTCCTACACCCGGCCCTTTACTTTCTGCCACTCCACTCATGTGTAATGTCTTTGGCTTCCTGTTCACCTGTGATTGTCTGTCAATCTGAATTCTCTTCTGTCCTCTGTCATTTTGTTCACCCATGAGCCTAAATTTCTTTAAACAAAAACAACAACATTATTCATGGAGAACAATTATCGGTCCAAGGATAGTAATACCACAAGCAAATAATGGCCAGAGAAACAGTATTTTGTATTTGGGGTTAGTTATCAAGAGGGGAGCCATGGGTTGGGGGTGGGGGGGGGGTGATCAAACTTTGTGGTGGAGAGGGTGGGAAGAGTCTTTACAAACAAAAAGACCCCAAAAAAAACCCAGTAGATATATAGGAACTTGCAAATGTTTTATTTCCAATTATATTTGTATTGATTTTACTCTTGATACTTTGTTGACCCCTTCCATCTCACTCTAATAGAGGGACCAAACTTTAGCAATTGAGATAATTTCATTCGCAAAGGTGTGAATTGGCATTATTGTGGTTGGACTTGCAGTTACGACACTCAAATCATAACGGGAGAGTCAAACAATTTTGTCCCTCGTGTTCAGAAAGTAGCTCGAAGTACTAAATGGACACACTGCACGAGACACAGAGAAGCCTTGACAAGAAAATTCCTCAGCCATTGACATTCCTTCTCGTGCAACCAATGTGACATATCGACTTTCTCAAAGCACAGTTACCTTATGCACATTTATTTTCAGTTATCTGCCAGGAAATGGGATCTCAACACCAGCACAGGTCTGCGACTCTACACTGAAGGAAGGTGGTAATCACCAGGTGGAATTCTTCTATCCCTTTTTGAATGATGTGAAGATACTAAATATCATTAGCTCACCTGGATTTTAGTCAGGTGAGCTTATGCGATCGAGCAGCGTCCAGAGGTGAGTCAGTGAGTCTGTAAACACTTCAGTCATTATCGCTTGACCCAAACATACGATTTTTGATGAAACTTTGCCACAAGTTTCATATCTGATGCCTAAAGGCCCAGTCACACCTTGACGTTTTAGCCAGCGATGGCAACGTATTAAAATGTATGTAAAACGCTGGCTGACGTTGAACTTTTGATGTTTTTTTTTAAGATTCGGACGTATTCATAACGAGTTGGTCTTATGTATAACGCATTAGTAACGGACACAGAACGTTTCGTTGTGTTATAGATAACTTATACCAACGAATGCTGAACCTGTTGTCGGCCTACACAACCGATACCCAACGATAGTCTAACTTAGGCATAGCACGTTGCACGCATCGCCGACGATGTCGTGACGTAGCCTATTAAAAGGCTGACGCACAACGATTCGAATCATAACTGCCGTAGAAATAGAAGTGTCAACATCGCGGTCACACCTTGGCGATCTTGCCAGCGTATGCCGACCTAAGAAAAATGTGTCTAAAACGTTGGGGCACGTCAAATACGGTATGAGTAAGTTTGGTATACGTGAGTACAACGCTAAAGTACGCTATCATACGTCGTAGTAAGTAGAGTACGTCAAGAAATTTTAAACATGTTCAAAATTTTCCGACGTACTTGGCGTATGACACACGTTCCGCATGCGATGGGGATAAGTTTTACACACGATATGTGGACGCTTACACACGTCCACAAACGCTACTTATAAGCTACTCATAAGTCGAAACACGTCGCGGTAATGTCTTTTTTACGCGAAACTTATTTCTAACTTATATTTGACGTGCTTTGAACCAATTCTTTACGTAGTCCCAACACACATTGACGTATGTAGACGTATTCTAATGACGTCTTCCGGTCGACAAAAATAAATAAATTAACGTGTTTCTAGGTTACAACTGCCATATAAAGACGTGTTCCCAGCGGTTTTGGGAATTGGTATATAAAAATGCTGCTCATAAAAGGGGAACCCAACAGTGTTTTCGAGTCCTTTTTGAGTCGATGTCCATGTCAGCAGTATCAGTATTAGTATTAGTATTAGTAGTAGTTTGTTCATGTTGGCAGTAGTAGGTGAGTGTGAGGGGGAGGGTGTGGGTTATGATGGATCCTCCTTGCGTCCGCGTGTCCACGGGTAGGAGACATCTTTGCACCATTGTTCGAAGTTCTTCGCGGCTAATTTTTTATGGGGCTTTTTCAACAATGAGCTATAACTTGTTTTTACGATTTAGGTCTATTCATAACGGGTTGGACAAATGCACAATGAACTAATAATGTGCATAGAGCGCTTCGATAACTTATAGATACGATATACCAATGAATAATTATGGTGAAGCCGGCGTTCACAAACTATGCCCAACGATAGCCTAACTTATCCATATCGTGCGGCAGTTTATCTTTGCCGGTGACGTGGGGTTTGCTATTCATAGGCTGCCACTCAACGATTTAAATGGCTGCATCTCCACTATTGAAAGTAGACGCTTGCGCTCAACAATTGGATTTTTTTTACACTCAACGACTTTTAAACGGTACCACTCAGCTATTTTCATTGTTTACAATGAACGATTTAAATTGCTGTCACTCGCCTTTGTTTTTTGACACTGGGGTTTGGAAATTTGAAGCGTTTCTTCTGAACGTGTTAAAACGCTCAAACTCGACTATTTTAAATAGACGCTGCCGATGGACAATTGGAATCATAGCCAAGCTAGACATCGAAGTGTGAACATCCTCGTCATGCCGAAGAAAAGTTTGAAGAATGCTGCAAATAAGTGTCCTGGCCGTGGCCGTGGACGCTGACGCAAGGACGATCCATTATACCGACGTCTTTCAGCCTATGAGTAACTTAAAAGTAACATCTGTCGATGTGTGGCAACGATCGCGTAACGTGCCAACAACACGTTAATCATCGGTTAGAAACAAGTTTCGGGTACGCTAAACATTACCTCGGCGTGTCTCAACTTATGATTAACTGACAAGTAGCATGTGTTGACATCTGTCAACGATCGCAGACCGTGCATACAACCTGTGGCCAGCGTAGCGGAACGTGCGAGTCATACGCCGGCATACGTCGTGAAATTTCAAGCATGAAAAAATTTGAGGACAACCAAAAAGTACAACGTTTAAAGCCAGCGTACAACGACGTATGGCAGTGTTTTTCAGCGTGCTCTCAATGTTATCAAAACTTACCCATAACATATTCAACGTGTGCCAGCGTTTTAGAAAAAAATTTCAAAAATCGGCATACGTTGGCTAAAACGTCAAGGTGTGACTGGGCCTTAACGAAGGTGGTATTGACCGCATCAAAATCTGCACTCATTAAGGGGGACTACAGGGGTTTTTGCACCCCCCCCCCAAAATAGGTATTTGCTCTCTTCTCCAAAATTACACACATGATTTCGATGAAACTTGACCACAACTTACATCACCAGCAATCTACCAATGTTTGTTCACGACATTACAATTTAAAAAAAAAAAAAATCAGGGTCCAAGGGGGCCTGCGGGGGGTTTGAGTGACTGTTGCTCCTGACCCAGGTGAGCTTCAGGACATGCAGTCCTATTTGTTACTGATGCATCATGATTGCCATGGGTTTTGCTGTTTGCTTATATGGTTGATTTTTTTTTTAATGAATAGAATTCACCGAGTGCTTCCATGCAAGCAAACATCCTCCTCATAACCAGCAAGATAACAGCTTTGTTGAGAGACTGGACATTTGAGTAATCTGACTATGAAATGGAAATTATGAAATGTTCCCCATGTTTTCAGATTTCATCCTGGATTGTGGCGGTACTTTGATTCACAATGACCTGAAATACATCATTGTTGAACAAGTGACAGGACTGAAAGGAAAGTTCTGCGACTTCTTCCAAGAAGTCTAACAGCTAATTTCGCTGAAATGTGACAACAGATTGAAGCAATGCTTTTGGCACACATCCTCCATCAAAATCCTGGCTTTTCATTACCGGTACACAGAATATCCAGGTGCTTTGTAATAATAGAGTGAAAATCTCTTCCTTTTCGCACATGATCTGGCATTGTGTTGTACAATACCCAAATCCTACTGTGAGAGAGAAAGCAGCTGCGTCTCTCTTTCCTGACCTGGAAATGAATAAACATTGGTCTGAAAAATGGAACATGTCCTTCAATCCTGGAAACATTTTACAGTCTCACCCTATCGCTCAGGATGTATCGTCAAATTAACCAACCGACTGTATCTCTTTCCTTGGTCATCCACTGGAAGTGGTTCAGTCTCTTGAATTTATAGGCCTCACCATCATCCATGACCTTTCCTGGGCTAACCGCATAGCAAAGTTGGCCTCTAACACCAGTCATAGACTGATCATCCTCTGTCGATCCAAGTCTTCTTTTGAGAAAATCAGAGCTACTCTCAGTCTACAAGGCCTTCGTCCATAGCTAAATGGAGTAGCACTTTCCCATACTAGCTGGTGCCCCACCATCACATCAGTCTCTCTGGGATTCTGTGGAATGTATAGCTCTCAAAATTATAGGAGCACAGGTCTATTGCTTTCACATCACAAGCAGGTCG
Organism: Eptatretus burgeri; assembly: GCF_056783735.1. NCBI lineage: Eukaryota > Metazoa > Chordata > Myxini > Myxiniformes > Myxinidae > Eptatretus > Eptatretus burgeri. The sequence goes on along the minus strand of NC_140962.1, from coordinate 6,791,743 downwards.
GTGGTATCTCTTTCTTACCGCCTTTTCTCCAATATTGCTGCGTCTGCTCTCTCAGTCCTCCAACCCTCTCTTATCCACTTCAGGATGCACATTTTCTTCCAGTAACCGCATCCTGGTTAAACTTCCAATATCCAGCCTGACTGCACACCTCAACTCTTTCATTCCTCACTTCTTCCATCTATGGAACCAGCTCCCACAGGATATGCTCACTCTTCCATCCAGGACTTCAACAAAGCAGTGCAGCACCATCTCTTGTCATCCCCAATTCTGACCCATGATCTTTATTACCTCCATTAACCCTTCATAACTCAACTGTCTTAGTGTTGTTAGTTTCAGCGTTTCCTCCCCTCCTTTCTTTTCGTTTGTTCCCTTGATGCTTGTCCCACTATCAAATCTACCTTCTTCCATGAGCCTCACCCCTGGAAAGAAAAAAAAAAATCCCCCAACCGTTTGCTTCATCATAGCTTTTTGAAACTGGGTTTTCCAGACTTACAGTAATGAAAACAAAACAAAAAAAGAAAATGGTTCTAAGAATAAGATGACCTTCGACTTAGATTTTGAAAACAGTGAGCTTCGCGTTGGTCTCCTTCGGTGTACCAAACAAGCCCAAAATTCACACTCAATTACATCAGCAGTATTATTACAGGTAAGCTGTTTTATAACATTAGCTTGACTAGCATTTTGATCAAAGTCATTTGCCCTTTACCCGATGAGCAAGTATAAGCATATTAAAAAAAAGTGGCAAACGTGTAGGAAAAGGGGGGGGGGAGCGTGGGGTGGCTATTCATATGAAAGGTAAATAATCTCTGCTTTAGATTACATATTTGGGTGATTTCATGATGCTTCATTTTGAACCTAGTGAATCATGGGTAAGATCATGTAGATTAATAAGATATTGACCGACAAGGCTCAGAGACGCATTCATCGGACCCCGTTCCCTTTCACATCTAAATGGAATGAAGACAGTCCTAATGGCTTCACGGCTTGTTCTCAAACACAGATGAAGTGCCTAAATAAATAATTATAATAACCATGTACGTCCTTTTGCAGTTAAACAAATCCTCAGCAGAAATAGAAGCGAAGCATACCAGCAAGCGAGGGAGAGGGGACAGGTGGAGAGGAGGGTGGTGGGGTAGATGATATCACGAGAGGTAAGACCAGAAGAGACTATAGAGCAGGAGTCAGAAATGAAATAAGCAACGGCAACTCTGGAAGACGTACACTGCAGAGTTTGGTCCAAATATCTCAATGCCTCAGAAACGTCCTCACAGCCATGTCGAGAGACTTGAGCACCATGCTGCAGCCCTGCACAGCACAAAGTGGAAGCAAGTGGTATTTTTTGTTGTCGTTTCTGCATCTAGGTAATGAGGAGTGAGAGCAAAGCGATCGTTTTGAGAATTCATGCTTAAAAGCAACAGCCATGCACCAAAGCAACCAAGCGGTTTAGCAAAAGCGATCTACAGTACAACATATCCGCTCTGGACCATACTGCCTTTAAACCATGCAGAAATATCGTGGTTTAATGGGGTTTCCTTGCTTTCAATGTTTTGGTGGTTCATGATGCGAGTAGCAACAAATAATCTCATTGATAATAATCATTTAATTAGAACACTCAGTCATGCAGATCAGGCACCCTCATTCAGATCTCATCTTGTAAGAAAAACTATTTATTGTTTGCATATTGTAGTTCTCAATGTGGCAGATGGTTTCCTAATGAGACTTACACTATATATATATATATATATATATATATATATATATATATATATATATATATATATATATATATATATATATATATATATATATATATATATATATATAGTGTCCCAAAAGTCACCTCGGGATTTAGTATATAAAAAACATTTCTGTTTTTTAAATAACTTATGATTATTTTATACCAAAAGGAAATTTACAAAATGGAGATAAATTTTCTTATTTATGAAAAATAATGCAGCTTCGATGTCCTCCATTTTGGCTTCGCAGAGACGGGCTCTTTCGACAGCATTTTCCAGAACAGCGGTCAATAACTCCGGCTGCAGCCCTAGAATTTCTGCACAGATGTTATCCTTGAGCTGCTGAATTATATGGGGCTTATTGATGTATACACGCTCCTTTAGGTAACCCCAAAGAAAATAATCGGGAGGCGTCAAATCAGGAGAACGTGATGGCCAAGAAATTTCTGAATTTCGCGAAATTATTTGGTATCCACGCTCTTTGGGTGAGAATAATTGATCTATTAAATTTAAAATAAAATTCCATGATTTTGGTTCTTTGTTCAGTTGTGAATTTTTCCATGGATAATTTCCAAATGTTAGTCTAAATTCTGAAAAGAAAAGAAAAACAAATTATTAAAAAACAGAAATGATATTTGATTTCTAAATCCCTTCGTGACTTTTGGGACACCCTGTGAGTATATATATATACATATACTATAATGTGACTTGCACATGTTTCATGCAACAAAGACATCCATACATCTATGCTGGAATTTTTTTTTCTCAATTGACAAATTAATGTAATATTTGTGTTTATTGACAAATTAATGTAATATTTGTGTTTATTGAGAGATTAATGTAATATTTGTGTGTTATACTATTTTCCCCAACTGTACTTTAATGCGAGCGCATTTATCTATTCAGCTAGTGGGTATCATTCGACTTTTGTTGCGAGGCACATTTTGTGATAGTCACCATTTTAGAGACTGATATATCTGTGATCTGTGCGGCAACAAGTTTCAAATACAAGATCTGTAGCTGTAAGGCCTGGTCTCTTGATAAGTAGTTGGTATTCATAGTCTTAAACCTGGTGAGTCTATTCACGATATAGTTTGAGAGATGGGGAAGCAACATTGAGTGTCTGCAAAGAAAGAAAACAGGAAGTGAATATTTAAGCGATTAAGTGAGAGATGCAGCATACAAGGAGCAAAACATTGATTCCTTCGCATTTTTATCAAAGCCAACGAAATGATTCCTTTGAGAGTCTGAAACTCCAGACAAATTTGATATTGTCATACTTCTCCAGGAGATTGCATCTATCCTCGAAGATTATCAATGCACGTCGGTGAACTACCCTATTCCTTTCCTCTTCTGCCTCCACTTGAGATAATTCAAGCACTCCTAATGCATCCATATTCACCGTCCCATATAAACTACCAATTATAAGCCATGCAATTATTATACATCCCTTTACTATAGTTATTCTCTGCAGATTACTGTAATTAGAACTGCCACCAACTATAGTTTTAACTCTAGTATTGAGGAGTAATTCTCTGCAGACGACTGTAATTGCTTCAGTTACCGGCAATCCTTACTGCAGTACATAAAACCACAATAGCGTAACCTATAGTGATTTTAAAATTAACTTAAACTGCCAGCAAGTATATGAGAGTACAACTACAGTTCTACCGATACCATTTTTGCCGATGCTTGTTGCTTCAAGGCCTTAAACACCCTCTGAAACATGCCCTTGCCGACGTGTAAAAGTTTGTTATTTAAATGCTAGTGATTAGGTTTTGATCACACATTAGATAATCACTCTTTGTTGATTGGAGACTAACTCTGAATGGGTGATCATCACACGATTAGCGATTCTGCATGCGTCTACGGTCTAACTAACTCTTCAATGCCTTTCAAAATACGGCCCGATATGTTTCCACCATCATACAAGTGGAGAGCAAGAATAATGATTATCAAATGAAAATTTGTTCTTGGACCATTAATTGCATCATTATGAGCATCCTTACATTAAATCAAGGGGGTTTTAAAAGAAAACTAGAAAAATGTATTAAATTAGGCTGGCGTGTTTGGTGTTCCCTTCTGTGAACTTAGCTTATGATGCTGGAATCTCTGGCCCAACTCTCATTCACATTGTTGATTTATCCATTATCTCCTCACAATATTGTGTTGAACGTGTTATATGATGCGCAAAACTCCTCCATTAGCTTTAGATTGTGGAAATAAAATGTTCCCCATTTTGTTGAACCCAAATCCTTCCCATAGCTTTCCCATGTACTGTATAATTGTATAATGTTTTGTTTTTGGAATGGAAAACTGGATGTGTAATTTTTTTTAATTTATACTTTTTATACTTGTGTAATTTTTAAAATATATATTTCGAATGTGAAATGGAAGAAAGGTTGAAGGCATGGTTTAACAAGACTGTTATTTAATAGTGAGAACATCCGCTCTGAATCTGGGAGGTCGGTGATCCAAACTCGACCCTAGCAGAGTCATACCAAACACTTTAAAAATGGTGTGTGCTACTTCCTTGTTTGAGGCTCGGCAGTTCAAAAGGATTGAGCAATGACAGACAAACATATGCGGGTAACCATTGCACAGGCTTTAATGGACAGAATAGCCTCCTCCTGCATTAATGTAAGAGAACTCATATTATTATATTGTGTCTGGCACAACCGTTATACAGCAATTGTGCTTTCATATCATGACACACAATGTAAAACATGTACAATTGAATCAACAGTGCTGATGATCAGTTTTTGCCAATTCCCAAACTCATTAAAAAGACAGAACAAGCAAGTGACCATCATAGCATGAGGGGAGAAGACCTGGCAGTGACTTTGAGTCACACAGTAGAGGAAATATACCCTCCTCAAGTCTTTCTGCCAAAAGTAAATCAACATGTCTTTCTGGTATTTTTTTTTTCTTTTTCCTTAAGCCCATGTCGATGCAAGCTTCGGGAGACTAGATGGCTTGTTTCTCTGTTTGTGAATCATGTGACTACAGGCACTTGATCTCGTTGGCTGATTGACTCAAACTTCCAGACAAGATCATGAAGAGCTCCAGTAAGAATGCTGGGAGTTACTTTCATGCAAATGCATAATATGCAGGTGTTGTGGCAGCTCGCAGAAGAGTGGAACAACCGAAAGCCTCAGACAGAGAGAAAGTGGGCTGCTGGGGAAACAACAAATTTTCACAACCAGATTTTCGTTGAGAGTGGTATGCTAACCACTACGGTAAGGAAGGTGAAACAACGTTTCAGGCACGTTCTTCCGAAACAACAACAGAATCGGGAAGATGCTTCCGCACATAAGAGATGTGAGAGCAATTGAATGAAGGTGAGCATTAACCTTTCATTTAGAAGAAGTAATGAGGTAAAAGTGTTTGGTAGATCACATGCAACCTGGAGGAGCAGGGGTTTTGCAAAAAGGTGAGAACAGGAGGGTGCAGCAAGACCAGAATAAAGCAGCGAAAAAGACTACAAGTCCACAAACCTGCCTCCAGTAAACATGATCACAGCTACTTTGATAGCAATTATAGTTATAGTTAAAAAATTTTTTTTATACTTTTGCGAAGAATAAATGTTTTGATCATAAATCCTATGAATCAAAGTTTACAGTGCCTTCAGAAAGTATTCACATCCCTCGAGTTGTCACATTTTGTTGTGGTGCAGCCTGAATTTAAAATGAATTAAGTTGAGATTTTTTTGTCACCGATCTATACAAAATACCCCATCGTGACAAAGTGAAAACATTTTTTTCTAAATTTTTCCAAATTATTTAAAAATTAAAAGCTGAAATTTGTTCCATCAACAAGTATTCAACCCCTTTGCGATGACACTCTAAAGGGACCTGATGCATCCAATTT
>NC_140962.1:6778637-6781137 GCF_056783735.1 Eptatretus burgeri | reverse complement strand
AGTTTGGATTCCAAAACTATTTTCCCAATAAGAAATAATGGAAAGTGAATTAATCCGTTCCTGGACCCCAAGAAAACCCACTTTCAAGTGAAATTACCCATGTTTAAGGTAAAATAAGATGAGTAAATGACCTTTTCTGGGTCATGAATCTTTTTCCAAGCCTGGGGGATGAGCAGGAGCGTTGTCACTTCTTCCATCAGGTTTAGATGCAGCTCCAGCCTATCAGTGGCCATTGGGATCCAAAACGTAAACTGTTCAGCCTGGTGGAGGTATGTAATTAACCATGAAGCACCAAATGGTGTTTTATATCCCAGTACACTTTGTGGAGACACAAACGTGCCGTTTTCACCGCACGGTTCCACGGGAGAGAATCAAGAGGTGACGCAGCATGACGTCACTACCATGCTCGCGAAAAAACGTTGAGTTCGTTAAAGCCGATTCGTCAGAGGGTTCATTGAATGAGTTCGCTTCACGACGGGTTTTCGCGCTTTTATCGCTTCTTTATCTTTTAGAATCCGACACACGGTCGATTTCGGCAGCTCGAACATGGCAGCGAGATCAGACACACGCGTACCACTCTCCTGCTTAGCGATAAGTTCTTTCTTCAACTTAATTGTCGTTTTTACGGACTTCCTCTTACTCCTATTTGCTTCACTGCTCTTCTTGGGTGACATGGTGAATGCACAAGAGTGGTAATTGAAAAAAATGCACAAATCAAGGTGAAAACACGAGGTAAAGTAGCGCTCGACACACGAGAGATGCTTTCACGAGGACTTCCACCGACGAACTGAATGAACAAAGCGCGGAGATGCGGCTCGAACAGGCGGGGGAGTCGCACGTGAACAAACATGAACGCCATGTTGTGTTCGGTTTTTAGGGCAAAACTTTCTCGAAAAAATTGTTTGGATTCCAATTTGTTCAAACAATGGGGCGTTCGGATTCTGGGGGCACCACGGTATTATATATATATATATATATATATATATATATATATATATATATATATATATATATATATATATATATATACATACATATATACATACATACATATATATATACATACATATATATATATGTTCTCCTTTCAGCTGCTCCCGTTAGGGGTCGCGACAGCGGATCATCCGTTATGATCCGCATACTGATTTGGCACAGGTTTTACGCCGGATGCCCTTCCTGACGCAATCCTGGTCTCCTCTTACGACACAGAGATAAGGATTCAGTTTCGCCATGATTCCGGGCTGCCCGACACCCTCTCATAGCGCGGAGCTCCCGTCCTCAAGCAATCCTCCAACCCAAGCCTCCGACTAGCCGGATTACAGGCACACACCACTACGTCCAGTGTGTGTGTGTGTGTGTGTGTGTGTGTGTGTGTGTGTGTGTGTGTGTGTGTGTGTGTGTGTATATATATATATATATATATATATATATATATATATATATATATATATATATATATATATATATATATATCTTCTTCTTCTTTCGGCTGCTCCCGTTAGGGGTCGCCACAGCGGATCATCCGTATGATCCGCATAGTGATTTGGCACATGTTTTACGCCGGATGCCCTTCCTGACGCAACCCTGGTCGCCTCTTACGACACAGGGATATGGTACACCTATTTTAACCGGGGTATACACCGGCCCAGTATACTGGTACTCATTTCGCCGACCTCGGAAGAATGACAGGCTGAGTCAACCCCCTGGTGTATTAATTCAGTGGCCCAACGGGGCTTGAACTCAGGACCATATATATATATATATATATATATATATATATATATATATATATATATATATATATATATATATATATATATATATATATATATATATATATATATAGTGGGGATAACAAGTATTTGATACACTGCCGATTTTGCAGGTTTTCCCACTTACAAAGCTCGTAGAGGTCTGTAATTTTTATCATAGGTACACTTCAAATGTGAAAGACAGAATCTAAAACAAAAATCCTGAAAATCACATTGTATGATTTTTAAATAATTAATTTGCATTTAATTGTATTAAATAAGTATTTGATACATCAGAAAAACAGAACTTAATGTTTGGTACAGAAACCTTTGTTTGCAATTACAGAGATCAGACGTTTCCTGTAGTTCTGAACCAGGTTTGCACAGACTGCAGCAGGGATTTTGGCCCACTCCTCCATACAGATCTTCTCCAGATCCTTCAGGTTTCGGGGCTGTCGCTGGGCAACACAGACTTTCAGCTCCCTCCAAAGATTTTCTCTTGGGTTCAGGTCTGGAGACTGGCGAGGCCACTCCAGGACCTTGAGATGCTTCTTACAGAGCCACTCCTGAGTTGCTCTGGCTGTGTGTTTCGGGTCGTTGTCATGCTGGAAGACCCAGCCTCGCCCCATCTTCAATGCTCTTGTTGAGGGAAGGAGGTTGTTGGCCAATATCTCACGATACATGGCCCCATCCATCCTCCCCTCAATACGGTGCAGTCGTCCTGTCCCCTTTGCAGAAAAGCATCCCCA
>NC_140962.1:6751137-6773637 GCF_056783735.1 Eptatretus burgeri | reverse complement strand
TATATATATATATATATATATATTTATATATATGTATATGTATATGTATATGTATATGTATATGTATATGTATATGTATATGTATATGTATATGTATATGTATATGTATATGTATATGTATATGTATATGTATATGTATATATATATATATATATATATATATATATATATATATATATATATATATATATATATATATATCAGACGCACTTCCTGACTGTTATGGTGAGCATCGCCGCGTATTATGTCTCTCACGGTAAAACCGCATAATCCGCAAAGAACAACTATACGTCTGCCACCCAGGCGATTGTTCCCGCCAATGCAAACCATTCAACCAGAAGGCACGTGATGTGATTGGTGGGTGAATTGAAACATGTGGAGTGTGACAAGCACTCCCCTGATCGACATTCAACATAGTCCTACACCGAAGCATCACCTCCAATCCGGAGGCCACGGCCCGGCGACTCTGTCAAACAGACAAAGATTAATAGGAAACATCAGTTAAAACATCAAACGAGCCGCCTATCTGGAATTTGGGCTTGTTTGTCCTTTTTAACTTTTTCATTGTCCTTTTGTTTCAGCTGAGTGGAGTTGGGATGTGAAACTTGGGAAAAGTAGGACCCAGAAGTCAGGCTTAATAGTTTTCATCCATCAATAAAGGTGTGTTCTGCTATCATAGCTTGACAACATGTGAATCACATATAATAGAAAGAAAAAAAAAATCAATCAACCAGCAAATCAATCGATTTGTTTGAGAAAAATCTTGGCCTGTGATTTATATTCATGAAATCACTAAAGAAGCAATGAAAAAGAAAATCATGTCACATGACTTGTGGGATACAAATAAATGGGAAATCACACTCTAAACTCTCATTTGATTGGAAGCCAATTGACTGTGGTGGACATCACATTTGTAGTACCACTGCTATCATCATAGCAAAGGAGATCTGAGCCATAGCTGTTAAGAGTTGGAGGCTGCCATTTGATGTTCACAGCTGGATTTGTGATGACATCATTTTCTTTACCAGATGTTGAGGCATTCAACATCTTCATCAACATCACGTTGGCCTCCTGAACATGCACCTTTTCTGCTGTGGGAAGATTCTGTCATGCATACCTGTAGCAATGTTCCACTCCAGACCCTTACAGTTGTGGGTTTAAAAAAACTAAAATAAAATAATCATAAAAAGAGAGATCCATTTTGGTTTCACATGAGGGGAGTTTGAGGGTAAAATATGAACTCCAAGGAATTTGCATCTTTTAAAAAATAAATATTCTAAAAAAGGTTTGCAGTACATATTTCAGCACCTTCATGACCTTTAAATATTAGCCTTAAAAATTATAGGCGTTATAATGCTACCATACAGGTGATCTAACACAGAGCATGAAGCAAGTCCTGAAGGGGGTCCAAATAACCTTGCTCGCCCCTCACACTTTCTCAATGACTCTTCCTATTATATCATCTCACTCACTTTAGTAATGTTTTTCACGAAATGCTGGAGAGATAAGCACATGTTGTGGGCCTTACCCATTCCGGAGTAGGAATAATCTGTGCCACCGAACGGTGTCATCATTTGTGTCACAGTGCGAGACACACTGGTGATGCTTGTCTCACCCCGTCGTGTCATGCTGTTGCTGTCAAGCAAGTTACCTGCAGAATAGCACAGAGGGCAAATGATGAGTGAAAAAGGTAGAACAAAATCAATCCACCACTTTGTAAAGTGGTGTGTTGTAAAGGTGCTGTCTGTCTGTCTGTCTGTCTGTCTGTCTGTCTGTCTGTCTGTCTGTCTGTCTGTCTGTCTGTCTGTCTGTCTGTCTGTCTGTCTCTCTCTCTCTCTCTCTCTCTCTCTCTCTCTCTCTCTCTCTCTCTCTCTCTCTCTCTCTCTCTCTCTCTCTCTCTCTCTCATGCAGCGTCTGTGGCTGCTCGTTGCATCATTGGTTGGGACGTGGCTATGCCGCTGGTGCAGTGTCTCCCTTACCAGTATACTGGTGCTCATTTTGCTGACCTCGGAAGGATGACGGGCTGAGTCAACCTCCTGGTGTATTTTTAATTCAGCGGCCCAACGGGGCTTGAACTCAGGACCCTCGGATCCTAGGATCCCAAGCTGCCACCCTAACCACTAAACCAACACCAGGCTTAAGTTGTTGTTACTTGAAAAGTACATCAACTCAGTTCTTCTGTTCTTGCATATGGCAGCTTGGCTGCCGGTGTAGCAATCATTTCTTGGAAGTGCGGCTGTGCCACTGATACATTGCCCCGATACCAGTACACTGGTGCTCATTTTGTCAACGTGAGAAGGATCACAGGCTGAGTCAACCCCACCTGGTGTTAATTCAGCAGCCCACAGGGCTCAAACTCAGGACCCCGAAAATCCCAAGCCAGCCACCCTAACCACGAAATCAACACCAGGATTATCAACTCAGTATGTCATTGTTAAAAGATATGAATGTGAAGATTGGAAAAAGTCAGAATTATTTCAAAGCAAGTAAGGCTGAATAGTTTTTTCAGTTTAAAGCATCCTCAAGTGATCATGTCATCAAGTGTAGCTTACAGGAGTTTAAGGCACTAACTTAAGAGACACTGCAGAGTTTCCAGCTTTTCCACCTTTCTTTGGATCACACATTGATTGGATCTCCATAATCACATACATACATACATACATACATTGTAATGAGCTACATACATTGTAATGAGCTCCTCGAAGGAAGAAACTTTGAACCTAGCAATAAAATTGTACAACTGGCTGAAATCCATGAAATATCTAATCTTTTCTTTTAGGCCAGATTTATTGAAAAGCAATGCCAACTTGCCTGATATGGACAAGTGTTACTTGCATATTTTGTAAATCAGAGAAAATCTCTCACATTCACAATATGTCCTCTTTCTCCTCCTCCTTATCCCCTTTTTGGTTGTCCCTTTCCCTTTTCTTTTTGCCTTCCTCTATTTCTTTCCTCCCCCCCCCCTTGTCCTCGTCCATCCTCTCTATCCACATACCCCTTCCACCCCTCTCAAGTCCCTCTCCTTCCTATTCCTTCCCACTTTCCAAGTTTCATTTGGCATCTTTTTGGAGGGATTCTTGTCTTTTTTAACTTTTAAAATACTTGCTAAATGATCATTCAATTGGTTTAACTTAGTACCTTCTCATACCCTTTTTAAAATCTTATCTCTGATGCAGTGCTCGAAAAGCTTTGTGCACTTATTATTTCAGAGGGAAAATGAGATTATTTCCCTTCACTGGAGCAGTTATCGTGTTACCCCAACCACCTTCACTTCTTATTCCCATTGCCCCCCCTCCCCCTCCGGAGAAAATATATGCCCGTGTCTCTCTCCTATCCAAGAACTTTCAAATAAAAATGATAGGAAAAAAATAGGTGGGTCAAATAACAATGCTCCAAGAGGGGGGACATAGCTGGCTGTCCCATTAGTTACCATTTTTTGTGGAGGTTAAATATCCCACTGTGCATTCAGAAAAGAGAGGGTAATTGCATGCCGGTAGTGTCGACAAATTCTATATTCCTTCCTTCATTTGAGGAGGCATCTGTTCTACTTCCCTGATGCTGATTTATTTCTCTTATCTGGTCTGTGAGTATTATCAGTAATGGATAACCAAATTCATAATACATGGCTTTTCAAATGATATTTGAATTGAATGCTAACGAGGAATTTTGTGTATGCGCTGTCTGTGCGTTTTCAGTGACTTGGTTCTGCTCACTCGGCACTCTTAACCTGCCTTTTCTAGCACGAAATGTGTCATTCAAATAATCTTTTAAACATAATTTTCAGCATTTGGATGAAAGAGTGGCAATTTCAGAATGGTTACCCTCAATTGTTGTGTGCTTGGATGCAAATCAGACTCACGGAAATATCAGAACACGAGAAATATCCGTGGATGAGATGAGTGGAATTCCTACCTTTTCCTGTTAATACAATCATCGAGCGGTGGCAATGGATAACACATACATACACACACACACACACACACACACACACACACACACACACACACACACACACACACACACACACACACACACACACACACACACACACACACACACTTCTGCTTTTCCCTGGAACCAAACAAAAAATATATATCGTGGAAATATTTTTGAAGTGTTTGTGCATTTGTGTGTTTATTTGTGCGTTTGTTTGTGCGTTCCTTTGTACGTTATTCTATCGCGGCTGAACCGCAGCACCTAGAGGCCCCAAATTTTGGGAGTAGGAAAGTCAGAATCTGGCCAAGCCTGTAAGCTACTACATATTGGCCTTGACATCCGTTTTGAGGCAACCTAAGGCCACTATAAAGTATGTATTGGGGTGTGGGTCAGGTAGCGCTGCCACTGACCCGCAGCCAAAAGGACACCACCATGAGTAACTCCAGAACTTTTCAATGTCCAACACATCCTCAAAACCACAGCTGGGAAAAGGTCTGCACCCAGCCAGGCAGCACTGGGTAGCCCCTGCTCGTATTATATATTCATCATGGTCCTTATGGCCCATACTGTTCCCAATATTCCCCCAGATATGACTTTCCCATCGGTTTTAAGGAGCAGCCAAACCAGAAACGGTATCTCCCTCTGGGAAGTGTGCCTGAATGTTGGTAATGTCAACATCATCTTACTATAATTCACCGTCCGTCCGTCCGTCCGTCCGTCCGTCTGTTCCCAGGTACCGCAAAAAACGGCTGAACCAATCGCAACCATTTTTTGGGTGAGTAATCCTGGGACCCCTTGGAGTAAAATAGGTATAGATAGAATAACATGACCCCCTTGACGGCTCCCGTAGGGAGCGGGTGCTTCTCGTATTTCCAATAGCAGACTCCATGGAAATCACCAAGCCTGCTACGGTCACACGCGATAATCCCGCAAGGTTAAAAATCTACTCACTGGCAGCATTGGTCGAAGGTTTGGGTTGAATGCGCTCATCTATGAATCTTTGGCCCTTGCATCGGTCCATGTCCTCAGGAAGTTGCAGGACAGAAAGCTGCAAGCTATCAGATTTTTGGGGGAGTTCAGAAAGTTCTCCAACCCTTTCGTTATGCAGAGGCATACTCCTTTCTTTTAGGTATGCTGCCAAGTATTTTCAGCTTCTTTTATAAGCTTTGTGGGCCATTTTAGGTAACAATCCTTTTCTGACATGCACGATATACATTCATCTGCCCCAATGATCCCCATTGCTGGAGGTTTCTGTGCATACATGCTGAGCATTCTGGGGCAGATTAGGTAATTTTGAAAGTGTGTAATGAATCCTGGTAAATTATTCTTCAACAAACTCAGGAAGGCAAAATAAAAGATTAAATGGGTTTTTGCCTGTTCACATTCCAATCTCAACTCATGGCTCATGATGCAGAGAACCCAGGTTCAAATTTCAGATGTATTTGTTCATATTCTCCTTCTGTCTTCGAAAGCCACAAAAAGTACGTTGATATTTACTGATGTCTTTCCCTTGTATATAATATGTTAATATGCAAACTACACTATCAGTCTTCGACCACTGCAAAAAACATAAACTTTTGGGAAATAATCTTTTCATTTACAAATGCAAACTTCAAGCAAAATAAATGTTATTGATGGAAAGAAGAAATAGCATTGGTGACTCACCAGTAACTCTTTTCTTTGGTGAGGCATATCCATCTGTTTCCATGGAGAAAGTGGGTTGATTGTTAACTTGACTGTCACTGTACATGTAGTAATTTTTGTAGTCTTCCTGGTTCTGTGCGTCCACAATGGGGATGTCTGGGATAATGGGTACTGCAAATATATAAATGCAGGGATTGCATTAATGTAACATTCACAACCGTTTGGCTGTACTACCCTGAAGAGAGGGGAGAGAGAGAGAGGGGAGAGAGAGGGGAGAGAGAGAGAGGGGAGAGAGAGAGGGGAGAGAGAGGGAGAGAGAGAGGGGAGAGAGAGAGGGAGAGAGAGAGGGAGAGAGGGAGAGGGAGAGGGAGAGGGAGAGGGAGAGGGAGAGGGAGAGGGAGAGGGAGAGGGAGAGGGAGAGGGAGAGGGAGAGGGAGAGGGAGAGGGAGAGGGAGAGGGAGAGAGAGAGAGAGAGAGAGAGAGAGAGAGAGAGAGAGAGAGAGAGAGAGAGAGAGAGAGAGAGAGAGAGAGAGAGTGTTTGTGTGTGTACACATGTGAATCCAATACACTAGCCTTCACTATCAAGAATAGGTTTTAAAGTTTGTTGTGCTGATAAAAACTGACTAATTCATTCACAATTTCAGACGTTGCTCACACAAGCAAGTTGCCTGTATGGGATTCTAAATTGAGTTGGGATGGAGAAGGCAAAAATGCAAATGGCGTCTTCTATCATCGAGCCGGTAATCTGGGAACAACAATTCGCATTTATTGCCACATCTGATGCAATTTAAGTGCTCTAACGGTGCCAAGGTGCTCCATTTGAAACTGTTTGTTTGATATATATATATATATATATATATATATATGTATATATATATATATATGTATATATATATATATATATATATATATATATATATATATATATATATATATATATATTTATATATATATATATACATGTCGCTTCTTGATGCCTCTGGTCCGGAATAAAAATTTGTACTGGTGTCAAAGCGAGTGACCAATTGCAAATGAATAATAGGGTATGCAGTAATTCTGAATCATTGTTTTCAAAGGGTTCTCCACTTTCATGGGCTTTAATCGCAACACCGTGCAAGTGTGGTGTTGAGCTGATGACCTATAAATTTGAAAAATGTTTGTAATTTTTGAGAGAATAGAGTAGTATAACATGGAATTTGTAAAAGCTTACGTCATACAAGGTATAATTCACAAATACGTATAAAAATGGAGAAATAATTGCAAGCCATTAAAAGGGACAAAACAAATGCATTTACGCACACATGCACGTACGCGCACATTGATTAAATGCACAGAAAATGATTAAAGGGAGGGGATATAAAAAGAAGCATGCTTAGATTAATGAAGTTATTACAAAATGCCTGTGTGGCGCCAGTTGAGCCGATTCGTGCAGAGAGACTCACTGGAGAGTGGCCGTGAGGTCTGCTTGGCAATGTTCATTGTCGATTCGCGTTCAGGGCCCCAACCAGCTGAGTTTGTGGCACGTACTGTGTAACGGTATGGTGCCATTTCCCGAAGGTTCTCAATTAGCAGGACACGTTTCCTGTTTCCTTTCACTTCCACACACTTAGTAGGCTCAACCGAATCTTGGGAGAGAAAGGAAAAAAAAAAAAAAAAAAAAAAACTTATCATCATCAATTTTCTTAATCAGAGAAAAATTATCAGAAGAGAGCAGAATATGATCTGTTGGTGATGCATACCTCCATTTTCATTTATCTGTGTGTATGTGATCTTATATCCTCGAATTACGCCATTGGTCTCAGCAGGTTCACCCCAGCTCAGCTGCATGGTGGTTGACGACACAATAGTGAAGGCCAATCGGCCAGGCTCGCTTGGTACTATAACAGGGAATAGATTCAGAGAGGAAGGAAGAGTGCAAAAATAGGTCAGTAAGACAATAAATCATGAAGACAAACTATTAATGAATGGAATATTTCAGGAGCCTTTTTTATTCATGCTGCCATATTTGCCGCAATGTCACTACTGCCATTATTAGTGCATTGTTGATGAAATTTAAATACCAGTAATACCAACTTCCTCCAGGAGTGAAATATGTTGTCAATATGGTTATTTCGTGCCTGTGACCTGACCCTGGGTCTCCCAAGCAAATATGCAAATATGCAAATTTTGTTGGAGAGCGGGGAAGTGGTTTTCAATTCTATAAGGTTCAGACATAACCACATCCATACCTGCATACATACAAACGTATGCGCACTTTGAATTGCCAAATTTTCGTGTGATTGTATACTAGCAGAAATACCAATCAAAGTTGGGTGATGGGATGATATCAGATCTGATGATAGGACTATAGAGCAACAACAACAATAACAACCCCACTGTGACGTCATCCAGCAAGGCAAATACTGTGTGAAAAGTCCACCTTTGACTGGTCCGAACAGAATAAATGTTGCAGATGCTCGTAAATTAAAATTCAAATATTACAAGCAGAATTGCAAGACATTGGTAATTATGACGATTACGTTTGGTGATGATGTAGGCAGCAGAGAAAGAGAGAGAGAGAGAGAGAGAGAGAGAGAGAGAGAGAGAGAGAGAGAGAGAGAGAGAGAGAGAGAGAGAGAGAGAGAGAGGACATACATACAACATGAAAACACAGGCAAACAGACAGACATGGTGCTTTTGTTTACATAGGTTAACCAAAACGATATTTTAAACTACATCTCGGTTTTATTTCCTGAAATGACTTAGTTGGTGACTTTCAGGAGTGGTAATAATAGCCGAGTACAAATATACAGATAGAATAAACATTTGTCAAATAAACTATAACATATTTCAGAATATTTGGCCTTGTCCTTCTTCTGATCTGTTGGTTTGTAATTGAACAACACCCAGTGCAGTGAAATACCCTCGCTGATAAAGATGAAAACTCATTCTCTGATTGGAATGTTTCCTATGAATCATAAAGTGAACTGCATATTAAGACATGTAACTCATTAGTTGTGTCGTGATGCCTGTGTTGTGTTGCTCAGGTTCTGCCATTTCAAATTTTGTCTTTGGCTTTGGTAATTCTAACAGGTAATCGCAGGCTGGGTGTTTTAGAGATGATGCTAAACCATTTGGAGAACCTAAAATGCCATGCTTTAGTTTTTGACCAAAATAGAAGTTGGTCAAAATTTTATATGAAACTCTTCCTTCGGAATTTCAATAAAACTACATACGTACGTTGTTGTAGTAAAATAGCCATTTGAAAGCACATTTGCTGAAGTTTATGTATTCATTCTGAGAAGACAATGGCAAACCACCCAGTATAACCCTTGCCAAGAAACCGCTTCAGCAGTACTGAACCAGGTTTCCGACGGAAGACCAGAATACGAATACGAATACGTGCTCTATCATTACAATTCCCAAATTAACACCGCGAGATGCAGCACTTTCAGCTTAAAGTCAATGGTGAAAACAAGTGTGCATGAAATGCATTATTGGAAACGTTTGATCTTTTATGAATTTTTTTTTCCCCATCATACTCATGATGTTTTATGAACATTATACAAGTAAATCATGATCCGGGTGATTAGCAGCAAATTTGGATCAACGGCAATGTCTCAGACCAAATCAGACAGATCACTTCCTGTCTTAATGTCAACAGCCAGCTGGGTGTTTGTTCTTCACAATAACGACTGAATAGCAAGCCTGGTGTTGGCTTAACGGTTTAAAATGGCTGGCTTAAGATCTTAGGCTCTTGACTTTGAGCTCCTGTTGGCTATTGAAATAACACCAGGTTGGTTGACAAAGCCTGTCATCCTTCTGATGCTGGAAAAATGAGTAGCAGCTTATTGGAAACCAGCATTTGCACATCAGCGTGGGATCTTTAAGATCCACCAACTAATGGAGGCAGACAGGATGCCATGCCAGTGTGAAATGTCGACACTGCTTTGTGGTTCATTTTAATGCCCAAGGGGCAACACGAGGATGCGATATTGAAATGTTCCCCATAAAAAAAAACCAGTGGTGCCACAAATCTGCCAAACCAAACAGGAAAAGAAAAACCCCATGCACAGCCGCTACTTGTACTTATAATTACGTGCAGCTGACCAAAATAAAAATTCGAAGATGACAAAATAGAGATAACAGCCTAAAATGATAAATATTCATTGTAGAAAATGAGATGGGAGAAAGACTGATCATTTTAACCGCACCTTCTTCCTCTGTACGGCAATGGACGATTTCGGAAGGAGCTCTATGATAACCATGCACGGCGATGACACGTACAAGGTATTCACAGTAGGGATACAGTCCGGAAAGATGCATCTCCGAATTCTTCGTCTCTATCACTTGTGCATCCATCTCCTCCTCGCCATCAATCCAGTAACACACCTGTACCAGCATTTGCACTTTGCTCAAATTTTGCACAGCAATTATTAACAATCCACAATATGTGACTTTCAAAATGACGTAATTCCCACAGAATGCTTGGCGCGCATGCTCAGGAATCCCAGGAAATGGCGATGTTCAGGGCAACGTAAAGTATATCGTGTGCGCGAGATAAGGGTTGTAACCGAAAATGGGTCACAAAACTTCCAAAAGAAGCCAAAAATACTTCGAAATGTACCGGCAAGAAGGAAGCCTCAACAAAATGAAAAATTTGGAGAACTTTCAGCTCACCCAAAAAGCTGATAACATGCAGCTCCCACACTGCAAAATACCAACGACATGGACCGGTGCAAGGCCCGGAGGTTCATAGACGGGCGCGTTATACCCAAACCTTCGACTATCACTTCCAGTGAGTGGACTTTGAACCTTGCGGGGATTATTTCGTGTGAACATGGAAGGCTTGATGATTTGTTTAATGGCTGTCTGCTAATTGAAAAGATGATGCTGTCCTTATCAACATTCAGGCACACTTCCCAGTGGAAGACACCATATCTGGTTTGGTTGGCTCTTAACACCAATGGGATGGTCATATCTGGGGCTTGTCAATGCACAGGGTAAGTTTAAAATGATGATATTTACGATTGATCATGCTTGGGAGGAGGAAGGAGCTGGTGGGTGGGTGGGAGTCGAAGCTGTATGGACTCTGAGGGTCATCTCTCTCTCTCACTCACACACACACACACACACACACACACACACACACACACACACACACACACACACACACACACACACACACACACACACACACACGTTGCAGGACCACAAAATAATCTAGAGCCCTACTTGGTAAAGTGCATACCTCCACCAGGCTGAACAGTTTACATTTTGTATCCCACTGATAGGTCGGATCTGGATTCGGATCTGAACCAAAATCGAATCGGCTTCTTCTCGTCAACTAACGAACTCACCCACCTCGTTTCTTTCATTACTCGCCCACAATTTTTGGAGATATTGTGTTATATATCGATTTTGGCCCTATCACTCAATGGTGAGTAATCACTTTAAAAATTCTAGTATCCGAATCTGGATCCGGATCTTCCCCAAAATCAAATAAATTCGTCCTTGTCACACACCCACCCAACCTGTCCACCAAGTTTCGTCTAAATCTGTCCATAACGTTTTGAGATATCCTGTTCCCGGACAAACAGACAGGCATACAAAGAAATAGACAGACAAATAGGGGTGAAAACATAACCTCCACCCACCATCGGTGGCGGAGGTAATTACAATACATTTTTGCATCTATTGGTAAAATGAGAAGCATCTGTCTGTGTGAGTATTTGTGCCATATCCACTGCCGCCTTTCACTTGTATCAACAGGAAAAAGTAGGAACTCGGCACCTCTCATCCATGGACATTCCTTGTACTTCCTGCATTAGAAACACCCACTCCCTTTGGAAGCATTGGCAAGTCATCCTCCCTCCCTCCCAAAATGGATGCAAAATTTTGTCTGATTTGCATTCAGGAAGAGAACAATATTATGTTTAACCATATATTGAAATTGCCACTTCGTTTAAATGCTGAAAATTACGTTTAAAAGGTGATTTGAATCACAAATTTTGTGCTGACAAGGGCAAACTAAAAGTGCCTGGTGAGCAGAACCGAGTCTGCGTGAACACATACACAACGCATGTTTCAAAAGGCCTCAGTTAACACTCATACGTCATTTGGAAAGTTGCGTATTCATCCCAATTGCATGTGATATCTTCCAATTACACAACCCCGAAGCATGCCTTCATCGTTTCATCAGGAGGAATATGCCGCTGGTACAAGCCGATGGCCGACGCACCTTATACCGTTCTGCATCCATCGAAGGTTGCCACTTTAAATTCATGGAGTTTCCATTCAAAGCATGTGCAGTCAAGTTTTGAGGATGGCTTAGATCGGTGGTTTGTTGCAGGATGTTTGTATCACCCCGTTTGCTGCCTGCACACAAAATATCAGACCATTAATTTCATTGCTGTACAAATCAAGTCGTGCTCTATCGAAGTACAATGCGTAGTGAATGTGCGTTGCCTTTTTTTTTGGGCCTCACGTGACCACGCGCTTTGATAATATAAAATCATCAAAATTGACTGCTCACATTGACTTGAGATCGCGAAAAAATAAATGCTGTTGCATCTTTAGCAAGAGTAGGTCATTCCACATTAAAAAAAAAACAGCAAATAAAAGTGTTGGTTTAGGAAGGTTAACGGGGGTAATAAAGATTGGGGGTCAGGATGGGGAATAACAGAAGGTGGTAGTGCACTGCCTGCTTCCATATAAGGGAGATACAAGAAACAAAGGAATCGAGGTGTGCAGTTAGCCTGGATTAAGGAACCTTAACCAGCAGTGGGTTACTTGAAGAACATGTGTATCCTGGAGTCGAAAGGGAGAGTCGAGGGAGCAATATTGTAGAATAGGCAAAAAAAAAAAATCAGAAAGACCACCGGCCTGTCTGCGATGTAAAAGCAACCTACATTGTGCTTCATCCTCATGGTAGGAAATTCAAATAATGTCGAGAGCTTTAAGATTCAGCATAATTCAGGAGAGGCAGATGTGATACTGGGGTGCCAGTCCAAAGGGGAGAGCAATATTCTATTGAGCTAGAGAGAAAGGCCTTGTAGACTGTGAGTGGCTCTGATTTTCCAAGGAAAGACTTGGATCAACGAAGGATGCCCGGTCTGTGGCTGGCTTTGGACGACAGTTTTGTCACGTCGTTCGCCCAGGAGAGGTCATGACTGATGGTGAGGCTTTGAAGTTCAATAGCCTGAATATCTTCCAGTGGCTGACCCTGAAAATACATTGGTGGGTTTGTTTGATGATCCTTCCGGATTGACAGGGTGAGGCTGAGATTTTCCAGTTCCACTTATCAGACCACCATCTATACAATTGCAGATCAGCAGAGACTGATGCAGTTGCAGTCTGCCCAACAGTGGAATTGGGATGCTGTTGGACACAATGTGGAGTCATCTCCAAAAAGAGAGGGTTTTCCAGAGCAAATCAGAGGTTTTGTCTGGAGATGAGGAACAAGACTGGGGCCAAGACACTGCCTTGTGGAACTCCAGCCTTCACTGTGGGACTGGAGGAAAGGGTTCCATTGATGGCAACTAATAGTGAGAGTGGAGGAAGTCAGAAATCCAGGAATGAAGAAGGTCTTCTATGCCGCAGACAGACAGCAAACCAGAATGCCTAGCTCTCTTGAGGTCGTCCTTTGTGCATTTGTCCATTTGTTATTGTAGTTGATCTTAGACCTATGCTTTGTAGTTAGACCTGCAGCCAGAACCTAACTTTTTTATCCACAAGATATATCAGAGTAACTCAAGATAATTATTACGGAATAATTTTGCATTAAAATATAACCTAAATATAACAAAAAAAATGGGAATCAAAATATACCTACTTTGTCTTAATACAGTGACCACGGTCTCTTTACGTTGTCCAAGTTGCACTCCTCCAGTCGGCTCGTACAGCACAACTTGGAAGCTATCATCGGAGTCTGGGTCAATGGGCTTCTGAATTGGGATGATTATGACATTGCTCACTTTGCCCTCAGGTAGCTGGAGCACATCCGTCATGTTGCTGTATGCCGAGGGCTGTGTCGATTGTGTGGGAACGGTCTTCCAGCGCACGGTCATGTCACCATCCTGACCACGGGTTCGTGTCACTGGCACATGGATCTCAGGAGCATTCTGTTCAAAGTTCTGTGAACCCTTAGAAAACTCCAGCACCCCAGAGTCTGAAATTAAGAGTACAAAAAGGGTCCATATTAAAACAAGTGGAATGATACTGTCAAAAGAAAGAAAGAAAGAAAGAAAAATACATAGAAAAAGACTTCTATGATATGATGAAAGAAATTAAAATACAAATTGCATTCTGCTCTGGATCCTCCATTATTCTTTTTGAAACACATAAACTTTGTCAAGGCTGCTGGCACGTATTCCTTAACTTGATGTATTGCTACGTTCGGTGAAAAGGCACGCAATGCGCACAAACAGCGATGACTTTAGGAGCAGAATAAATAGTCGCTTCAACTGCTTAACATTTTCAGCCATATAATACTTGCTCTGTGGACAGAAAGGGGCGGTGGGGGGGGGTTACGATGGGGTCAGGGAGCTGTACGAAAGGTTCTCCACGTTCTGGAAAAGTACCTGTTTATTGGTAAATAAGTGGAAAAAAAAAACAAGCATTGCCGAACAAGGAACTTCAACGCAGGAGGAAGCCATGAGGTCCATCAAATCCTGCACTATTATTGCCAACATACAGTTGTTTGTCTGTGCTCTAACCATTTAAATGTTGACCGTCAAGCAAGGAAGCAGCACGCACAATTTTTCAAGTCTTTGGTATGACCCAGCCAGGATTTGAACAACCGACCTCTGAGACTCGGAGCAGACACTCCAACCATTAGGCCACCGAGTCTAGTTAAGTAAGTGTAGGTATTCACGATCAATTTTGTTATATATTAGCAAAATTTTTTATTGTTTTATTGTTTTAGAATGATTGCTGGACAATTAAGAATGAAGGGATTGAAATGAAGAGGCACGTGTACAGCATATCAGCGGTTGTACGTTCATCGAAACTTTGAAAACGTGAGAAAAGGGGTCAAAAACACTCCGGCATTTTTGCATATGCAGTACGTCGATGCCCCTTTGACCGGATATCAACAATTACGAAGGTATGCAAAGTTGCTTCCATTGTGCCACAGCATCTGTGTTCACTTTGAGTTATACTTCGCACGATTACTCTTCGAAAATGGAAACAGTTGAGTGGATCTTAACATATACTCAGTTCGATGAACCGTTCAATCTCAATGTATGAATGCAGACTAAACTCGAGGTCACGGAACAGCATACCCCGAGCAGTCTTGAGAAAAGGGACGTTGGAAGGGTCTTTTCAACTGGTGCTTTGCATTTCCGAGCATCGTCTATATTTCCAAGCAGGAGCAGGATTTCCGAGTACGAGCCACCATTTTTTTTGTCTGAATCTCGGTGTTATGCACCTTTAGAACGTGCAGCAAATTGTATCATGCTAAACGAATCGCTTTTGGAAGTGCAAACAAGGCAATTTGTATTCTCCAGTGTTCAAATGTATCATTCGATTGAGATTAAATTAAAGCTTAAAAGGATGTAGAAAAAAGCAAAAACAAACCACTTGTTCAGAAGTTTACTGTCGTTGATGCACCGCCTTTTACGCCACCTTATTTCACACGTTAAACTACTTATTCGTGACTCTTGTTAATTGCCGGAATTCTTCAGACACAAGCAATTATGTTGGTCGGTTGTGTGTGTCATTCTGTGCGTCTGTCTGTCTGTTTGTGTGTTTGTTTGTTTACCCTGTAGCAGCCACACCGTTTCGGCTATCATGACCAAACTGGGTACAGACGTCGGCCATGGTCCAACTTAGACGCTTGTCGTTTTTGGTGAATCTAGGTCAAAGGTCAAGGTCAAGGTTACCGAAAAACCGAAATTCTTATTTTCGCAATAACGTCCGGTAAAATGGTCGTATCGACTTCAAACCAAATCCAAAATGTGCATCTTCCAATTCTGCATCCAACCACATGTCTCATTGTGGTGTCACACCAACACCCTTCTTAGCGGTCGGAGGTCGAATGTCAGGGGGGGGGGGTCGGGTCAAAACTTTCAAATTGCGATAAAAACGTCATTTCAAGTCCGATTGACTTCCAAGTTATGATCATGACCAAAATAAGTGCTATAACTCATTAAACAGTAGCACTATCGACTTATAAGAACCAAATTGATTTCCAGGTTTTTGTTTTTTCAGAGATCATGGAGATATGACAAAGTTATTCCGGCAATTCGTTGCTCAAAGAGCAATTTCATTTGTTTGTTTGTGTGCACGATATGTCAAAATGTTGAATACGGATCCGGATTAAATTTTGTGGATAAGTTAGGTGTGTGACAAGGACAAACTGATTCGATTTTGGTGAAGATCCGAATCTGGATCTGGATAAGAGAATTATTTAATTTTTAAAGTAATTCTTCACCATTGAGAGATTGGGCCAAAAACTATACATAGCGTGAAATTACAAAAAATTATTGGGCCCGATATGTTCTCGTGGATCAGGCATTGCGTGGCGGAGGTATGCGCTCTACCGAGAGCCCTTCTAGTTCATGTTATCTTGAAGTCTTGAATGTTATCTTGAAGTCCATCCATCCCTTCTTGAAGTCTTAGTTGGGCTGAAGTGAGCTTTGTGCCAATATATTTGCACACTCAAGTGATTTTCAATATTGAATATAATGGTATAACGCAAATTTGATCATGATTATTACAAGAATTGATGTCCATCGAACAGTCAGCAGATTGTTTGTTGCGTTATCTGGCACACCGGCATATCCTGTTTACAATACAATAGCGTAATCTTTTCTCCGAGAATACTCATCGTGGCAAAACCTGATGCACCCAGCACGACGAGTATTCTCTGAGTCGGCAGTCAACGTGTTGAAATACACAATTCAAAGCAGAGAGAAGTCTCTGAAATTGTAATCAGAATTTAAGATCATGCTTTTTCAGCTATACACGTCGTCGGTCAAAGCACCTACCATATTCCTCAAGCAAAGTGATGATGGACCGCTTGTAGCGGCCAATGCGTGCACCATGCGTTGGATCATGAAGCTCCACTTCAAACTGTTGTGGGTCAGTTGCATATGTCGAAATGCCTTTTGGCGCCAGGATGGAGAGTGGGATTTTAGTCTCAGTATTATCGGAATCAAAATGCAGCACACCTTCTGCAGGCAGGTAGTCCTGTAAAGGTACACTGCAATCAGCCTCTCGTTCAACACCTTTCAGCACACTAATGATGCAGGTTCTCCATCTTATCTTATGAAGGCAATATTTCCTGAAGTATTGACTGAGTTTCCGAAAGAAAAGTAAGCTACCAAAGGTACTTTTACTCAAAACCCCATTCTCATGTAATGAAAGTGTATATATATCAATGTTTTTTGGAAATGTACCCTGGGGGGGAGAGCATACATGTACACGTAGGAGATCCGAGTACGAGTTATTTCATTACTTTATGTCGAGGTAGACCTTTTCCCCCTGGTAGAAGGGTTTGGGGTAGACATGCATTGAGGTGAGTTTGTGTATCCCAGGTGTGATGTCTTCCCCCCTTCCCTCTGCTCATTTCAATCCTTTCAATACACCATCGCTCAATTCAACAACCCCTCTTTCATCCCGTCAAACTTTCTTTCAACCTCGCAGGTTTATTCTCATCCTTCGGTGCGTCTGTCTTCCTCACCACTCAAATTCACTCGTTATTTTAATATTTACCACCAACTACCCGTCGCTCACCGTAAACAATCGAGCCCATGGACCAACACCGAATTGCTTTCCCACATCCTTCACTGCACTTCCACGTTTGTCTGTGGGATGGCACTTCTCACATGCGATCAGTATGTACAGTAGAAAGAACGTTTGCATGGGAAAGGAGGGGCAGGGTGAGGGCTGTGTTGAAGGCTCCCTCGGGGACAGCGTGATTTTCTGAGAGCTGGATCGAAGACCCGCCCCCATCGGATGCGCATCAATGAGAGAGAGGCTCGCATGAGAGGGAGGGAGAAACGCAAGTCCGAGGAGGAGGAAAAAGCCCAGAGAATGTATGGAACAGAGTCGCCTCAGAGCTTGTCCGACGAGGAGCAGAAAGGAGCGCAGAGTATGAAGGGGAGAAGGAAGGAGCCCATAGTGTGGAGTAGAGCACAACAGAAAGGCCAAAACGCGGCTTGGTTCGTGGGGAGCTGCTTGTCCCGGGTGCACAGCAGAAATGGAGTGGCATGCCGTTGGCACATCTTGGATGCTGGAGAGGACTTGCATTCTGGTTCCGGATGGCTCAGAGATGCCGCTGCATGTACGGAAAGAGTCAACACCACACTCCATTATTTTCCTTTCTCTCAGTTTTTCTTGTCTCTTCCTCCCGGATTGAATGATGGCCATACGTCTTTTTGTCTAAGTAAGATTGTCTGAGAATACATGTTAGGGTTACGTCTGCTCTCCTGTGCCTTTTTGCCTGGAGATGCTCGCTTTAATGATTGCTTGCTTGGTGGATAAAGAGCTGTAAATGATGTGATTATCACCTGTGTGTGCGTGCGTGCACGTGTAAATAAATTGTTTTTGGTTGTTATATCAAATCTGTCTTGATTGTCCTTTCCTTGATTGGTCTGACACAGTGACCAAGCATACTGTAGTTTGATGGGAAGTTGTACCCCACTGATTGGCTCGACATGTTAGCTCGTCAGTACTTGGCAGCTCTGCTCAGCTGCACCTGATCAGGTAAGATAAGATGAGTACGGATCGAGGGCATGAGCCCCCTTGATCCTGCCGATCCAATGGAAAGATAACACATGAAGTAGTGAGAACCCTGCTAGGATTGGCGGTACCAACCGGCATTTGTGTTTGACTCGCAACCAATCAGGCAGCAGAGTTGTGCACAGCTAGTGGACTCAGGGGGAACTTGAGCAATTCCCCTTCATGGTGAACCTCAAACCCCAGGATATATATATATATATATATATATACACGAAGACATCTTCCTGGTGTATACATTTGTCTTTGAGCCATCTATCCTGAGTTGGAATCTCGACCCAGCTATAAACTGACATCCGAGCGTTTCATGTCGTCTCTCAGAAGGATGCCAAGATGGAGGATCCATCTGCCAACACTGGTTATTGGTGGTTGTGACACTGACACGTGTGCACCCACGCACGCACCTCACATTCTATATCTTCATCACAATGTTACCATTTGGTTTCCCTTGGTTTGAACGCCCCCTCCTGATCTCTTGTAAACATAACATTTCATCAGCGCACAAATTATGTTGTCAGAGATTTATAGTGAATTTTTTTGAGAGTAAAACTTTACAGCCAAACGTTTGGCACTGTTGAAGCTTTACATGGTGAGGAATCCATTTCGTCATCACATGAAAGTGGCCGTGGTCTGTAGACCAGGTCGGAACAAATTGTCAGAAAATTTGCAAATCACAAATGCAAATCCAGAATGTTTTAAAAGCGAGATGTTGCATGTTGGTACGATAGAGGTGAACAAGTATTTTGTGGAAGTGTCACAATTCAGAAAGCAAATTCCAATGCAGTAACTCAGGATCAAAGGTATAATGAATGACATGTCATGCAAGGTGCCAATAGCCAATAGGTAAGATCATTAAGTCGTTGTTGACGACATTTACTACAAGCCTCACTATCTGGTTCATTTCAAGTTCAAGCTGGCACGAGCTGGCACGTGCACTGTTCAAGCTGGCACGAGACATAATTGGAGAAAAAGTATGGAGCACTTTTTTTTTTTTTTTACTGCAAACCATTCCAATGCTAGACAGCAAAATTATTGTAGTTTTTATGGAAAGATAAATCAAAATAACAGAACACAGGTGTAGTGAAAATGGCATAAGTGAATTCAAGGCACCGAGACTTGCCTCATTAGCAATGGCAGAAAGATCATGGGTGCGGTATTGCACAGTTGCTGGTTCCGACTCGTTGATTTTTCTTTGGACAGGCACCATAACCTCCTCCTTACGTTTTCTGAAGATGTACTCTGGCTTCACAATACCCACAATGCTACTGGCTGTGGAAAACAAAACAAAACAATGGACACAAATGTAATACAGGACACAACTATCGACCTTTGGATTGACAGCAAAGTTTGGTTTATGCTCCTTCCTTTGTGAACCAATCTTTCCAGTTTCACATCATGCTAAATGCACTGGCTGAAGCTAATGTACGGTATGTGTATGTATATATATATATATATATATATATATATATATATATATATATATATATATATATATATATATATATATATATATATATATATATATGTGTAACCCCTTCTCCCATTCCCCTCTACCCCTTCACACATTTCCCTCGATCCATTCATCCACTCTCACTTATACCCCTTCTCTCAGTACCTTTTCTCCCCCTTCACCCCTGAGCACAAGTTGTAGTTTTCAGCGAATTCAACTCACCGGGGCAAGAGTGCCGATACATAGAAGTCAAACAAACAAACAAACAAACAAACTCCTCGAATAATCCTGATGATTTCCAATGTCTATGGTTTCATGCAGAGAATCGACATATTATATGACATGATGACTTGTAATCGCCACTGCCACCAGAAATAGTGCTACATGACACCTGCGCATGATTCAGCCTTGGCAACTCACTGTGATGATTTTTATAGGGGTGGAGTCAGGCCAGCTGTCCAGCCAATGGGTGAAAAGCAGTGGGAAGGAGTCAGGGCAGCAGAACATTGACCCATGTACAATATGTGATATTTTTGAAGTTTATAAAGGGCACAATTGAAAAATTGACAAAACTCATCAAAATAAAGGCAAAAGGTTTCAGGTGAATATGTTAAAGGGTATGGGGAAAAAGTGTGAAAACCACAGGTGGGATGGATGGACGGAGAGACGGAAAGCAAACCTATAGTCCCCTCTGGTAATTCCAGTAGGGGACCAATCATGGCAGTTGGGAGAAATATTATACAAACCAGGACACCGCTCTCGGCCCGTGTCATCCAACTGGCAAATGGCACATTGATTGCTGCCTCTCAACAGCATAAAAGAAAGAGCATTAATGGCCCCATGTCATGTGTGCTAACCTTCATGATAGATGAGTTCCCTTATAAGAAACTTCAATTCAAATGAAGCTAATGGGGCCATAAAGCCTATGCAATGGTGACCAACCTGTGGCTCTTTTTTTTCTGTGCTCTATCCTTTTTAAAGGTTGAATGTCAAGCAAGGAAGCAGGAGGTACCGTTTTCAAGCTTTTGGCATGATTCAGGCGAGGTTAAAACTGCCAACCTCCCAGACTTAGAGTAGAAGCTCTAACCATGTAGTACGAGGCGTCGTATGTACGACGATGTTGTACGAGAGGCGTGGTATGAGAAAACTATCTTGCTATATATTGTAAACCGTGGTGTCTGCCTGTGCATTCATCTGTCTCCCGTTTACGGCGGCCACTTCCCATGCTGCATTTGAAAAGCTGCTGATTGGTAAATTTACATTTTCATTTCACTTTTCTTGATGCAATATAGTCAGTCACTTTACTGCCTCTTCCAGTAATCTTTAAAATCAACATGAACATCCGGATTAATGCTGGTGTTGCCTTAGTGGTTAAGGCTTGGGACCTTATGGTCCTGAGTTTGAGCTACTGTCAACCATTCAATTAACACCAGGTGGGGTTGACTCAACCTATCATCATTCTGAGGTCAGCAAAATGAGTACCAGTGTACTGGGGTCGTAACCATTCAGGGTAACTTGTGTCGGAGTGGTGACCCATCCAGGATTGCACTCTTTGCCAATGAAACTGCCTTGGCAGCCCTATGTGCCTTTATGGCATGAAAGGAATGGTACTATTATTATTATCATTATTATTACTAGTATGTGCCCATACGTGCAAAAAAAAACAAAAAAAAAACTTTCAAACCACGTGCCAGAAACAAACACACAGGCCGTTCCTTCACTCTCGCATGCCCGTACGTGCGTGGCCATACGTGCAAACCAGAAAAACTCAAACAAATACACAGGCCGTTCCTTCGCTGTCGTAAACGACGACTGGATGGGGGCATTGTGTTTATCTATAAATGCGCATAAGAAATTGAGAAATTATTAGAATACATTGAGTCATCACTATCCGGAAGTGGTGCGTTCCCGTACGGAATGTTCACATGCATTCCACGAATTATCGCTTGCATTGAAGTAACAACTGCTGTGATACTTCCACACACAGAGTTAATTAAAATCCAAATTAAAATCAAGTTTACCTCCCTGTCTTTGCTTGCCATGACATTCGCTATCATTGACCATTGCCACTCGTACGCCACGGTAACTAAATGGCGCCCTTTCCCTATCGGCCACGCCTACGCAGCAACGTGTCTTGTCATTGGTTTGGTAAATAAATGGCCATAACTTAGGAAGCACTTGTCCGATTAATATCAAATCCTGAAAAGGCACATACTCAGGTCCCCAGCAATATAGCTGGGCAAGTTTCAATTACATCGGACCAGTGGTTGTCGAGAAACAGCGGTCAGACACACACACACACACACACACACACACACACACACACACACACACACACACACACACACACACACACACACACACACACACACACACACACACACACACACACACACACACACACACACACACACACAGATTGCTGGAATTATAGATAGATTATTATTATTAGTAAACATCTAGATTAAAGTAGATTTAATACAGATCTTCATGGAGTAAAACAATTTAAAATAACTGCATTCTGCCCTCTTTTTAGACAAATCCAAGCTCCCACACCTGATGTTGCATCACCATTTCACACTGGGCAGTATAAGTAGCTCAGAGCTTTGGCTCTGAGTGAAACCAAGAGTGCAACGTAATTAACCTTTTATTTATAAAGTCCATGAAATAATTTAAATTGAGAGATTAACTGAAACTTTTCTCATCAAGGGTACTTTTGCTTGTACAATATAAATTAAAGAAAAGAA
>NC_140962.1:6611137-6741137 GCF_056783735.1 Eptatretus burgeri | reverse complement strand
AAAAAAAATATATATATATATATATATATTATGCAGGTTGTGTTAACCAAAGTTGTGTAAAAATGCAACCTTTTACCTTTTTCCAGAGTTTGGCTGAGTCCTGTAAACAAAACAAAACGAGGAAACAAACAAGTTGACAGCATGGTTCAGGAGTGGCAAAAACACAAAATTCATCGTACATGGGTCTTAAAGTCAACAAATCAATCAAGTAGAACAGCGATTCATAAAACGGAATGCATGATGATAAAGACTTGCAAAAGCAGGACAACCGGGTAAAGGTATTTGGTCATGAGCACACCTGAGCACAGTGTTTTGCACGCTGTGCGTTCCGACGATGTCCAAATAAGCACCGTTAAGCTGGGGGTGGGAAGAACATGGTTTCAATGAGTCTCACAAATGAAAATACAATTTGGTGAAGTTTTGTTTATAGCTTCGGAGATTGCAGAGCAAACATACGTTTTCCTCCACTTCCTTAACCAGGGCTTTGTACTCGTAACTCTCAGGCTGTGTGAAACTGTCACGCATGAGCTCCATAAGACGGATTGTAATTCCGTGG
Source organism: Eptatretus burgeri (assembly GCF_056783735.1). NCBI lineage: Eukaryota > Metazoa > Chordata > Myxini > Myxiniformes > Myxinidae > Eptatretus > Eptatretus burgeri. The sequence goes on along the minus strand of NC_140962.1, from coordinate 6,740,581 downwards.
TGCACTGTGAGAACAACAGAATCAAGAAACCAATCAGGATATAGCACAGGTTAAAAAAAGAGCAAAAACAGATTTGATCCTTCATTTAGATGACAGACGTCAAATCCACAGCAAAGAAAAAAGAAAAAAATATTTATATATATACATCTAATGACGTCATTACAAGCGAGTAAGTTTCTGGCTTAATAACAAAATGCACAATCAAAGATGTCATCAAGTAAAAGAGACATTCCAACTCATGATTGGATCCAAATGAAACTTTGTCTTGACATGAATAGTTCAAAAAGTGACATATTAATCAATTAATTCATTCATTCATCTGCAGCACCTGAGTGTGCACGGTTCCACTGAGTGAAGCTGTGCTACTCATGCAGAGCCCTCTCTTGGTTAGGTATGGGATTTAGAATTTTGCCAGGTTTGAAATTTTGTGACCATGTCGGCGATAATTCACATATTCTCTGTTAAAAGGAACCGTGAGATATTAGACATCCACTAGCAATTAATGATAGGAGAATGTCCATCCGAAGAATGGCATAATAATTGATGCTCATTGGGTGTTGCAAACAATAGTTTGACAGTTTCTTCCATTAGTTCAATGACCAGCCAGAATAGGTGTAACCATGATGGAAACACCTTTCAGAAAATTACTGGATAACTATCTCGATGACGGAATAATGGTCAGCTGATGATCTCGTCAATAATAAGGGGTGTGTGTGTGTGTGTGTGTGTGTGTGTGTGTGTGTGTGTGTGTGTGTGTGTGTGTGTGTGTGTGTGTGTGTGTGTGTGTGTGTGTGTGCGTGTAACATGGGGGCTGCAAAAGTAGGTATACAGTAAGGATTATACCAGTATTACAATAGTGGTGCTCGGATTCATTTAATACTATAATTCATTTAATTCTAAAAATATAAAACATTTGAGGGATTAATATGTTTATTGTTGATATGTTTATGATTGATATGTTATTATTGGTATGTTATTATTGATATGCTTGTATAATCAATAAAATACGTTTTGATTTTCATTACTGTATACCTACTTTTGCAGCCCCCTGTATATATATTTGTGAAATTAAAGCATCAAATGATTGATCAAGAATATATTTACTGATTTAACTGTTCTCGATGAACCCAAACTTTAAGTCGCCATGATAGATGGAGATATTTTTGAGAATCTTATTGTAATGGAGCCAACGCAGAGGTTCCAAACCCGGCTTTTTCGCTGGTTCAAAGCTCCGATAACTGGCCACACTGGGTCAGCGGATGAGTGCGTGCTCTCACCTTGCTCCGGTGCAAATACTCCAGCACAAGCTCTGAAAAACTGAGAAGGGTACTCGGGCAGGAGTGCCTGCTATAGTAATTCTTAATGAACTAATTAATTGATTCCTAAAGTTAAACCTACATAACAAATAGTCTGCCTAACTGGTGCGTTATGAATCAAGGAAAATGCTTCAACTTCCACCCTCAGTTAAGGGAATGTGATGCTTTTGTTTTGTGAGCGCACTTATAAACAGTCAAAACCCTTTTCTGCCAATTTACCACCAAGATGGTGACAAGAAATGCTTATCAGTGAATAACAGGTAATAGTTCTGAATCCCAGGAAAGGGGGAATTGGGGGGGGGGGGGGAAGGTTCATCGATGATGATCAAGTCATGTAAACCTACCAATCTCTTCATTTTTAGGTTGAGGTTGATATTGCGATTGAACATTATCTGTGACATTCCATTCCACGACATCAGGGCCGTCCAATGGGCCATCACGATCGAGTGGTGTGTCAACGTAGTCTGTCGTCAATTGTTTTTGGTTGAAGATGTAACTATCCTTCTTGAAGCCAACTGTTCGTCCTGTCAACAAAAATTGTTTGCATTTTAAAAAATACCAGCATAATGTTCTGCAGTATATGCCCACCAGTTTGAGTAAATACGTCACAGAGATCATACAAATTGGCGAAAATTCGAATTGGCAAGCCCTCTGCCACCAGCCAGCTCACGAGACGGAATGCAATATATTGTTACATTTGTGGGGGGAGTGGAGGGGCTACGTATTCCATAAAGCAGATCGGAATGTATAGAATCGCATGGTCCACGTATGAGTAGTTAGCCAATGTTGATGTAATAAGTAAGGACACGTCAGCTTAAGGAATGTTTTGTTTGAATGTGCACCATACAGAGGGTGGTGCATGGTAATAATTAGTTAGGGATTATGGAAAAGGAAATTGTGTGTATAACTTCTCTGTAAACCTCCACTGGGGATGCCAGGAGACTTGGCAAGAAAGAAAGAGAGGAGTGGAGCTATGAACGCCTCCAGGGGCGGCATGACGGACACCTTCGGGGGGTGGGGTGTTGCCCGGGGAGAAGAGGGAGGAGCTGACAAGCGCGGGAGGGATCGTGCGAGTTCTGAGGAGAAAAGATGGTTGAGGTAAATCTGAGGAGAACAGAGCGGGAGACAAATCAAGTGAGTTAGTGACCGAGGAGAGCCTAAAAAGAAGGACCATAGAGATCTGAGGACAGAGAGAGAGAGAGAGAGAGAGAGAGAGAGAGAGAGAGAGAGAGAGAGAGAGAGAGAGAGAGAGAGAGAGAGAGAGAGACAGACAGACAGAGAGAGAGACAGAGAGAGACAGATAGAGAGAGACAGACAGATAGAGAGAGACAGACAGATAGAGAGAGACAGACAGATAGAGAGAGACAGACAGATAGAGAGAGACAGACAGATAGAGAGAGACAGACAGATAGAGAGAGACAGACAGATAGAGAGAGACAGACAGATAGAGAGACAGACAGAGAGATAGACACAGAGAGAGACAGACACAGAGAGAGACAGGCACAGAGAGAGACAGACAGAGAGAGAGAGAGAGAGACAGAGAGAGACAGACAGAGACAGAGAGAGACAGACAGAGGAGAGAGACAGACAGACAGACAGAGAGAAGAGAGAGAGAGAGAGAGAGAGAGAGAGAGAGAGAGAGAGAGAGAGAGAGAGAGAGAGAGAGAGAGAGAGAGAGAGAGAGAGAGAGAGAGAGAGAGAGAGAGAGAGAATTTGTTGCTCTGAGGCTTCTGAGGAGATCATCTGCCTGCCTCTGTGTGTTTTTGTCGTGCCTCGCCTCGTTCATCGTCCCTGAATCCTGCTATGTGCCATCACCGCCTGTTCATCTCCCCATCGTCCCGCTCGCCCACCAACAGCTGTTTTGTCGCTTTCCCGTCTGTGATTAAATCTGGTGTGTGACGCCATCGCTTTTATTCACATCCTATACAATTGTTACAGCGCGGTGACATCGCGCTGTTATATAATTGGCTATTCTGTCCTGTGTCTTCTGTCACACTTATGGCCGCGTACGTCCCTTTGATCTGAGGGCTATAAATAGAAATTTGTCCAACGTCACAACTCTTCCCATCATGCATGCTAATTCACCGTGTCTACATTTAAATTTTATAACTGCAAAATTGTTTCATCATTCTTAACCTTTTGCTGCTCCCAGCCGCGCGATATCAAAGTATTCGCTTCTTGTTCCATTTGTATTCAATATGCTAAGAAATATTACATTTGTTAATAAACATTGAGTGCTCAACATGCACATTTAGCCATGGTTGTCTTTCTGGACACATATTATACAACTAGCATGATGAAGTAACTGGCTTACAATGCTGTCAACAAAATGGCATCATGCGTTGATGTCTGGCTTTCCCAATTAATTTAGTGCAGTACATTAATACGAGTCATTTCAATGTATGTACTTCTCGCTCTCCCTTCCCACCAAACCCAATTTCTGATCTTTCCCCTAATTCCCCCTCCCTCTACTCCTTGTGCATTAAAAAAAAAATAAACACAACAAACCTTTCAATATTGGTGGAACCTTGTGGTAGCCCTGTAAGAAAAGATAAATAAATTAGATTTATAAAAAAAAAAATTCAACATGATGTTGAGAACAAAGCAAAATCAATTGTTAATTTAAACCCTCAAAACAACAAACGATGAGTTTAACAAGAGCATGCTGAAATTGTCACATTGTTAACTGCTTTTGGTATTTATTTGGTGAATAATTGCTTTTGTCAAAGATTTCATTAAAATAGTTTGTTGCTCTGTTAATTCCGGATACGGGGTTCTCGTCCCATATTATATTCTGAACATAACACCCTCCTTGCAGTTTATGTATGGCAACATCCACAGCATTTTGCTGTGTTTTTAGAGTTTAAAACAAAGTTCTGAAAAATTGAAGATCTGTAAAATTTACTGCAGACCATAAGTCTAGATGTGGAAATGCTGAGGCAACCAAGAAAAAAAAAAAAATCTGCCAAATCCTTGTGCCATAAATCAACTTGAAATCCCACAATGAATGAGTCGGCGTCGTCCGTGCAAAACCTAAATCCACATCAATGTACATCGTTGTTGTGTGAAGTCGTCATGAGGAATAGCAACGGAAGCTACAAATTTTCCCATTTTACATGAAAAGAAGACGAAATGCAGAGAAACGTTGTGAAGGTTATTTAACGGTTAGTATTACATTTCAAAGACTAGAAAAAGCAATCAGAGATTGCAGACCCTCACGAGGACTTGTAGTGCATGTAGTGCATTTTACATGGTGTTTGTGTGCCGGTGTGCTTTTGAAGGTGTGTAGATGATCAATTGATAGAGCAGACAAACAGATATTTTCAGTTTTGTTGCATCGATTTACGTTACAATCGTATCTATTTAATAGACATACTCATGTTCCAACAGTATATTTTATGAACGTACGCACGTTCTAATAGTACGTATTGTATATTTAAAAAAAAAAAACAGGTTCCTAACACAACATCCTATATATAGATGTAGTCACATTTTAATAGGACATCCTTTATAGACATATTCACATTATAGGAGAACGTACTTTATCGACCTACTTGCATTTTCATTATACATACTTTATAGACGTACTCAGTTCAAAAAAGGACAACACGTAATACTGGCCACCACCTGGTGGCGTTTATGGCCGATGTGAGAACATTATGTGCCAGACACACAAATGAACAAACTAATTTGAAATCACTCATAGAGCGACAATTGGCGAAACATTACTAATCAAACACCGTTGCAGCATATCCTCCGCTGTCTAAGGGCTGGGAAAATGAGAGGCAAAGAGGGACTCAAGTTACCTGTGGATTGCCAGTTGACCAAAATCAGAGAAAAGTGAGTCTCCATTCCCCAGGTTCAGGTCAGGTATGGGAGCATGTGCCAGAACAGCGCGTCGCTGCGTCCACTTTCCGCCGGTACTCCGGGGGCCTCCGTCTGGCCATCCCCCAGGCAGATGCCAGGCCCATCCCCATCTCCTTGAGATGATGGTCAACCTGCTGCAACCATGAGGCACGTGGTCGGCCCACTGGCCTCCTCCACTCATGAGACTCCCTCGCTGAGAGAATCTGGTGAGCAGGATCAGCGTCAGGAAAACGAGCCACATGTCCATACAGCCGCAGCTGACGCTCACGGACTATGCAGGTAACAAATCTCATCCGAGTCTCTCTCAGCAACCGCTCGTTGGACACAAAATCCGACCAGCGATAGCCAAGGATTCTCCGAAGAGACCTGGTACCAAAGGAATTAAGTCTCCGTCTCAGATCCTTGGTCAAAGTCCAAGTCTCGCACCCATAGAGCAAGACTGGAAGTACCAAGGACCTGAAGACTCGGACTTTCGTCCTCCCGCACAGGTACCGGCAGCGCCACACCCCATGATCCAGTGAATCCATGACTCCCCAGGCCCGACCCAGACGTCTATTGACCTCCGGCTCACAACCTGCGGAGACATGAATATCACTGCCAAGGTAAGTGAATCTATCCACGACCTCAACATCCTCACCACAAACAGACACAGACAGGACAGCAGCATCCAAGATGTCACCGAAAGCCTGGATCTTTGTTTTGACCCAAGAAATCCGTAATCCCAACGGCTCCGACTCCTCATTCAGCACCTCGAGGGCCCCCAAGAGGATGTCTAAAGTCTCCGCAAAGATGACTGCATCATCTGCAAAATCAAGGTCCGAGATCTTGACATTGCCAAACGATGCACCGCAACTTGATCTCTCCGACATCCTCCCAAAAATCCAGTCCATACAAGTGCTGAAAAGTGTGGGGGCAAGTACACATCCCTGACGAACTCCAGTAACAACTGGAAATAAGTCAGAGGCGGTACCACCACACTTCACAGCACTCTCAGTACCAGAGTAGAGTTCAGACATCAGATCGATCAGTTTCGGTGGCACCCCACGAAGACCAAGAATCCTCCAGAGGACATCCCGATTCACTGAATCGAACGCTTTACAGAGATCAACATAGGCTGCAAGCAGCCCCTGCCGAAACTCTCGTCTGCGTTCAGTGAGGACACGAAGAGCAAGGATACGGTCAATCGTTGACCTCTTTGGTGTAAAGCCTGACTGCTCTGGACGCTGGTGCTCAAGCAGATGGTGGCGAACCCTATCAAGAATTATCCGAGCAAAGACCTTGCCCGGCACTGAGAGCAGCGTCACCCCTCGGTAGTTGTTGCAGTCTTGGCGATCACCCTTCCCTTTCCAGAGAGGGACAACAAGGCCCCTCTTCCAGTCAGTTGGGATGATGCCTGTGTTCCAGGCAGAGCACAAAACTGCATGCAACGACGCGAGTGCAGCATTTCCACCAGCCTTGAGAAGTTCAGCATGGATGCCACAGATCCCTGGAGCTTTGCCCCGTTTCAACTGGTTCACCGCAGCCCGTGTTTCCACAAGCGAAGGTGGACCACAGTTGATTCGAGGGTCAGCAACAGGGATTGTAACACCCTTGACGTCCAACTCGACAGCTGGGGGATCAGCCTGGTACAACCGCTCAAAGTAACCGGCCCAGCGGGCCTTCACTTCAGACTCCTCTGTCAAGAGCCTACCACTCTCTGCTCGAACTGCATTGCTCCGAGGGATGGGCTTGGATGAACGTAATGCGCGAATTCCCCTGTAAGCGGGACGAGAATCACCTGTCCACAGGTGATGCTCTACCCCCTCACAGATTCCTCGCACATAGGCCTCCTTGTCCACCCTCAGTGCACGTACAGTTTTACGCCTCAGCTCCCTGAACAGCTCAGCTCTGCCATTCAGCCTGGCCCTGCGACTCTGGTCAATGGTATCCAGTGTCCCTTGAGAGACAAAATTCTTCTTTGCCCTGCGGTGAACTCCAAGGCATCCACCGGCAACATCAAGGACGGTGGTCTTGAAGGTGCTCCACAACTCTTCAGGACCCCCCAAAGCACCCAGACCGCCCAAGTGTCCACTCAGCCTGTTCGCAAACTCCTCAGCTACTCTCTCATCCCTGAGCTTGGCAACATCCAGCCTAGGCTGGGATGGTACCATTCTCCAGGATTTAAGGTGCAGCTTTAGAGTTGCTACAACAAGCCTGTGGTCAGTATTGAGGAACTGAGCACTCCGGTAGACCCTGCAGTTCTGGATCATCCTCCAACGACCGTCAATGAGGACATGGTCAATCTCCTTTGCCACACCGCCAGCGTTGGAATACCAAGTCCAGCGATGAGCTTGTGGGCGCTGAAACCATGAACCAGCCACCCTAAGTCCATGACTTCTTGCAAAGTCAAGGAACTTAGTGCTATTCTGGTTCATAGTTCCTGACCCATGGGGACCAACACACACCTCATAACCATCCCTATCAGTTCCAGTCGATGCATTGAAATCCCCCAAGACTAGAAGTGTATCTCGTCTGGGGCACTGATCAACCACAGACTCGAGTGTGGCGTAGAATGCATCCTTCACGGTGAGATCACTCGCCTCAGTCGGAGCATAAATAGAGACCAGGGAAATGACACCTAAGGAGTGACGAATCCTTAATCTCATAATACGCTCGTTGACCGGTGTTACCTCAATTATCATTGGGGTCAGCTTATTGGACACAGCTACAGCAACTCCTTGGGTATGGTAACCATCAGAGCGACCAGACCAATAGTAGGTGTAACCACCCACCATTATCTCGCCGCAATCCGGTCTCCGAACCTCAGAGAGAGCTGCAATCCCGATGTCCAAACGCTTGAGCTCAGATGATAACAGAGACAGGTGATCATCCTCTCTTAGGGATAGGACATTCCAGGCACCCACCCGAAGGGACCGCCTCAGGTTAACCCAAGGAGACCGCCGTCTGGTGGACGACACCTCAGCACCACTCCGACACACTCTCCCGCAATCTGACCCAGGGATGTTACCCCGTGGTTTCCCTCCTATCAAAGATTGGGGGTCCCGAAGGCTTTGCCCCAATCCCATCATCCGGTGAGCTGCCCTGCGAAGGGAAGCTGCACAGGAGGTACTCCCACGGAGTGGGTTTTCAGATTTTTTTGCGTTTTTGCGTTTTGCGGAATGAAGCGTTTTACGGTGGCTGGAGTGCAAATCCTGCCACCAACCTCCTAATAAGAAGTAACCCAACTGCAGGAGGACGTCCGCAGACACAGTTGGGCACTAGATATGGATGGCCGTTGGCTCACAAGGAGCTCCTCCGCCCTTTGACAGGTTTTGTTTTTAATCCTGCTGGGTGTCCATATCCAAACACCCTCCTCACCAGAAAACCTGGTGGGGGAGACGGTTTAGTCGCCGACAACCCGACCATGGAACAGGTTAGTACAGGTTTACATGGTACCTGTAGCAGGTCACAGATCGAACCTGACCTGACAAGAGTCAGGTTACGGGAAAACAATGAATTAATAATATGCCGTTTTCGAGCTGAGAGACCCAGTCCCGGTTCCACTATGCGATGGAACCTGGACATCGCGTTGCATGAGCTGTAACCAGATGTCACACCTGTACAACCACAGCAACCATAAGAGATCAATCATGATCACGCTATGACCCAATCACTAAATAGGCCAAATTAGTACAACATTGTGTACATGTATGCCTGGTGTTGGCTTAATGGCTAGAGTGGTGGGCTTGGGATCCGAGGGTCCTGAGTTCAAATCATACTTGTGTCCAATAGCCCAGGGAAACTGCTTCGGCAGCACCAACGCTCTGCACAGAGTATGGTCCCAATGGATGGATGGATGGTGGACATGTGTAATATGTAAATTGATGAGACAAGAGTACATGCATTGATAATAGCAAGGGGCATAAAATCACTTTTTAGTACACTGACCTCATGGGGTGGAAAATATTGTTATTTTTGATCCAGCACCCTTAGTTTCCAAGATATCAGCCAAAATGTGTTATAAACATTATGATTACAGGTAAACTTTCAAGTCCATACGCTTAGGATATCTGTTGGTTTTACGTCATAAGTTCAAATTAGAAAGTTGTTGGAAATTGAACAGAGATCATTTTTGGCATCAACCCGAAGTCGAAACCACTTCCGCTTCCGCAGTTATCACCATAAACCACGGACTTCTTATAATAACCTGGACCAGCAACGGCCTCTGTCGACTGAAGTCAGAGGTCGACTGAAGTCGCCATGTTGCGTTGCCAATCCGAATTCACAGATTGAATGTATTAATCTGTCCTGAATTTCTCGCTGGAAACAACATTTTTGTACAGCTTAATAAGAAGAACAGGATTTTCATTTCACTAACAACAGTCTCCGCCACCCATTATCACTACCAAGCTAATATAAGCTCTGCAGCACGAATCAATAAGGTGAGTGAGTACGAGGTGTCACAATTCTCATGAATGATTATCATATCATATGTCATATGATCTGATGATAATCAATGTAATGTGTTGATGATAATCAATGTAATGTGTATAGCTAACCCCCTCTGGCCTATAATATTTGTATTATTATAGGCCATAAGGCAGTAGCTTTCAGCTACCCCTTATAATAATAGGCCTTATGGCCTATAATTAATAATATATCGACCAATCATCAAAACATTAAACAGACATCGGACAACCTTAATAAATATGATCTATAATCAACAGACTAACATATGGCCTCCTATTAATATGTGTATATTATAGAGGGTATCTTTCTGTAGTAGGTCGAAGCATATTGAACCAGTACCAGCCTCATTAATGTTTTCATGATTGATCAATATATTATAGGCCATAGTGGGTAGCTTAAAGCTACCCTGTATGGCCTATAATATATTGATCAATCATGAAAACATTGAACAGACATTGGACAACCTTCATAAACATGATCTATAATCTACACACTAATGAGACTGGTTTAATATGCATTGACCTAAAGAAGATGACGATCAACTATTATAATCGCAGTAGGTTGAAACATAAGACATGTTGAAACCTAGGAGAAACACTTCAATGCAAATGGTTAGTAAACTATTGATGTGCAAATAGGATCAGTTTGCTGAATTTTTTCCTGATGGGTTTATCTTTCAATCCAGTGTTCATGGTTCGAACAACATGGTGGAGACGAGTCTTTGTATAGCACTCAGAGATGTGCTGTACGAGAGAAAATACATGATTACGGTCTGCCTCCGTCTCAAACATGTGATCACTGATATCAAGATAGATACGACCCCCTAACCCTAAGGCGCGTAGGAAGCAAAATGATTTTGGGGGTAACATCGGGTTAGGTGGACCGCGGAGCCAGGACCCTCGGAATAGGGAGGGCCTGTGCCCCCAAATGGACGAATATTGTGAGCTACCCGCCCAACTATTTACGCAGCCACGGCGGTCGATGGGGGGGAATGAATCTCCAGAAAAAAAATTGAATTTTAGACGCCTGGAAAACTCATTTCCGGCGTATTCCTGGATAATATCGTTTTTTTTACATTTTCTTTCAAATTATCGACTGTATTTTGCCATCATTTAGATTGTTATACTGGCGTTTAGCGTTTAAATTGTAACTTCTTAAAATAATACTCTAAAAAGACATTGATGATTGAAAGAGAAAAAAAAGCATCAATAATCGCATTCTTTCTGATGAAAGGTGCATGTGGGGCTCTTCCCAGACTTCCGAACGCCACGCACTGTGGCATTTTTACGTTTATCGGTTCAAAATACTGGCAAAATAGTAAAAACTCTTCATGCATCTACAGTTTTTTTGAATTGCGCGCGACGAGCGAGTGGCAATGCAACATGGCCGCTGAGCCATTTCCGGTGACTTCAGTTCTCACTGCTGCGAGTAGATGGCATTGCTGGTCCAGGTTATTATAAGAAGCCCGTGCCATAAACTTGTTTTACGTTTTTGCAACGGCACGTCATAACGCATCGGCTGATTTTTTTTTTTTATGAAACTTTTTCGCGAGCAGTCGCAGGGACGGTGCCGACAATCTGCAAAAAATTTCAGAATGATCAGCTGAGCGGTTTGAGCTGCGAGTGAGCCGACAGACAAACAAATGAAAAAAAAAATCACTCAAAGAGCGATCCTTGGCAAAACAGAACAAAGTAGATCGGCACTCGGTAGAGCGCATACCTCAGCCAGGCTGAACAGTTTATGTTTTGTATCTCACTGATAGGATCTGAACCAAAATCGAATTGGCTTGTTATTGTCACCCAACCAACTCATCCACCTGGTTTTGTCATAACTCGTCCATAACATTTTGAGATATCATCAAATACAGGATATAGTTTTTTGGCCGATATCTCAATTTTAGAAATTCGGTCTATGTTGACCTTTTGACCTCAAAAATAATTTGTGGTTGAATTCAGTGACTTGATATGCAAATATCATGCCTGGTGTTGGCTTAATGATTAGGGTGGTGGGCTTGGGATCCTCAAATCCTTCGTTCAAATCCCACTCGGCTGTTGAATTAATACCAAGTGGGGTTGACTCTGCTTGTCATCCTTCTGAGGTCGGCAAAATGAGTGCCAGCTTGTTGGTATCCTGTGTCGGAACGGCGACCCGTCCAGGATTGTGTCCAATAGTCAAGGAGACTACTAAGGCAGCACCAATGCTCTGCACGGACTTTAGTTCCAATGGAATGGAATACGCAAATCCTGTTCAAATTTCAAGTCAATCAGATGAAAATTGAGGATTTTAGAAATTCTACTCACATTGTTGACCCTTCGTCCATGATGACCTCAAAAATAATTGGTGCTTGAATTTAAAGAGGCAAGTTGAGAAAATAACTCAGCAAGCCAAAAGAGAGCATGAGAAGGATATGGATAAGAATATTAAACATAATAACAAGGCTTTCTTTAAGTATATCAGGGGGAAAGAACAGGTGAGGACCAGTGTGGGCCCATTGAGGAAAAGCACCAGGAGAGTGGTTAGTGATGAAAGTGAGATGGCAGGCTTATTAAACAGGTATTTTCTTCAATTTTTACCCAAGAACAGTCAGGAGAATTGCCACTAGCTGAGAGCATCTATCGAGGAGGTGAGGAAGGGCTTTTTTGGAGTGGAGGAAGGTTGGAGTGGAGGAAGTAAAGGAACAGCTAGGTAATCTAAGAGAAGATTAAGGTATTGATGGATTAAGGTGCAGATAATATGTAACCAACCGAGAGTGTTGATGGAGGTGGCTGAGCAGGTAAGTGAGATGTTAACGGATATTTTCAATAGTTCCCTGGAGTCATGACAGGTACCGGAGGATTGGAGAGTAGCAAATGTAACACCACTATTTAAGAAAGGATCCAGAGAAGAATTGGGAAACTATAGACCTGTTAGTTTGACTTCAGTTGTGGGGAAGGTGTTGGAGACATTAATTGAGGACCAGATGAGGAACCATTTAAACAAATACAAACGAATTAAAGGTAGTCAGTGTGGGGTTACCAAGGGTAGTTCCTGTTTTAAAAATCGTTTAGAGTTCGATGAAGCAGTGTCTGATTGGGTGGATGAGGAGAAAGGCAGTGGACATAGTCTATCTAGACTTCAAGAAGGCATTTGATAAGGTACTGCATTGGAGGTTGTTAGCCAAAGTGAGGGCTTGTGGAGTGGCTGGTCAGGTAGTTAATTGGACTGCAAACTGGCTTCGTGGTAGGAGGCAAAGAGTGGCTGTGAGTGGGAGGATGTCTTGCTGGGAGGATGTAAGTAGTGGAGTACCTCAGGGATCAGTACTCGGACCATTAGTATTCATCATTTACATCAACTATTTGGATAGTGGGATGAAGAGTAGGCTTTCCAAATTTGCAGTTTACACAAAGCTTGGAGGTGAGGTGGATAGCAGAAGGGGTGGTGATCAGATACAGGAAAGTATTGATACTTGTATTGATTGGGCAAAAGATTGGCAGATGTAATTTAGCCTGAGCAAGTGTAAGGTGTTGGGGATGGGAAAGAACAATGAAAATAGACATTACAGGATGCAAGGGGTGATTTTGGAGCGTGTCGCACAGCGTCGGGCTCCTCGATTGATTCCAGGCCTAGCTATACTCAGCTATGAGGAGCGGCTGAAGGAGACAGGGCTGTATACACTAGAAAGGAGGTGGTTACGGGGAGATATGATAGAGATGTTTAAGATAATGAAAGGTATAGATAAAAATAAGTGCAAATTAGTTATTCAGAAGAGTAGACAGTGATAGGACCAGGGGTCATAGCCTGAGAGTATAGAAGAAAAGAGTTAAGACGGTAGTTAGGTCTTGGGTCTTTTACTCAGAGAGTAGTTAATGCATGGAATGGTCTCCCTGGAAAGGTAGTGGCAGCAGAAAAAGTAGACAAGTTTAAATTAGAATCAGATAGGTACCTGGAAGTTATAGAGATAGAGGGGTATGGGGATGTTGATCAGACTTTAAGGTAGTTTGAGCGCATGTGTATGGAGTACTGTTGGTGGGGGTCTTGTCAAGTGGGGTTGTGTAGTTGATGTGTGTTTTTTTATTTTACCCAAGCACATTCCTCCTCCCCTGGGGTGTGGGGATACAAAATTACCAAAAAAAATACACAAAAAAAACAAACACATTTTGCATTTTCTTCTTTTGACCTTGTGTTGATAAATTAGTGTGGTGTTGATGTGGCGCAGACATGATGGGCTGAATGGCCTCCACCTGCGTCTAATTTGGTTGTGTGTGTTTCCTTGTGTGAATTCATTGACCTGATAATCAAATCCCCTTCAAATTTCAAGTCAATCGGATGAAACATTGAGGATTTCAGAAATTTAGTTGACCTTTCAGCCCAATCAACATTCTTGGCCAAAAAATTATTTTGCCAAGTAACAAACAAACTAACCGAACCGATCAACATACTTTGTGAAAGTTATTTCGCCAAGTAACAAACGGACGCAAATGCAATACCCTCTGGCGAGAGTAAAAACACTCCACACCACTTGCAAACACAATTCCTCCTACAAGCATGTTGACCATCCATCAATGTGCACGACAACAAATGTTGAAGAATCAAAGGTTCAAGAAGTAAATACTAATTTGCTCATCACTCAGGAGTACTTGACTCATCATTTAAAAGCGTGCACCAAAATGTAGTTGAAAGATGCGAGTCCGCCGATACATCTACACGTCTTCATGCACAATTTAAATTTTGCATTTCGATAACAGAACAACTGATCAAAGACGAGCAAAACTTGGTAAACTCGAGGAGTTAGGCATTGCGTCGTACGTTTTGCTCTCATTTGTATTTCCATCGTGTGACGTCACATTCGGTTGAGACATGACCCCGTGTTTGTTGAAGTTTATGGTCTGCTTGTCCTACTTTGTGTGCTCTGGAGTGAGGTTAGTGAAGGACACCTGTCTTATGTAGATTTTTTTTTTACCAATTCATGGAAACACCATTGGGGGTAGGCAGGGGTATGAATGCAGCCATATAGCTGTTCACATTGGGTGCAGTGTGACCACTCATTTTCATAAATGCCAAGGTGAGCCAATGAAAAAAGCCAAGAATTCACAAAGTTTCGGAAAAGCGATGATAATAGAAAAGCTATACGCCAAGAAAACCTTGAGAAAACCAAGACGCCAAGGTGAACAATGAATAGCCAAGATCTTGTGAAAAAAGCCAAGGAGTGGTCACACTGATTGGGTGCCCGTAGTCCCTCCATCAACTTGTTACAGTGAAAGTGTTTTTGATATATTTATTATTCGTCATTTTAAAGTACATTTAATCTCTCCATCATTAGTACGTGCCAAGACTTGATAGTTTAAAGCGAGCAGCTTCAGCACAAACAGAGTTGCGCCATCATGGTACGCACGGGAATGAAAAGCTGCTGCGAATGGCCATGGCTTTCAAAACCACTGGTGAGGCAAAGCAACAAGGCTTTATATCCACCGAACTACTCCGAGGGAAGATTTACATTTCTTCCACATCAGCAGGTTCATTGCAATTGGAATCGCTCAACAATGCGACGCGGCGACAAGGATCAATTTACGACTGTCCTTTTTCCTTTCTCTCCTTGTGCGAATCCAATCAAAATTAAAACTGTGTATGGTTAAAAATTTCATGATGGCAATAATCTTTTCGGCCTTAATTTTGTGAATGGTGGAAGTTGTGCCTTAAAACTACAGTTCTCTGGTCCATACAGTGTTGCGCTTAGTGATGTCAGAATCTACAGACCTTGCAACAAACTGAAGGGGATGCGCAGCACTTCCAACATAAGAAGAAGAGCAGGCCCAGCAGTGGAATGAGGAACATGATCAATGGAAGCAACCACCAGAAACTACCAGCCGGACAATCTGCAGCGATAAGTACAATCTGTAATGCATGTTCATTTTTTTATTTAACATGCCAAACACAGTACAAAATCCGGGATGACGAGGAATACATAATTACATGAACTCTACGTGTATTACTTCGCACTCATTTATGAACATTAGACAAAACACGGGCTTTTTCTTTCTTTTTTTTCTTTTCTTCTTTTTTTTTTGACACAAAGCATTACTTTGTTTATTGTCCTGATTGTTGTTGGGGGATGAGGAATGCTCAAGATGGCCTCACATCCTGTTTGGGAGGAATGTTAAAGATTGCCTTACCCTTCTGCTGGGGGTGGGTGTTGGAGTTTCCCTGCCAGAACCAGTGCTTTGTCATGGACAGATTTATGTAGCTGTCAGCAGAACTAAACATGAACAATAATTTAAGCCGCTCATCGCTGTTCATGAGAACCAGGGAAATCTTTTGAACAATACTCACGTGTTTACAAGAAATGTTGCTCTGAAGGTGTGATAGCTAGATGATTTTTTTTCAATCAACATCATTACCTCCGCCACCGAAGGTGAATGAGGTTACGTTATCACCCCTCTCTGTCTGTCTGTCTGTTTGTGTGCAGGATATCTCAAAAAGTTGTAGATGGATCCGGATGAAACTTGGTGGACGGGTTCAGTGTGTGTGTGACATGGATGAACTGATTAGATTTTGGTGAAAATCCGAATCCGACAAATAGAATTTTTAAAGGGATTATTCACCATTGAGAGAGAGGGCTCAAAATGATATGTAGCACGATATCTCAAAATGTATTGGGCCCGATATGTTGTCGTGGATCAGGCATTATGGGATGGAGGTTGGCGCTCGACAGGGTGCCCTTCAAGTATATAAAGGAACTGATTGAATCCGATAAAGCATGGCTTGTGGATTAAAAAAAAAATTATTTGCTCTGAAATTCCGTTATCAATTTGAAAATAGATTTCGAAATTAATCATACTTTTCTTTATGAAACAAAATTAAATAAACAAGCCTGTAAGTTATATTATTTAACACCTGTGCTGTGATGGTGGTGATGGGGTGGGGGGGGGAGGGAAGTGATCATAGTTTACGCTTGGACCCATCATAGTTGAAGGGCTTTCCTCCTGGTATCATTACAAATATAATGGGGCTGGACATATGCCTGGTGTTGGCTTAATGGTTAGGTTGGTGGACTTGGGATCCGAGGATCCTGAGTTCAAATCCCACTCGGTTGTTGATTTAATACCAGGTGGGGTTGACAGCCTGTCATCCTTCTGAGGTCGGCAAAATGAGTGCCAGCATGCTGGTTTCCTCTGTCAGAGTGGCAACCTGTCCAGGATTGTGCCCGATAGCCAAGGATGCTGCTTAGGCAGCACCAATGCTCTGCACAGAGTATGGTCCCAGTGGATGGATGGGGCTGGACCATCTTGTCTCGTTAAGACACTTCTTCAAATATACCCACAAAGCAGCCTTTTGAAAAACAAAACAAAACATGACATTTCCTACAAAGAGGATGATTAATGTCCAATTAGGAAGAAAAAGAGATCAGATGAAAGGTCAGATGTAAAGTTATCGTAGTTTCAAATTTCACATCCACTAAACTGTTTCTTTGGACAAACCCAACTACGACTGATAATTCTCCATAAGCAATTCACTGGAAGTTCAAATGGCTATAAATAATAGCTCAAACTTGTTGAGAGTACCTTTTTGTTTCAAAGCCTGGATGTGATTTTCTTTGGACTTGTTGGGGTCGTAGTCTACCATGTACTGGTAAATACATCCGTCCTCTTCATCCTTAAACTTGCAATGTTGAGAATTGTGATCATCTGCAGAAGGGAACAAACAGATCATTAGACTTAATTTAGCTCCTATCTCATACCTCCTACTTATAGTAGCTTTTTTTTCCTGGAGGAGAACAGGTGGCCAAATGACAGACAGACACAAGATCACAATGGTAAAATGAAGAGTGTGGGTTGGGTTCGCAAGTAAAATAGCTGGTGGCAATGGAAGACCGAGTTGACAGTGATGATCAAAGGATTGGGAGGAAGAGCATAAGAGGATGGACACAAGGAGACATAGTTGAGAAAAAGAGGATTTAGAGCATTTGTTTTGGAGAAAGAACTGATTGTAGAATGAGGAGATCATAACCAAGGAGTGAAGAATACAAAATGGTAATCACCAGAAAGGTACAACAACAAACTAGACATTTAATCTCAAGGTCTGTTGTTTCGACAAAGTCATAAATATCTGATGTTTCGATGTCAATGGAAGGGGAGAATTAAGTAATATGGGGGTGGGGGGGGGGAGGGAGTATGAGACAAGAGACAGGGAGGGAGTGGCGAAAGCATGACTTCCTTCACAAGGTGAGTGCTCTAAGAATTTGACCACAGACATCTCCAGTTGGTTGCACTGGAGGATTTGTTTATTTATTTTCAATTAGAGATCCCACCAGCAAACACTCCTGGAGATGCTGTTGGCAAGCGCTCGAAGACATCTTGCTGGAGAGCGCTCTTCGAGATCCTGCCTGCAAGTGCTCTTCGAGATCCTGCCTGCGAGTGCTCTTGGAGAGCTTGCCGGAGAACACTCTTGGAGATCCTGCCGGAGAGCGCTCTTAGAGATCCAGTCGGAGAACACTCTTGGAGATCCTGCCGGAGAACACTCTTGGAGATCCTGCCGGAGAACACTCTTGGAGATCCTGCCGGAGAACACTCTTAGAGATCCAGTCGGAGAACACTCATGGAGATGCAGCTGGAGAACACTCTTAGAGATCCTGCCGGAGAACACTCTTGGAGATCCTGCCGGAGAGCACTCTTAGAGATCCAGTCGGAGAACACTCTTGGAGATCCTGCCGGAGAGCGCTCTTAGAGATCCAGTCGGAGAACACTCTTGGAGATCCTGCCGGAGAACACTCTTGGAGATCCTGCCGGAGAACACTCTTGGAGATCCTGCCGGAGAACACTCTTAGAGATCCAGTCGGAGAACACTCATGGAGATGCAGCTGGAGAACACTCTTAGAGATCCTGCCGGAGAACACTCTTGGAGATCCTGCCGGAGAGCACTCTTAGAGATCCAGTCGGAGAACACTCTTGGAGATCCTGCCGGAGAGCGCTCTTGGAGATCCTGCAGGAGAGCGCTCTTCGAGATCCTGCCAGAGAGCGCTCTTTAAGATCCTGCCAGAGAGCACTCTGAGATCCTGCCGCAGAGCGCTCTTAGAGATCCAGCAGGTGAGCACTCTTAGAGATCCAGCCAGTGAGCGCTCCCGGAGATCCTGCTGGAGAGCACTATGAGAGATCCTGCTGGCGAGCGCTCTTCGACATTCTGTCGGAGAGCACTCTTGGAGATGCAGCCATGAGCGCTCCCAGATATCCTGCAGGAGAGCACACTTTGACATCCAGCCAGTGAGCGCTCCAGGAGATTCTGCCGCAGAGCGCTCTTGGAGATCCTGCCGGTATGTGCTCCCAGAGATCCTGCAGCAGAGCGCTCGTAGAGATCCTGCCTCAGAGCGCTCTTAGAGATCCTGCCTCAGAGCGCTCTTGGAGATCCTGCCGGTGTGTGCTCCCGGAGATCCTGCCTCAAAGCACTCTTGGAGTTACTGCCTGAGAGCAATCTTGGAGATCATGCCGGCAAGCACTCTTAGAGATCCAGCCAGTGAGCACTCCAGGAGATCCTGCCACAGAACACTCTTAGAGATCCTGCTTCAGAGCGCTCTTGGAAATCCTGCTTACGAGCGCTCTTGGAGATGCTGCCGGAGAGCGCTCTTGGAGATCATGCTTGCGAGCGCTCTTGGAAAACCTGCCACAGAGCACTCTTAGAGATCCTGCCTCAGAGCGCTCTTAGAGATCCTGCTTACGAGCGCTCTTGGAGATGCTGCCGGAGAGCACTCTTGGAAATCCTGCCGCAGAGCGCTCTTAATGATCCTGCCGCAGAGTGCTCTGAGAGATCCTGCCTGCGAGTGCTCTTCGAGATCCTGCCAGCGAGTGCTCTTGGAGGTCCTGCCGCAGAGCGCTCTTGGCGATTCTGCCGGCGAGTGCTCATCGAGATCCTGTCTGCGAGTGCTCTTCGAGATCCTGCCGGAGAGCGCTCTTCGAGATCCTGCTGGAGAGTACTCTTAGAGATCCTGCTGGAGAGTGCTCGTAGAGATCCTGCCAGAGAGTGCTCTTTAAGATCCTGCCAGAGAGCACTCTGAGATCCTGCCGCAGAGCGCTCTTAGAGATCCAGCAGGTGAGCACTCTTAGAGATCCAGCCAGTGAGCGCTCCCGGAGATCCTGCTGGAGAGCGCTCTTAGAGATCCTGCCTGCGAGTGCTCTTCAAGATCCTGCCGGCGAGTGCTCTTGGAGATCCTGCCGCAGAGCGCTCTTAGAGATTCTGCCTGCGAGTGCTCTTGGAGATCCTGCCGGCGAGTGCTCTTGGAGATCCTGCCGCAGAGCGCTCTTCGAGATCCTGCCGCAGAGCGCTCTTCGAGATCCTGCTTGCGAGCGCTCTTGGAAATCCTGCCGCAGAGAGCTCTTAGAGATTCTGCCTGCGAGTGCTCTTCGAGATCCTACCGGTGAGTGCTCTTGGAGATCCAGCCAGTGAGCACTCTTCGAGATCCAGCCGGTGAGCACTCTTCGAGATCCAGCCGGTGAGCACTCCGGGACATCCTGCTGAAGAGCGCTCTTAGAGCTCCTGCCGGTGAGTACTCTTAGAGATCCTGCCGGAGAGCACTCTTGGAGATCCAGCCGACAAGCACTCTTAAAGATCCAGCCGGTGAGCGCTCCCAGAGATCGTGCCGCAGAGTACTCTTTGAGACCAGCTGGTGAGTGCTCCCGGAGATCCTGCCGCAGAGCGCTGTTGGAGATCCTGCTTGTGAGTGCTGTTGGAAATCCTGCCGTAGAGTGCTCTTTGAGATCATGCTGGAGACCGCTCCCGGAGATCTTACCGGTGAGTGCTCCCGGAGATCTTACTGGTGAGTGCTCCCGGAGATCTTACTGGTGAGCACTCTTCTTTCCCCACTGAAGTCCCACAGTACATATGTGTATGTGTATATATGTATGTGTATATATACATATATATATATATATACATATATATATATATACATATATATATATACATATATACATATATACATATATATATATATATACATATATATATATATATATATATATATATATATATATATATATATATATATATATATATATATATATATATATATATATATATATATATATATATATATAAATATATATATTAACATTTATATATATGTATATATATATGTATATATATATAAATATATATATGCCTGGTGTTGGCGCAGTGGTTAGGGCAGCGGCTTTGGATCCAAAAGGTCCTGAGTTCAAACCCCGTTGAGCCATTGAATTAATACACCAGGGGGTTCACTCAGCCTGTCATCCTTCCGAGGTCGGCGAAATGAGTACCAGTGTACTGGGCCGGTGTATACCCCGATTAAAATAGGTGTACCATATCCCTGTGTCATAAGAGGCGACCAGGGTTGCGTCAGGAAGGGCATCCGGCGTAAAACATGTGCCAAATCACAATGCGGATCATACGGATGATCCGCTGTGGCGACCCCTAACGGGAGCAGCCAAAAGAAGAAGAAGAAGATATATACATATATATATATATATATATATATATATATATATATATATATATATATATATATATATATATATATATATATAAAAAAAATATATATATATATATATATATATATATATATATATATATATATATATATATATATATATACACACACACATATATGACTAACTGAAACGACTTTAGGCGAATCCAATTTCCACACAAAAATTGAGGAAAATAGGCGGGAGGGGTGGGGTTTGGGGGGGGGGAGGTTTCGGTTCCAAGGAAAACATTATCACCAGACAAAAGACATTATTTCCATGTAGAGTGGAAGTTTTTTGTTAATTCAAACAAATCAATTGAACATCATCATCTCTCATTGCTTCAGATCTTCATTTAATTGGTTAGCTCCTCTCTGTGTAATTGCAGAAGTTGTGTAACATCGGCTTCTTCCACCTCATAAAAACCCACTTTATTGGCCAAGCTGAGGATAACTTTCTTCATAGCGAGGACAACATCTTCAAAATCCTTTAAAGTCATTGATACATCTTGGTCACAACTTCTTTCACACACCATTCATCCACACCTGAGTAACTTCAGGACCCACTGATGTTATCGATGCATTTGAGGATGTTTCCATCAGTGTAACATACAAACAAATGCCAGCCAGTCACCTGCATTACTACCGTACTTTTAAAACACCTGAGATCGGAGAGGGTGACGCAACCACCGATGTTATCGATGCACAGCTCGGTGTATATCAGACCGATACTGCACTTACTCTGGGTGGGCTTATACACCGGTATTTACAGTATGATGTATGGTGTAGCTTCATTAAAACAAGGAAAACCATGAGTTTGGTACCAAATTAGAGGTAAAACGACTTTATAATGGAACAGTGAACGACTTTAAATGACGATGTTCTCAAATACATATATCATCGACTTAGTAACGAAACAATATTAACCGGGATGATGTTAAGCAAGGACTTACTGTATACATGTATGTACATATATATATATATATATATATATATATATATATATATATATATATATACATATACATATATACATACACACACACACACTCCACAAGTTTGATGATTGTAACTACATTTAGTAAAATTGGATATAAAGCAAGAAGAACACACAGAATCAGCTGCAGAGATTGAGAACCCAATGTGAACACACCGGACTTGAGATCAGAGACGCCTTCGATGTTATTCGGGCAAGAGTCACAGTCACTCCCTTTCTTCTCTCCTGTGGAAAACATTCTGCACTGCACGCATGCCCGTGTGTTTTCACACATCTCCTGGCAATTCTGGGAAACAAATATTGAAAAATAAATAAATATGAATGCATTGTCAAAATGGAATTAAAAGAAAAATCAAACAAATTCACTAAACGACAAATTTATTAAAGCTTATCTACATTAACAGCAAGCTCACGAAAAGCATTAGGGCTTCTTCTGCTTCCTCCTCTTCGTTAGTCACTTCTTTATCCAAACTCAGATGACATTGATCCTTAGCTTCCAGTTCCCACGATCAAGCTTCGCTGTGTGTAATTCATCCGTCTCGAGGCCCGTATCCTTCTTCAACACGTTGATGGAGTCGAGAGCTGGTCTACCCTGCTACGGTCTTTCATGTTTAGGTGTCCAGAGTATGATTGGAGATGGGTTCGTTTTTGTAGCGGTGGCAGTGCCCAGGCAAACATGAAACATCTTCAAATTTTAACCGGCAATCTCAGAAGAGAACCCCAGAGCTCTTTATTTGTCCTATATTCAGACCAATGGATATTGAAAGCTGAATGAAGAAGTCTAGTATAACAACAACATCATGTCCCTTCTCATGTGGCGCAGCGAAGGTGCGTGCTTCACTTCCGTGAAGCAGACAGACTCAACTGTTGCCATGAACAGTCATTCCTTGATACGCCAAAAGATTGTTGATTTCATTATTCTTGAAAGTTCGCTGCAAGCCCTCTATGCGACAGCTTTCCTACATTTGATATCGTGAGCAATTGTGTTAACCAGGGAACCAAGATACTTGAAGTCATCGACTGTCTCAAGTATTATTCCATTGTTTGAAATGATTGAGACCTCTCTTCACTGGTTGAATACCGTCATTTTAGTTTCATTCGTATTAATTGTTAGGCCTGTCTTACTGGTGCTTGTTTCAACTCTCTTAAGAAGTTAGTGCACTTGCTCAATTAATTCTGACAAGGCTATTTTATTGGCAAAGTCGAAATCAGTAAGAACCTCTGGTTTGAGGTTGATATGAGGCTAATACCACAATAGTTGCTGCCAAGGCTTGAGATATATGGATTTTGGAATGGCAATTATATTTAAGATCAACCATGCTCTCGACTTTTCTGCTTCCATTGGTGCTGCATTGCAAAAGTTGAGAATGCAACGTCGACGCCACACCGTTTAAGAAGTTCTGGTGGTATACCATGTGTGCCACAACTCTTTCCTTCCACAAAAGACACCTTTGCTTTGCTGCATTCTTCAACATCGAACTGACACGTCTTGATGACAAGGTTTTCAAAGACAGTTTTGACTTCCTCCTGCTCATCATCTATCGTTGGTGGGCTGCCAAGAAGATTCGGAAAATGAGTGTACGAGTTCTTAATCCTTTCCACATCGTTACTTCCTTTAATACGACCTTTGTGGAAAGCCTTTCTTCCATTAATGTCGTTTATGAGATGCCAACTCCTTTCGTGCTTGCAGTTAATGTATGCTTTCTTTACATCTTCAAATTTTTTGCTGAGGGCATTATCCCAGGCATCAATTATTGCACTTTTTTTTTTTTTCCAAAGCCTTCTTCACCTGTTCTTATTTGAGATGGTTGCTTTCCTTTGTATCATGTTGATAAGCTTTGTAAAATTGTTTGATATTTTCTCTTGCTTTTGCTACTCCAAGATTCTTAGAAAGATAATAATTCTTCTTAGCCTTCTTTCTTTTTGGCACAAGTTTCATTGCTGCTTGTTGGTTTCACTGTTGCTATTTCTTCTGGACCATTGAGAAGATACTGAAACTGGTTGTAATGGTAGAACAACTCAAAATGTTTTTGTTTTCAATCTCTGAGATCCCTGAACACTGATTTAATTTATGTCCCAAGCATTACGCCCTGGACAAGCTAATCCTGTTTTCCCAATTATTTTATGATGTTCAGAGTCTCAACCAGGAGAGTAGGGAAGTATCATTTGACATGTTACTACTATCTGGCATTCAAGACTTCTTGCAAAAATCTCCATCAACAACATATTAATGCTGGTACAACTCTGGTTATTGAAGTTTATCCATGACTGTAAATGTCTCTCAATTGAGCACCTCTTGTCCTCTCGTTGGTTGGGGGTAACTCAGAGCAAAACTGGGCCTCGTAGTCTTCCTGATTTATAGAAGACTTTTCAACCTCACTGTTAAGCAATTTCTTCCACTTTGTTGAGGATTCCACCTGATGCTGCTCTGTCCTTCATCCCACAGACAAGCAAACAGTCCACTGCAATCCCATTGACTGCCAATCTAAAAATAACCACTGAATCATAGTCTGAGATATCAAAGGTAAGCTTCAGCCAAGGAGAAACCCATGTCCTCATCCTTTTTCTCCCAAAAACGTTTTTTACAAACACTTCAGATTATTTTGCCAGATTTTGACCGAGGCAAATTCCCTGGAGATGCAATTGGTGAGATTCTCTCTCATGGTAGGTCTTGGACCAACCACATCTCTTTGCCAGCCTAAAAGGCCATGTGCTGTAAAGGAATTTTTTGCTGGTCTGAATACTTCATTTTTACCTGCCAATCATTCACAAAATGCAAGCCCTTCAACTGCAACATGCAGTGAAACTCTCTACTTTGGGCTAGCTCTCCAGATTCCCAAATATGTAGCTTTCTTTGATGCTGAGAGGTCCAAAACTTTTAAGTGTACTGTTTCCCCATTGCGGGCTATTCACGTGCCTCGATGCATTCGACGACCTTGCCCAATCATGTGGGGAGATGCAAGTGCAGCATCTCTTTTTTTGTTTTCTCTACACCTATCCTCTGCTATGCGATGGAAGTGAACACCATGCATAGTGTGGCAGTTTAACGAAGTATTTTTTACTCATTAACGTCGAGTCTACCAAACTTGGTCGAGTTTATTATACAGTATATAATCAAGTCACAATAGCAAGCAGGAAAATAACCACTTACTTTTGAGTTTCTGCATAGCAAATAAAATTATAATGCCGATGATTAATCATCAAGTATAAGAAGTAAAAAAACAAGGGTGTTTTATCAGTTAAAAGGTTTAAAATAATTTCACTCATTGAAATTTATGTCAGGAACTGATGCCTTTCTGTAGGATTACATTTCACAATCTGAGTGCTGTTTTTCTTGTTTTTGCACCAAGCATTTTGACCGAAAGAGAGCAATAGTTAAACACGGTTTCCCAACAGAGGGATATGATGCTTGTCCACATTCATTTCCTATTATTGCACTTTTTTCTCAACTTTGCAATGAAGCACAAAATTGTATTTGGTCTTAATCTTTCCTTCAGACTTTCAAATTAGTCATCCACCTTTAGTGGCCAGATCCTACAGACCTTCATTGTTAACCTGATTGTCATTCTTACACGAGCAGGCAACGAGTTGGAGCACATACCTCCGGCCAGGCTGAATAGTTTACGTTTTGTATGCCACCGATAGGCCGGATCTGGATCCGAACCTGAACTAAAATCGAATCAACTTATTCTTGTCACCGAACCAACTCATCCACCTCGTTTTGTCATAACTCTTCCACAACTTTTTGAAATAACATGTTACATACCGTTTTTAGCCCCATCTCTCAATTGTGAAGAATCACTTGAAAAATTAAAAAGTTACCGGATTCGGATCTTCACCAAAATTGAACAAATTCTTCCACGTCACACACACACACACACACACACACACACACACACACACACACACACACACACACACACACACACACACACACACACACACACACACACACACACACACACACACACACACACACACACACAACCTGCCCAACAAAATTTCTACCGAATCCGTCCGCAACTTTTTGAGATATCCTGCTCAAAATCAAGTAAACAGACAGGCAAGGAGGCATCATGCAAATGCCTGACAGGTATGACAAAAATCATGCAAATGACATCACTGTCACCTTAACCTTTGAACAAGATGCAATTTGATAAATTATCTTGAAGCGTTTCCAAGTTATCGTCTTTTTTGTCACATAAACAACCCCTATACTTTAACATGGGCAACTTCTTTGCCACGGAAACGATGTTACACGTCAATGGATTCCGGCCATTTTGGAAATGCGCCATCTGTCCCCATCCCCAAAAGAAATCTTGCATTTTAATAACGATCGGATTATAAAATCTGCTTGGAATTTGTCGGTGATGTTTTCATTTGTGTCAAGTTTGACATCATGTAGCGCAAAAACTTTTGGTCATATCTGTCTTATGCAAATGACATCACTGACACCTTGACCTTTGAGATATATTGTCAAAAAAACATTGACAGCCTCAATTTTGTCCTTCGCAATCCTCTGGTAAAGTTTTAGGAAGATATCTGAAAGTGTTCACGAGTTATCGCACTCACAGACAAACATACGTACATACATACATACATACATACATATGATGAAAATTTTCAATTTTCATCATAACAAACAGACAAACAGAATAATGCACAAGACCAACAAATATACTTGAACAGAACTTCAATTTTCGCAAGTAACAAGATAGATTTCATGTATACCACGATATTTGTGAAATCCATAAATCAAATTTGACCTTAAAAATAATTGGTGATTCAAGTCAATGACCAAATATGCAAATCCTCTTCAAATTTCAAGTCGATCTGATGAAAATTGACAATTTTGGGAATTCGGCTTATGTCGACTTTTTGGCCCATGTTGACCTCAAAAATGCTTGTTCGTTGAATTCAATGACCTGAAATATAAATCCTCTTCAAATTTCAAATTAATTGGATGAAAATTGAGGAATTTAGAAATCTCACCAAAGTTATTGACCTTTGGCCTGTGTTGACATTTTGGTTGACATTTTGGTTGACATTTTTGTTGACAATTCAATGAACAAATATGCAACTCTACAAATTTCAAATTACTCAGATGAAAACTGACAATTTTAGAAATTCGGCCAATGTTGACCTCAAAAATAATTGGTGGTTGAATTGGGTGACCTGATGTGAAAATTCTGTTCAAATTTGTAGTCAATTGGATGAAAATTGAGGATTTTAGAAATTTGACAAACTTGTTGATGTTTGGCCTTGGCTTACCTTTTGCCCTATATCGTCAAAATACGTTGACAGCCTCACTTTTGTCCTTTGGAATCCTCTGGTAAAGTTTGATGATGATTGCTGAAAGTGTTCACGAGTTATCGCACTCACAGACAAACATACAAATGAGACAGACCGATATATGACAAAAAATTAAATTTTCATCATAACAATCAAGACAGCTCAACACATGATGAAAATTTGCAATTTTTGTCGTCATAAACAGACAGACAAGAGTGAAAACATAACCTCCATCCACCTTTCGTTGTGGAGGATACATTGTTTCTGCTCCTTTCTGAGTTTAAAGAAGGAGCATTTCATTAAATACAATTGAGGACAGAAGGTACAATTTCATTTCAAAATTTCTGTTCTTCATGCTTACCAGGCAAATTTCACAGGTGAGCCCAGAAAAATGCTCAGGCATTTTGCAGTGGCATTTTCCACAGATACAATCTCCTTTGCCATTGCAGATACCCTGTGAAGTACAGATATCAAACGAAAGGCATTACATTGTTACCGAGTCAATTGTACAGAGAAGGGGTTATTTAAAACTTCCCAACCCATCTTCACGAGAGTAGTATAATATATATATATATATATATATATATATATATATATATATATATATATACATATACATATATATATATATATATATATATGTACATATATATATATATATATACATATATATACACATACTAGACGACCTGGGTTTGTATATATATATATATATATATATATATATATATATATATATATATATATATATATATATATATATAAATATATAATGAAGCTGATCAAATACAAACCCATCATTAATTGCTCGTAAATCATCAATGAATCTGAAGATGTTTCCACAGCTTCGTGCAGTTGTTAGTTCATTCCTGCACATGTTCTGGATCCAATCAGACTCATACTATACATGTGCAGGAATAAATTTGCAAAGAAAGGGGCCGGATCTGAACCTATGGTTATCCCCACTGTCTGCTGGAGTATCTTGTTGCCAAATGTAAAGAAACTGTTGTTTCGGAGACATCTAATAAATTAAGTTTATTTTTTGAAAAACGACATGAATATTGATTTTCCTTTGTAGACCAGTTTGCTCCTTTTGTGATCGACTTCAATGCATAGTTTATTACCTCTTGCAAATGCTTTAGCGACTGCTCTGTCCAATGTGGATACGAGCTTGTCATGTGGAATATTTGTGTCTAATGCGGAAAAATTCACAAATTGAGAGACATTTAACCTTCCCCTTGTTATTAATGTTGTGGATACTGTCGATTATAGGTTTGGAATTATCAATGATCCAGTATTTTTTAATACCAAAACAAAACCTTGTCTTTTCATGGTAGTTTTTTCAGCATTTATAAATTTGTTTCATCACCCCTGTAATACTACCTGACAATGGTTTAAAGCTGCATTCTCTACTCGTGATGATGAACCTCATCTTCCAAGGGTTTTTGTGCATTTTTTGGATCCAGCAAATGAATGGTAATTTATGGTGTTTATCTGGAACTGTCTTCTTGCTTTTGAGTAATTTATATGGTATTGTGTGAAGTCTATTTTATTATTGTTACATATTTTGTAGATCTTTGAGAATCTAGTCTGTAAGCCCAATTCTTCCAAAAGTGTTTGAATGTGGAATCATTTGCAGAAAATGAAATATTATTATTTGCTTTGTTAATTGGAACAATAACATTTTGTGTTTGAATGTGTTTTAAATAATGACTTGTCTCTGGATTGTTTAAAATTACCAACAGATTATTGATTCAAACTTTTCTGATCAAATCAACAACTTTCCTTTTTACATATTTCTCTACCTCCTCTAACCATAAAGCCATTAGTATGTTCATTATCCTGTGTTTATCAATTTCAGCCATTCCATCAGTCCCATCATCATAAGTTTCATTGCTTTAGCTTTTATTTTCTCGATAATTTGGTCCTTTTGGAAGTAATGCACATAATTTTCTATCTTTCACTATTCTGAGATCACCTGTGATAATGTATTTATGATGTGGATCTTTAAATACGGAATGTTCACAGTTACAATGATGTGTGTTACTCAACCATTCCTCTACGTCCATAGATTATACAGTTTCCTTATAGTTGAAGATTTTCCCCTAATTGCATTTCACAAAGTGCACACCATCCTTGGTGGCTCTCTTTGTTGTATCGTTTCTGGAAGTTTACCCCGCACTTCCTTCTCTTGTCGTATTTTCTCTATATTGATCATTTCCACCCCTTTGTTATCAAACATAATTTTGATGATATCATTGTCTTTTTCCGATTAATTTCTTTCGGTTTCTCTTTGTACATTTTATGGTCAATCATGTCCAGAATTGCTTCCATGTGTTGAATTGGGAGTTGTTCTTGATAATTCTCTTCCATTAATCTGTTAACAATTCACCAACCTTCTTTCAGTTTTTTTTAAGTATTGATCTTAATTCTACTGTTAAGTAATCTACAGATATTTGATTTGTTGAGATATAACCTATCATTTACAATTTGTTGAGTGTGTCTGAATGCACGTATACTGTGCATCCATAATTGTGTACTCTGTGTCCCTGAGATTCTCTGGTAAGGTGTTAAAAACAGAGGTGAGAAATCAAAGTGTGTAATGCTTCATTAGAGGAATGTGCTTCCAAAATTTGCCCAGTCCAGTCTTTTAAAGTTTTTTTTATTTCATACATACACACACACACACACACACACACACACACACACACACACACACACACACACACACACACACACACACACACACACACACACACACACACACACACACACACACACACACACAATAATATGAATTAATAAAAATCAGACTCAGCAATAATAATAATATATTATTATGAATGTTACTCTATTATTATATTATGATTATTATTACTATTACTTCGAGTACGATATTTTAATGTGATAGGAAGAAGAAAGAAAGCAATGAACTTACTCCCTTGCTGTCCCGACAGGTTTCATTGCTCTGTGTACATTCACAAGCATTGCCATTCCAACCTTTTCGGCACTTGCACGTACCACAATCGCAGTCACCATTATCTGTTGTACAAGCCAAAGTTCAATTATAGTTCAAGCCATTATAAGCCAAAGTTCAAGTTAACATTTCGTAGTCTAATTTAATGTTTCAATAAGGTTAATGCAGAATATCACATATCAGAGCAAAAGGAAAATTGGTTATCAGGATCATTATCCATCGCGTGGCATGTGAGTGAATATGGATAAAGCAATGGTGCACGCTTGTGATTTCACAATGTTGTTCACAATTGGAACCTCTAAATTTGATTTCTGATCTTTTTGCTGTTGTTTATTTTACTTATTTGCCACACTATTCATGGTGTTCACTTCAGCAAGAAGTAATCATTGGATAGAAAGATGAATCCATCACAAATCAAAATACAGTATTTGTGAGCTTATCCATTTTCAAGAAAATACACCAAAATTATAAGAATTGCAAAAGTAAAATTTTGTAATCATTAAAAGTGAATTTCATATCCATAATATTTACTCCAAATTCCCAGAGTGATAAGCTGTTTCTTTAAATTTGCATGTGCAAACTAAATGTACAAGGAAGGATGAAAGGATCACCAAATGAATGTCACAATTTGACATATCCCCTTTAATTTGGGAGTTTGCAATCAATGCTCAGGTCCTAAGTATTAGATTAAAGGTTACTCTTGCACAAAACCTGAGAATAACAAAATGAAAAATGGTTAAAAAAGTAAGAAAAAGAAAAAAAAAGAAAGAAAAAGAAAAAAAAGAAAAAATATAGGTTCCAATGGCCACTGCCTCATCTTCACGCACCGTTACAGATGCGGTTATCATTGCCTTTGGTGCACGAGAAGTCGTTACACTCGCAGAATGGTCCATAGTAAGGCATGCTGATACCGTGTGGTTTTGTGCAAACACACTCTCCACAGATACAGTCACCATGTCCTGAGCAGAGTGTACTACTACCCGGAGCTTTACAGTTTTCTGAAGGGTCATCATGTGTACCATCAGCTTTGCAACTGCAGTCCTTTCCTAGCCTGTAACGCAAGTCGAGACACACCACATGTTCATCTTAAGATTGCGGGATAATCTCATACCAGGAGTTTCAACCAGAAAGACATCTGCCCAATATCCAGCAAAGGGCTTCACGAATGTAAAGCTATTAAGATTATAAATGTAAATATTCTGGTCGAAAGTAAGCTGCTTTAGAAATCAAAGTGTATAACACTTCATTGGAGGAATGTGCTTCCAATGTTTACCCAGTCTAGTTATTTTCCTCAGGTCCCAATGATACACTACTCAACAAAAATGCTGCACTCAGGGTTGAAAACTTCTTTAGTTGGCACCACACATGCACTCATCCGGTTGTTGAGAACATGGTGAAGGATGATTCATCTAACACACTTCTCTACTGCTCGGAAGTCCATTGCCTGTTCTCTTTGCACCACTGGACTCACAAATGTGCATTGCCAGGTGTGATGAGTGGTTTGTGCACTGCAACCTGAAAATGGTATCCCACTCTGTGGCGTTCTCGGCAGACCGTTTTTGATGAAACTGGCTGCTCGCACCCCAGGTTGAAATTTACAGTTGATTTTGTTGATCTGCATGTGCTCACCTGCTTTGCCTTGCACTTCAAATTAATGCACAGATATCACAATCCTGGAGTATGCCATTCCTCCCACTGTTCCCCTTTGCTGATGATGTCTTTCCCTCGGAGTTCCATGCCAACATCACCGTAGACACCATTGCTCGTGAATGAACATCAACAAGTTGAGCTGTCTTTATCACTGAAGCTCCTGCCAAATGTGCCCCAACAATCACCCCTCTTTCAAATTCACTGATGTCTCCTTTTGCAGCCTAACTAGCCATAATTATAGGCAATGGTTCACATAACTGGTACTCAGGTACTCATGCGCGGTTAAAAAAACAACTACATGCGTACTTCAAAGATGCTCAAAAAACTCAAAAGAGTTCCAGCACAACAGAGGCTTTTGATGGAAGGTTTTCTCATCTAGTATCGATAAGATTCTTCCGTGATAATTCTGAAAAACTGAGATTTCAAAATATAAGTGCACAAAATTAAGTTTATAAATTATAAGATTACAAGTTATGTTATAACTTGTAACTTAAAAGATTAAAAATAAAAAGATCGATCTGAGGAGAACACATGAGCGAAGAGGGAGAAGAGGAGGTTTTCGTAGCTCGTGTCGGTAAGATTCTTCCGTGATAATTCTGACAATTGATTTGCAGCGATTTCAAAATTTAAATGTACAAAATTAAGTTTATAAATTTAGACAATATAATATATAAACTATATTGTAAGTTTATAACTTTTAAGATTAAAAAAAAATAATTTAAGGAGACCAAGTTGGCGAAAAGGAAGAAGAGGAGGCTCAGGAGCATCCAGAACAACAACAAAAAAAGAGCGGTTTGTGAGTGTTTTGTCTGGAGTGAACGTTCTGAGAGACCACTTAGAGATATCAAATATCATATCGTACTTTAAAATATCAAAGTGTAAGATGCATACAAAGTTGAGAGCTGCATTAAAAATCGGAGTGGCGATTGTGAAAACAGACGAGCACGCAACAAGCTGACAAAAAATTTTTTTGTGAGCATCAAACCATTTCAGCTGGTACTCATTGGAGAACCTCATTAAAAAAAAATTGTGTGAACCCCTGATTTTAGTCAACCAGGCCTGTGCAGCATTTTTATACATGACCATGGGATGCTGGGATGTTATTTGCTTAATTAACACACGGACCACATCCCACACCTGTTGGAAGCCATTGCTTGGTGTCCCTAATTTACCCAGGTGTTTCCATTTTTTGTCCACTACCTGTATATGCCATGGCACCCATGTGCTAATGGTTTAAATTTAATGTGGTCTTCCTTTATAATATATTTTCTTCCTGCATGGAAGCATGGATCAACGATAATAGAAAACTTTATTAGTTTACTGGAGTAACCTGGTGTAAAGCAGAAAACAAGTTATGTTGGACAACTCCATTTAGAAAAAAAAAGAAAATGATTATAACCATGCAAATCCACTCAGGAGCTGTAATATCTCTTTTAGTCACGTATCTGTCAGTTTGTATCCTGCTCAGTGATTTTTAATACACAGCTGCGTTATTTATTTATATATATTTTTTATGTCAATGGACTATTTTCTAATTGGCAAAATTTAATAAATCACTTCTGCATATGGTTGATTAATTTGTTATGAAAGAAGATCGAATGCCTTTGAAGTAGATGAATGAATAGACAATCTATATATTACAAAAACTCTCATCTCGTATGTGTATATATATATATATATATATATATATATATATATATATATATATATATGTATATATATATGTATATATATATGTATGTATGTATGTATGTATGTATGTATGTATGTATGTTCCCGAAATACAGCCAAAACGGTACACGATAGGGCAAAAATTTTAGGACCACCTTACTCACCATTCTCCTGCGGTGTGCAGTATCAAGTTTTGTTCAAATCGGGCAACGAAAAAAATTATTTTAAAAAATCAATTCCCGATTCAGTCAAGTACTCTTCGGGAGAATTTGATCAATGCAAACAACCTCGGCGGTATAGTTCGCTGGAGCTATCTTTTTTACTTTCTTGAAAGTATTTATTTTAAAATCTCAAACATTTAGTATATTTTTATTTTCTTGAAATGATTTATTAAAAAATCTCAAACATTTAGTATAGACAAAGAACAATTTATTTTTAAGCATAAAATAAACATCGCCATTTTGATCTAATAGTTCCGTGTTCATTAATAAATAAAATTGTGTTTCGAAGATGACGCACAATAATTCTTCGACTTTCTTTTCTCAGTTTTTTTTTTTCACACTGACGCGCAATATCAAGTTTCGTTCACATTGGACAACGGAAAAAAATTATTTAAAAAATCAATTCCCAATTCAGTCAAGTACTCTTCGGGAGAATTTGATCAATGCAAACAACCTCAGCAGTATAGTTTGCTGGAGCTATCTTTTCTCTGGTTTTTTTTTTTTTGGAAATGATGTTTTATCAACTGCTGTCACAATGGGAACACAACGGATTCACGGGTCATCTAGTACCTATTAAATATTGGAATAAACGTAAAACTTAGTTGAATTTGCATCCAATTGCCTGTTAAACCTTCAATAGTGCTGTGATTTATGGAAATCGTTTATCTATTCAAGTGATAATTGCATCAGCAATATATATATATATATATATATATATATATATATATATATATATATATATATATATATATATATATATATATATATATATATATATATATATATATATATATATATATATATATATATATATATCTTCCATTTATGTGACATAGAGAGAGAAAGAAGGTCCATGTTTTTCACAGGTAACCTCAGATATTGCTGCAAGTAGGGAGTTATCCTTGACAAGATGATGTAATTCATGGTTGATTGGTGTTTTTGGCAACTAGAATGAAAAACTCAACAGAAATCGTTTGATCATCCCATGATGCAATGGGGGAATCATAATAGTTTATAAATTAGGTACAATTTAAATGTACCTTTTGGACGTTTACTGTTTTACACGTTTCAACCTTTGGACCTGTTTTAGAGCTTTTCAGATCCCTTTAAATCCCTCCAATGCTTTTGACCTTTATACCTTTAATATGCAAACCCCACCCACCCTCATTGTGGAGGGAAAAAGGGAGAGGTGAAGCCTTGGTCGACCCATGTGAGTATGTCTATTAATTACGTAATGTTTGCACATGACTTGGACTGTCAGTATACTATTATATTGGAATGCATGTTTTAGACCTTTAATTCCTTTTTGGACCCGATATATTCCAAACACAATTTAGACCCTTTTTAAACCCCATACACTCATTAAGACCCTTTACAACCCATATACCCATTTAAGACACTTTACACTGAGCTTAAATGTGCAGACTCCACCTTCCATCAGGGTGGGGATGGGGGGACGGACGTAAAGCCTCAATGGACCCATGTGAGTATGTCTTAATTATGTACTGTTGTAACGTGACCTGGACCGTAACTACATCTATTAAGTAAGTATTATTGGGCCATGCCTATGTCTATTAATTCCGTTACATACTTTAGACTCCTTAAACCCTTTCGAACACTTCATACACATTTAGACCCTTTTAGTAGGGTAAGAATACTGGTTCTGGCTCACTTTTCCCCATGTAAATGAATGGGGGATTTTCAGCCATGAAATTTTTCTTTTTTTTCCCCTGAAAAAATAAATCCCCTTTTTAGCCCAAGGTATATTTATTTGTCTCCCCTTTTAACCTGGAGCCTGGTGTTGGCTTAGTTGTTAGGGTGGCGGCTTGGGATCCCAGGGTCCTGAGTTCAAATCCCGTTGGCTGCTGAATTAACACCAGGGGGTTGACTCAGCCTGCCATCCTTCCGAGGTCGGCGAAATGAGTGCCAGTGTACTGGTCCCGGTGTATGCCCCGGTTAGAATAGGTGTACTGTATCCCTGTGTGTCGTAAGAGGCGACCAGGGTTGGTGTCAGGAAGGGCATCCGGCCATAAAACATTGCCTCAAGAAAAAGCCAAACCCCTGCACAGCAGGAAAAATGGCTGTAAAAACGGTCATTTTTTATTTCCCCTTTTAACCTAGGGGCTCTCATTCAAATAGCCCATACAACAAGATAAAGATTTGTTAAAGGTGATTGAAAGAAATATCTGAAACGTCTAAGCCCCGGGACACTCTTTATCAAATAACCAATGCATATTGTTTAGCTCACTCATTGAACCTATAAACATTTGTTCATTCTCAAATTCCTTCAATAGTTTAATTTTCTTTGCACAATAATCCCCATCTAAAATATTGAAAAACAAAACATTTGAATCTTTATATTTTTAAGATACCCCTTTTGTGCCATTACGAAATGATAAACTTCTCTTAATGATCTCATCTGACCACCTCCTGAGTTGCATATCATTTTGATATTGTAGTAAATTATTTTTCCATTGTTCAATTGATAACCATCAAATTTTTCAGTCCATTCAAACATATTTATTATTTTCTTTACATCCTCTAACTTATTGGTTTTTAAATTGATTCGCATATTTGTTTTATTTACCTTTGTTTTAGATATTTTTTTCAATAAGACTTATTTGATATTTTTCACA
Organism: Eptatretus burgeri; assembly: GCF_056783735.1. Classification (NCBI taxonomy): domain Eukaryota; kingdom Metazoa; phylum Chordata; class Myxini; order Myxiniformes; family Myxinidae; genus Eptatretus; species Eptatretus burgeri. The sequence goes on along the minus strand of NC_140962.1, from coordinate 6,704,038 downwards.
TTCATTATGTTTTCCATTTTATATACCAAGACTGAGATTTTCTCCACTCTTTAGTTTGACTAATACTTGGTCTGACCATTTATATATTGTGAAAAACTCGGCTGAATCCCTTAAAAACCCTAACCCATCTTCCCATCGTTAAAACTTGTGTCCATATGGAACACAATCTATTCTATTCACTCTATCATACAATACCCATATGGAACACAATCTATTTTATACACTCTATCATACAATATCCATATGGAACACAATCTATTCCATTATCTAAAATAAATCTCTTATCATCAAAGGCCCCTAATGCCTTTTATTTACTTCTTCACTATATATCTTATGTTTATAACTTCTTATTGTATTCATTTTCCTATATTCTTCTTTCTTATTCATCAAACAATTATAATAATTTCTAAAAGTTATTGATTTCTTTATTACATATTTCTTTATTCCCTTTAACCTTTTATCAATCTGATCACCATACTTATAAGCATATGCCTTTGCTCTCAATCCAATAAACTCACTCATTACTTTTCCACCCAACTCATCCTTAAACTTACCAATAACCTTTACATTCTTTTTGAAAATAACTCACTCTTCTTACTAAAATTACTTGTATCATATACTCCAATGTTTTTCTTCATATCCTTATAAACATCGTCAGTTTTATATCTAGAATAAAACTATCGGTGTCCATATACAACAATGAAGCATTTTTCACCATACTCTTTCTTTAAATCATTATACAAATAATCATACATCAATATCTTTGATAAATCAAGAACTGCTGTTCCAATATAAATTGGTTTATCCATGACAATACTTTCCTTTTTCATATGAATAGCAGAAAAGTTCTCTGAAAAAACCTCTTCTCTCTCAAAACTTGGTTTATTTATCAATCTAGAAGCTTCTTTCCAAGATGTTGCAAATCTAATGTTTTGCCTGTTTCTAACATTCTCCATTGTCTTTCCAAAGACAGCATTATTCATCAATTTATAGAATTCCCCTTCAAATTTTACTTTTGTATTTGTTCTCATATCTGTATTGAATTTAATATACTTTTTCATCCAAGGACTTTGTTTAAATTTTAAAACTCTATGAATTTTAGCTACTCTCAACCCAGCAGATAAATATTGTCTCAAGTTCCTTTGATGCAAAACATATCCCTCTTTTATCATAGAATGTTGTTAATAACTTTTTCTGTTGATTTGCCTTTAATATTAAAACTTTTATGATAATCACTGAACCATTCTTTCTTTGGTGTTTCTTTCTCACATGTAAAAGGAAGGTGTTTATGCTTATTATGAAGATCACTCGGATACTTCAAATCAACTTCAAAATAATAATCTTCTTCTTTGCCATTCAATTTCTCTTGAGAAGAAATAACAATATTCATCAAAGCCTTTTCATAATCCTTTTCTTCCACCCACTCTCTAATTTACCATAAGGCAGAGATTGAGACATTGCCCATCCATACAAATTATTAGCATCAAAGTACATCAAATAATTACTATCTTTTTCACTCTCATAATTTGGAAGATATTTATTATTTGCTTTAGCATATCTTTTGAACATACTTGTGATATTCCACCTCTCTTAGACTTCTCAATCATCAAAAGCATATCTACATCACTGACTAAATCTATATCTTGTTTTGTCATTTTCAACATTGCACTCCAAGCTAAACCAGGAGCTGTGAAATAGTGGGCAGGATCTAATCCATAACAATTTTTATTATGACAGAGTGATCTAAAAGCTTCAAACACATCAGCTAACAATAAAACATCTGTTTTTAGATACAAATCATGATATTCTCCAAGGTTCTTTATCTTAAATATTTTCCAAATTTCTTGTGCGTGTTTATATTCCTTATCACTTATCTCTTCTTCATAAAGGTTATTATAGAAACTTTCTTTTGAAGGAAGTTGTGTTTCTTTAAATCTCATAAATGAATCCATATAACCATAAGGATAAATTCCCTTACTTGTAAGAATTTTCTCTTTACTTTGAATTTCTATTCCTTGTTTCAATTTCCTCTCCAGTTAGAATTCCCTCTTTAATCAGAATTTCATCTATAATCAGAATTTCCTCTTTAGTCAGAATTTCATTCTTTGTTCGAATTTTGTGTATAATTAGAATTTCATCTTCAGTAAGAATTTCTTCATTCATTTCCCCATTAATTAGAATTTCCTCTTTACTTTGAATTCTCTCTTTAATCTGAATTTCCTCTTTAGTTAGAATTTCCTCTTTTGGAAAGAATGAATTAAGATTTGGAAAAGAGCCCGTGGAGCTTAGATTTGATGCGAGGTTGGCTAGTGGCGTTCCCATAAACTTGTAAGAATCAAGAAACCTTATACGAGTTATAGGTTTTGTGAATATCATTTTGTAAATGAAATATACTTTTGACTTGTGTTTGTTATGGCAGAAATATTCCCTGGTGTTTTTGAAAGTTCATTTATAAATAGATGTGTATCATAGTTGGCGCTGTTGTGAAGAAAGACTGGAATAAAAGAAGGTAATTTATAATTAAGATTACAACAGGAATGAGCGGGACCTCTATATTTACCAGTAAGATGACAATGATCCCTAACTTTAGACTCCTCAATTTCCTCCTCACAAATATGACAGATATTGTTCTTTTCTAAATTCTAATTTTTCTTCTATGGTTAATTTCATCGGTTCATTTGTTTCTTTCATTAATTTAGTTAGTCTTATACAATCCTTTTCTAATCGTTTTACAAACTCTTGTGAAGCATTTTTCCACTATACTGTTCAAGTTTATTATACTTTTCTCCAACAGATGATTTGATATAATAACAGAAACCACAAGGAATATGTTTTGATATTTATTTGTATATGGTTCTTTTGGATTAGGAGAAGCAGTATTTATCTTTTAAGGATACACTCAAAATCAGCGTATATCACAAATGGGTGCATGATAGATTTATTATAATCTTCAAAGAAATCTTTTCACCAGGTTTAGGCATTGTAATTACAGCTGATTTATGATTACTACAATATTTTGAATGTTGTTCTAATCGTTCTTTTGTATGAAATGAATTAAGACATCGCACAAGGATATATTTTGTTTGCTGTTCTGAATACCTGAGAAGAGATTAATCTTGATAAATTATTGATGTATGTGTAATGTGAATTCTTTCCAACACTAAAATATAAAAGATCAATGTGTGTTTCTTCATTTTTATAGTTGTTTGAAATTTTTAATATCTGAACTTTGTTTGTATCCGTTAATCCATATACATTAATAGAAAGATTATTCTTTTTCTCAAATTTAGGAATATCTGTTAGTGGCATTGGGAAATTAAAATCTTTAATGTCCAAGGTATTCTCATATTTCATATATTGTTTTACTCTTTCTGAATTACATTTTGGTGGATGTAAGTGAGCAAGAACAGACCAGAGAAAACATTTATTGTCATTATTCTTAATATTAACAACTGCCTTCTTTTGTTTATTTCTTTTGGTAATTCAATATAAGAAGAAGCTTTAAGAGGGTTTGATTTTTAGAATGTATATATCTAAAAAGATGATTTTTTTAATATTGAATCCACTTCCTACCACTGTATTATCAACATCCTCCTCTTGTCTTGATAGTTCTTCATAAACCCCACTATTCAAAAAATCTTGAAATGATGTTATAAAATGAAGATCTGTCCTCATATAAGGAGTTTGTTCTTCATCTTGTCTTTTCATATTCATTTTCACTCCCATATAAAACTTTAAAGTTTTCATTTCTTTTAATGTCTTTTTAATAAATTTTTCAACATCAGGTTTCACTATTTCAATTGATTCAACTATTGATGATGGACCGGAGTTCTCCAAATTGAAAAATCCTGATTTTTATATGCCCTTTAAATGCCCCATCAGTGTTTTCAATATAATAGTCTCCCTTTACTTTAAACTCATTTTTCTTGTGTTTTTGTGATTGAAGATGCCTATTATAACTACTCTTCAAAACATCCTTTGAGCAGGTATCACAATGTTTTCTTTCCAACTCAAGAGGGGATATTTTGTGAAATAGATTAAATGTGTGTTTGTTGGTTCGGAGGTGTTTTCTATAATGTTTATATTCGTGATTACAAACATACGCAGTATGTTGTATTCACCATATTTATATAATAAAACTTTGCTTAAACTAAAAAATTTCTTGATGAAAATTTCGTTTATTTTACAGGTGAATCTGTGCTTAAACTAAAATTTTCTTGATGAAAATTTCGTTTATTTTACAGGTGAATCTGTGCTTAAACTAAAATTTTCTTGGTGAAAATTTCGTTTATTTTACAGGTGAATCTGTGTAAACTAAAATTTTCTTGATGAAAATTTCGTTTATTTTACAGGTGAATCTGTGCTTAAAACCATTTTATCCTCCAACTTTTTCACTTAATAAATACAATGTTTCAAGACACAAAGGACAAGTTTCAATCAATCTCTTCATTTGTTAAAGATGCTGAGAAATATGTCAAGGATGTAAAATTGAACAAAGATAAATATAACAACTATTGGATAAAAACAATTATGGTGGATATGATGAGTTCTTCAATTTACTTCAGTGGAAGGGCTTTTAGTATACCTGGAAGAACATCAATTAAGGTATCTCTAACAAAAGTTTCTCCTCTCCTTCTGGCAATATATTCAAAACTAGAAAAAGCAATGAAACAAGAAAAGGTATCAAAAAATAAAAACCTTATGGATGAAGCTTTAGAAAGAAAAGATAAGACCATCTGTAATATGCAAGGAGAAATTTGTATTTTTTTTCAACAACCCTAAAGATATAAATCCTGATGAAATAAAGGATGTTAATATATCAGGTGAAATGACATTTCGTTCAATTGTAGTTAAGGATCATTTTAAAATTACCTTTAATATAAAAAATGTAGCAGTTGAATCTGTTAATGAAAAAATGTATATCGATATCGATGGTAATGTTTTTTCTACTAATTAAATGAGCCAATATTCAACTGAAGATTTTGAAGATTATGAGAGTGATTATGATACCGAGAGTTTGCATTCAAACGATAGTTATGACACCGAGAGTTTGTGTTCAAATGATAGTTATGAAAGTATAGATGATTCTGAAAGTATCGAAGATGATATCGAAGATGATTTACTTTATAAATATGAATAGTTTACTCGATTTTGAGCCTCTTGAATTCCATGATTCTCCATATGACAAATTTGAGAATTGTCCTGCGTGTGAAAGACGGGGATTAAACACAGAGTCAAAAGCCTATAAACAATGTATATTCTGTGATTATCTTCTAATTAATGATAATCAAAAATATAAAAAGGAAAATAATTCTTTTAGATTTACACCAAAAATGAATTACTTTACAAGATTGATTCGAGAAATGAATGTAAAGAACGAGGGTGAGAACACACCTTTCCTTACAAGGGAAGAAACTGAACGTATTAGAGAAATGTTCAAAGGATTGTTGTTATATCTTATTCATGGATGTGATTTTCAGGGAAATATCAACACAAGATATTGCATAAATAAAATAATGGATTATCTTGAAATTAAAATTGAACTTAGGATAAAATATAGAATTTCGAAAAAAGCCAAGAATAAATTAAATAACCTGTTTTCCAAATATATAAATGAATGATTTTTTACCTATTTGGGAAAATAAGATAAAATTTGACAACCATAAAAATCTCCCAAATTCATTAAGATGCCTCATAGTTGGTTCAAGTGGATGTGGAAAAACCTGCTTACTTTTAAAGATGCTCCTCACTCCCAACTTTTAGATTATGATAATTTAATAATTTTCACAAAGTCGAGTTTTCAACCAGAGTATCAACTACTCTCACAAGGTTTTAATGCTGGTCTTCAAAAAAGAAGATATAATCGGTTTATTTAAACTTCAAAAAAACCTAAATGATTTTAACATTGAAGATATAATACAACTATTTTGTGATACACAGAGATGTAAAAGAAATCAAAACCGATAACTTGTATTCTGAGTGATAATACGGATGATATACCGTCTCCCCAAGATTTGGATAAATCCAAAAAGAACCTCGTTATCTTTGATGATTGTGTTAATGAGAGAAACCAAAAACGGTAATGGACAGCTACTACACAAGAGGGAGACATTCTTCTTGTAATTGTATTTATCTTAGTCAATCGTACTTTCAGCTTCCTCGTCGTTCCATCAGAAACAATGCTAATACTTTTATTTTATTCAAGTTAAATTCAATAGATATAAACAATTTTTGGAGAGACAATTGTTCTACATTATGTAGTAAAAAGGATTTTGGGGATTACATGAAACACACGACTGAAAAATATAAATATATTGTTGTGAAACAAGATGAGATATTAAATGATATTTTTCAATAAATAAATGGATGCCAAAGAAAGAGGAAGAAGATTTAGGGAACATCAAGAGTTGGTTTCAAAAGTTGTAAAACAGCAGGAAGACATAAAGAAGAAACGCAGACAGAAACTAACGCGCGAAGAAGCATTTGAAAGAAAACAAGAGAAATTTTTTAAACCACTTTTTAAAAACTTCCCAAGGAAAAATGAAAGATGTTTCCACATTTCCCACGGTAGAATATACTCTAAAAAACTTCAAATGTTAAAAGATTTCAGTCAAATGACGGAGGAAGAATTAGAGCATTTAGGAGAATTAGAATATGATGATGAAGGTTTATTTCAACAACTGGAAGAGATTAATCGACCCCCTGATTATATTGTGAATGCTCTTCAAAACAATGAATATTCAGCGGATTCAAAAACCAAAGCAGGACTCATTCCAACAGAACAATCAGCAATATTTCATCTTGTTCAAGAAAAGGTATTGATATTTAATGATGAATTAAGGTTCTTGGGTTCTGCTCAACCCCTGTTAAACTAACTCCAAGATTAATGTTTCTTCTCACAAAAGATGGAAGACAAGGTTCAACTGTGAGGGATGAATCAAAGTATATTGATAAACCATTGGATATGGAAAATAATGATGATAGAGTATATATTGATCTGCTGAACACTCTAAATTATAAGGTTATTCTTTCTAGTAAAAGTAGGAAGAATGAGAAGGAGAAACACATTATTCAGGCTTTAAGTATCCTTGGTTCAGGTGTTAGTTTTCTTCCAAAATGACCCATTGCAATTAGTTAATAGACTGTTATTGTTGTTAGGCAGTAAGAAGGCTGGAAATAACAATTGTTTTAATGAAGCATCAGCCATTTTAGACCAGTTGATGAACATGAAAATAATTAATAAATATCAATATAAAGACATTTTATCTCATATTAAATAAGATGAGAAGCACAATCCTTAGTTTCAATTTCACAACAAAGCGACCACACATCTTCATTTCCCATACCCACTACAACTTGACACAACAACAAAGAATATGAGGCATCTTTATTGTCCATGGAAACTTATAATACCTTATTTAATATAACCGAGAAAAAATGACAAGTTTAGTTATAATCCAGGAAGTGGATACAAAGCGATAACAGTCTCACCGGAGCATATGAGATTTCTCAAATATCTTCGAAATTGCTCGTCTTATGAAAGAACAGGAGTGATGAACCAAAAAATATTGTTATAAACATTCAAAACATACTTCAAAATCAACGATTAAAGTTAAAAATAACTACAAGGTTGATTTCACAATTGATAATTCATTTAGAGAGTTATTGGGTTTCTCCTCAAAAAAGATTGAAACTAATGGGACGTTTTACAGTGATAATGTCATTCAAATATCCTCAGGAATAAATTCGGTGTTAATTCACTGTGATTTGATTGATGGTGCTTATAATGATGGGAAAAAAACAAATACAATATTTTCATTCAGCGCATACTCAACCCCAATTGGTTATAAATTCAATATGGAACCCAAAAAATTTGGTTTATCTACCTGTGTCAGGAAAAACCATACACAGAGTAAATTTTAGGATAACCGACCAAGATAATCGTGTGATTTCTTTTAATGGAGAAGTTATATCCATCAGAATTCACCTACGTGAAGTTTTCCAATAAATAAATACGATGGTTATTTTGAGGAAACACGAGTTGGGAAAATATAAAATAATTACAGGGGATGGGATGTTCCTTTCCCCCATACTACAAGGGTGAAGGTATGTATCTTGGTAGAGGATACTATAAACCTAAGAGACAAAGAAATTGTTGGACATCAATTTAGAGGAGATGGGATAATTGATACTCTCATGGGTATTGGTTCAACTATTCTTAAACATAAAGATCTAATTGGTTCAACTGCTTCTGCTGTGGGAAATGTAGCAGGTGCCGTAAAGAGTATAAAAGATGCTCAGAAGGAATCTCATAAATTACAAGCAATAAAAGAAATTAAGAAAGGCAAAACTCAGTTGTCCCCCCAAGAACGACAGAAAATAATTCAAATACTTGGATCAGGGTTTCAAAAGTTTTAACATCTTTTTTTTTCCTAAATAAATACAAGTATGGAAGCAATTGATAGTATCTATGATTTGGATGATACTATTATTATCTCAAACTCCACTAAAAAAGAAGATTACTTCAAGGTAAATGCAATAACTGGAACAGACTGGAATACGAATGGTACAAAAAGTTTTGAAATAAATAATCAACAAACCTATTTGAATCTCTCCGAAAGTTTCTTGTTGTGTAAATTTAAATTCACTAAGGCTGGGAATAACATAAACGCTACACTTGTAAATGATTTCTTCTGGAAAATGTTTGATAGTGTGCGTTTGTATATTGGAACACAAGAAGTTGAAGCGGTTGATTATGTCTCTGCTGTATCTGAAATGATAAAATTTACACTCTATACATTCAGTGATAGAATGGGAAAGGGGTCTGTCGAAGGTTTTATTCCTGATATGTCAACGGGAACAAACACAGACCCTGGGTATACTCAAAGGAAAGGAATGTATAATGATGATACAAAAGCAGAAAATAGTTTTACTGTGGCAGTTCCTCTTAAAGGTATATTTGGATTTTTGTGATCATGATAAAGTTCTGTATGGCCTTAAAATTAGATTTCAACTACAAAGGAATGATAATGAAAATCGATTGCTTTTTGGTGTTGGTAGTGCTTTTGGTGATCAGAATAAATTTGTAATTGAGGAAATGAGTTGGTATATCAGTGAATATACTCCTAATCTTAAAACAGAAGAGATGTTGAATCGAAGACTTAACTCAAAGAAACCACTCAGTGTATCATACCTCAAAAGAAGATGTCAACACGTTAAACTCAATCAAACAACTTACACGTGGAATTTGGGTGTTCTGGAAGGAAAGCCACGATATCTGTGGATCATTTTTAAAAAGCCAGATGGTGATACTGCGACTGATAAGAATAATGCATTGAGTGATAATGCTAAGGTGAAACAACTTCGCGTTTCTCTAGATGGAACATTTTACCCACGAGATAGATTGGAAATTAATTGGGAAAAAAATGATTTTGCTGAAGCATACAAGTCTTACCAAAAGGTGTGTGAAAGTAATGAAGCTAAAGAACCTATTTTGGATATGACAGCATTTAAAAGTTTGTATACAATCTATTCGTTTGACCTGAGTGCTCAAAAGGAAACTATAAAGTCTAATCGAGTGGATACTTCCCTATACATTGAAAGAGGAGAGAGTGAAGAAGTTGATACATATTGTTTGCTTTTGGAAGAAACAGAATTGCAGATTAATACAGATAATGGTGTGATGATTAGTCTCACATAATTTTTTGTTAAATAAATGAGTGGCAAAGTACCAACTGGGGTATATGTTAATCAAATCAATCTTCATAAACTATCATCTTGTGTTCAAAATCAAAAGCCTTGTACGATTAACGTTAATACAATTCAGAGAAAAGGAGCAGTAAGAATTGATGTTTTCTCACAAGAGAACAGAGTTAAAATCTTGAATGACACTGGCTCACTTAAAATTAAAATGACAAAACCAATGTTGAAAAATATTCAATAAGAGGCAGTGGAGGATTTCTCCCATTTCTAATTCCTTTATTTGCTGGTTTAAGTGCGGTTGGAGCATTGACGGGTGGTATTTCAACAGCGGTGAAAACTGCCAACGAAAGGAAGGCTCAACTCCAGGCTCAAAAAGAATTGGAAAGACATAACAAAGAGTTGGAGAAACAAATTAGTGGAAGTGGTGTAATTGTAGATTTTGCTGAAAAACTTGAAGGTCTGCCTGATAAAGCGAGATTGTTAGTTGGAGATATGCTTTCTTCTATAGCACAAGCAGGTGTAAAATTAACGAAAAGAGGTAATGGATTATATCTTTCTAATAAATAAATGAGCATTGATGAGTGGTTGAAAAAATTTGGAAAGAATACAACATCAAATTTACAACTTGTCAAATATTGTAAGAAATTAAAAATTCATAATGTGGTTATTTGTATGAGAGATGAATTAACAAATGTTGCATAACATACAAAGAATATTATTATGAACTTAGAAGATAATAATGGGAACGGTTCTCATTGGGTTTGTATTTTTAATAGTCAAGACAAATATTATTTTGATAGTTTTGGTCTTCCACCACCTGTTGAAGTCATAAAATTCTTACAGAATGGTGTTTATCAAACATTTCAAGTCCAAGAATTAAATTCAAAGTCTTGCGGCCAATTATGCCTATATGTGTTATTTCAACTCAACAAAAATAAAAAATTTTATGATATTATTTTTAATCTAATATAAATGACTTATGTTGGTAAAGATGGTTCTATCTTTGGTTTATCTCAAGAACTGGATATTGATTTATCAAATTATTACACAAAGGCACAGGCTGAACGACATAAATATAATATAACCAAAAATATTAACATGAAAAATGCTTATAAATTAAAAAATTATCCAAGCCCGACTGACGTGAATGACTTGGTGAGATTAAGCGATTTATCACAATATATATCCTTAAATAAAACGGCTGTGTATTCCAAAGATACAGAAGTGTTGATATTATCTCCAGGTCATACAGAATTCACAGTTCGAATTAAAATAAATTTTTATAAAGAAGGGCGTATCGTTTGTATGAGTATAGAACAATGGGGTATGATATGAATGATTTAGGGTATAATTGGTCATTTAAAATTAACCTCGAAGACCTGGAACAATTAAATCAGTCTCGTAAGGAAGAATATTATCCACTTGGTATCGAGAATGAGTTTTGTGGGGCTACGATTAGTAAACAACAAATAAAAGAATTTAATAAGGGTAAATATAATAATGGTTTTGCCCTTGTTTATCTCATGAAAACAGAAAAAACAGGATTATATATAATAAGTAAGGAAATACAAAATGATTTAACTCTGGGAAGATGGGAGGTGTTTCGTGCCATAATATTATTCTAACATATATTTCTAATACATAAATGACAGCAAGAAGGCTTCAAGAAAATTATCATTTCTGTGTCCAAGCATACCTTCAAGAAAAGGGTATTCGGTATTTTAATAAATATGTTCTACAACATAAGAATGAGGTATTTTCAATAAAAGATTGGCATTATGCTGATGTTGATAAACCGACAACTTTAGAATTTAATTAGAATGTTAAATAATGAAAAAATTATAAAGTTAAGAAAAGGTAAGGCTCTTTTAGAAATTCAAAAGAAATTTTATTGGTTTCCTGTTGTAAAAAAATTATTTTGGATACAGGAATAACAAGAAATCCTGATGAATATATGTATAATATTCGATGGGGTGTAAGCGATTCAAGGATAGTAAGGGATGAGGAAGGAGTTGAAGAAGAGAGGGAAGAGGAGGAAAAGGAGAAGAGGGAGAAGAAAGAGAAGGAGGAAAAAGAGAAGAGAGAGAAGGAGGAGAGGGAGAAGAGAGAGAGGGAGGAAAGAGAGAGAAGAGAGAGAGAGGAGGAGAGAGAGAAGAGAGAGAGGGAGGAGAGGGAGAAGAAAGAGAAGGAGAGGGAGGAAAAAGAGAAGAGAGAGAAGAGGAGAGGGAGGAAGAGCGAGACAAAATAAATATCAAAATATGGAAACCAGTGAGATTAAAAAAGATTAAGGGTATTACAGAAAATAACTCAACCCACCGAGGAGGAAAAGAAAGAATTGACAAGTCTATTTGCAATACTTTCGGCAAGACTATTGGCATCGACAAGATATGGATTTTAATTCAAGTTTTTCATTTTTTTTTTTCTTAAATAAATGGAGGAGAGAGTGAAGGCATTTCTAAGGATTCTTTATGTTTTAAAAATCAAGATTCAAATGTGCATGTTGGAAACTAAAAAGGTTTTTGCACTCTGCAGGAATTTTTCTCATAAATAAATGAGTTATTGTCTCAAATGTAAAAAAAAAACTAATACTAAAAATATTTCATATATTAAAAGTAAAAATAACAGGGTTATACAAAAAGGTATATGTTCGGTGTGTGGTTCAAAAAAAAATCAATTTATCTCCCAACACAAACTAGGAGGAGATATCCAAAAGTTTTTATCAGGAAGTAAATTTACAACTACTGGAATACCAGGGGAATTACATCTTCCAGGGTATTCTTTCTGTGGCCCAGGCACAAACTTGGATAAAAGATTAGATGAGGCAGACAATCCTAAATCCTGGAGTAAGCCTATCAATAGAGTTGATGAAGTGTGCATGAGACACGATATTGATTATGGGAATACCACAACGTTGGAAGAAAAGCATGAAGCCGATAGAGAAATGTTGTATAATTTGTCTCTGATACAAAATCCAACCTTGAGAGAAAAAGTTGATCGGTTCATTGTGAAGAAGATGATCAGTGCTAAATTGAAACTTGGACTTGGAAATTCAAAAAACTTATAGGCTCTAATGATGCCATTAAGACTGAAGAACAATTAGCTGATGAATTACATAAACCAATATTCACAAAGTTTCAGAGAAGGAAAGTTTATTCCAAGGAAGTAGATTATATCTGGTCTGCTGATTTGATTGAACTCAATAATGATAAGGGGTACAAGTATGCTTTAACCGTTATTGATTTGAGGAGTAGATATGCGTGGGTTGTACCATTAAAAAACAAAACAGGTAATACTCTTATGTTAGCCTTCCAACAGATATTTAATAAAAAGTAAGAGGAAACCTAAAAAATTGTGGACTGATGAGGGTAGGGAGTTTTATAACAAGACATTTATGAATTTTCTAAAAAATAACAGTATTACATTATACAGTACCTTTAATGAAGGAAGGCAGTTGTTGTTGAACGTTTTAATCGTACCTTAAAGAGAGACTATATAAAAAATTCACACAACTCGGTTCACAACAATGGTCATCTTTTATTCAAGATATTGTGGATAAGTACAATGACACGATTCACACGTCAACAAATATGAAGCCATCAGAAACATTTACAAAATTAAAATATGAAAAAGAGATTAATGTCAGAAAACCTAAGTTCAAAGTTGGTGATATCGTAAGAATATATAGGTGGAAATCTCATTTTGAAAAAGGTTATACGAAAAGATGGACCAACGAGCTTTTTAAAATTGTTGATGTAATAGATACGGTTCCTTGGACTTATAAGATATATGATTTGGAAGGGGAAGAGATTTTAGGTTCATTTTATTCACAGGAATTACAAAAGACAAAGATAAATTGAAATTTTTGACTCCGCCCCTTTTTGGCTCCACCCACACAAGCCCCCGCCCACACAAGCCCGCCCACACAAATCCCACACAAACCCCACCACACACCCCCCACAAGCTCCAATAAATTGAAATTTTGACTCCGCCCCTTTTGACTCCGCCCACACACGCCCCTCCCACCGAAGCCCCGCCCACAAACCCCACACAAGCTCCACACAACCTCCACACAAAAACTCCACACAAGCTCCACACACACAAACCCCACACAAGCTCACCCATATTCATCATATTCACATAATTAGTGATTAGTTAATTGGTTCCCCACACACACAAGATGTTTATTTCATTAAAAAAATTATCCACCCATCCACACAAGCTCCACTCATCCACGCACCGCCCCATCTCCCCACACATCCATTTATCCACATAAGCCTCATCCACATTCACCCCTGCCACACAAGCTCCACCCACATAAACCCCTGCCCATATAAACGCTGCCCACATAAACCGCTCGCGCATAAGCCCTGCGTACACAAGCTGCACACAAAACTCCACACACATAAACCCTCCCACACAAGCTCCACCCACATAAACCCCGCCACACAAGCCCCACCCACACAAGCCCCACCCACACACACCCCGCCCACACAAGCCCCTCCCCCACACACACCCCACCCACACAAGCCCCCCACCGAAGCCCCGCCCACACAAGCCCCGCCCACACAAGCCCCACCCCCCCTCATCCCCCTGTGCGCCCCCACCTTTGACCCACCACCTCCCTCATCCCACCCCCACCCTTCCCCACACACACACATGGGGAGGGGGAGGGATGGGATGAGGGGGTGATGGGTCATTGGGGGAGCGCACCTACCCCCTCCCCCCCCCCAACCCCCCTTTACATCTCTTTTATTCTTTTCTTGTAATTCAGAATCAAGTAATTGTAAACAAAACAAATATAATTTATTAATATTGAAAATATTAAATATTCATTTGCGAGAATGTACAATCTTTCCCAGCAATCTTCTTCAGATGCCTTGTGATTTCGAAACTCAGACACCATATTCTGTTTTGAAACAAAAAGTGGATAATAATTAGGTTCTATAAAGATAATTACATGGTAATATGAATAAGCCTCGTTGACCACTGAATTAACACACCAGGAGCCTGTCATCCTTTCAAGGTCAATAAAATGAATTCCAGTGTACTGACAAAACCACGTCCAAACTAATGATGCAACCAACATAAGGCGACATTCTAAAGAGAGAGTGATATTAATAATAATTCAGAAATATTTACCTCCAGAAAATCATGTGTTGTACGAGTGATATTAATAATAATTCAGAAATATTTACCTCCAGAAAATCATGTGTTGTACAAGATTGCTTCAACAGCTGATGTTGTGCGATAGTGCTGAAAAAAAAAATAAGTCAAGGGTATAGATGAAGAGACAGACAGGGAAAGCAACACACACACACACACACGCACACACACACACATACACACACACACATAGACACACACACACGTGCCTCACCATTGGTTTAATTCATTCGAGATCAGAGACCAGTCATTATAAATCATTGGCCTCTTCAATAAGAGCAGAGAGAGGTAGGGAGAAAGACAGACAGAGAGAGGCACACACATGTGTCTCAGCATTGGTTTAATTCCTTCGAGATGAGAGGACGTGATAAGACTTCATGTCACTCATTGAAAATGTCTTTCAATTCTCTTCTAAAATCATTGATCTCTTCAATAAGAGTATTAATTTCATGAACCACGTCGTGATATGTGAACTCAATTTCTTCCAATGCCCTGTCAGGGAAAAAATATATATATATATCAGAATTATCATGATTTAATTAATAATCATTTGCTTCATCGTTCAAAGAGAAAAGCATACACAAACTTACCAACTCTGTAGTGGGCTGTTGGCTTCAACGGAAGAAATATCGTCCATGCCTCAGTTGTAAAAATGAAATCCGTCTGGCAGAAACTTTGTCTGGCGAACCGCTTATAAAGCAACGATGAGGAAATTGCTTAATCATTGGGTGGTGTGGGCACAGGAAATGACAAGCTTCTCTTAATGATCTCATCTGGCCACCGCCCGAGTTGCAAATCGTTTTTGGACATAAACCACGCCATAAAAGTTTTGATTCAAATGTTTTCAGTTCGTGTTCTGAGATAAAATATAAACCACGAGACCTTGTCTCACAGAATAGTTCCTATTTTTTCACAGCATGACAGTCCAAAACCACTTCCTCATTCACACAGCACGGCCGTGTCAAAAACACTTCCTCATTTTCACGGCATGAACTGAAAACATTTGAAACAAAACTTTTTTTCTGGCATGGTTTATGTACAAAAATGATTTGCAACTCAGGAGGTGGTCAGATGAGATCATTAAGAGAAGTTTATCATTTCGTAATGGCACAAAAGGGGTATCTTAAAAAATATAAAGATTCAAATGTTTTGTTTTTCAATCTTTTAGATGGGGATTATTGTGCAAAGAAAATTAAACTATTGAAGGAATTTGAGAATGAACAAATGTTTATAGGTTCAATGAGTGAGCTAAACAATATGCATTGGTTATTTGATAAAGAGTGCCCCGAGGCTTAGACGTTTCAGATATTTCTTTAGAATCACCTTTAACAAATCTTTATCTTGTTGTATGGGCTATTTGAATAGAGAGCCCCTAGGTTAAAAGGGGAAATAAAAAAATGACCGTTTTTACAGCCATTTTTCCCTGCTGTGCAGGGGTTTGGCTTTTCTTGAGGCAATGTTTTATGGCCGGATGCCCTTCCTGACACCAACCCTGGTCGCCTCTTACGACACACAGGGATACGGTACACCTATTCTAACCGGGGCATACACCGGGACCAGTACACTGGCACTCATTTCGCCGACCTCGGAAGGATGGCAGGCTGAGTCAACCCCCTGGTGTTAATTCAGCAGCCAACGGGATTTGAACTCAGGACCCTGGGATCCCAAGCCGCCACCCTAACAACTAAGCCAACACCAGGCTCCAGGTTAAAAGGGGAGACAAATAAATATACCTTGGGCTAAAAAGGGGATTTATTTTTTCAGGGGAAAAAAAAGAAAAATTTCATGGCTGAAAATCCCCCATTCATTTACATGGGGAAAAGTGAGCCAGAACCAGTATTCTTACCCTACTCCTTTTAACTCCTTAGACCTTGATATCCTTTAGACCCCTTAATATCCATTTAGACCCTTGAGAGATCTATAAACCTTATTCGACCTTTTTGACACATTTCAGACCTATAGAGCTTTTAAGACCCCATATACAATTTAAGATCCTTTGGACACTTCCTACCCCATTTGATATTTTGCCCTTACATCCCTTTCGACCCTTTAAGATCGCTTAGATACTTTTCATCCATTAGACACCCTTTAGATCCTTCACACAACTTTTAAGACTTTTTAAGAACCTTTAGATACTTTAGACTCCATTTATACCGCTTAGAAAATCGAAAAGAAAACGAAAATTGTTTTTGATGACTTTTTCGTGCACCATTCGCATCACATCACAAGTTTCAATGACAAATCAAAACGAATATCCCAAAGCAAAACTGATGTTGGAAAGTGAAACAAACGACTGATCTACGGATCAGCGAATGGGAAACAAAAATGAAATACTGTGAGAAATACCAATATAAATTGTCAAAAGCAAAGCCAGTGCGAGTTTGTGGCTGAAGTGGGTTGGGGGTGGGTTGGGGCTGAAGAAATCATGTGGAGAGGGATCGGTGCTTGGAGGTGGTCGGTTGGCATGGAAATAACTCCGGTGATCTTCGGTCAATCGGTAGGCTCAAAAAGTGTCTCAATCTGTTTCCCAACAGAGCTTCCATAATTTCAACCTCACTCCCAAGTAGTACTTCAGGGGTACAAGCATGGGTTGGAAATCTTAGCTGCTGTAATGGAGCAAGGTTTCCAAGGTTACCGGCTCCAGTTTTTGATGACTTTTTCGTGCACTGCTCAATATCTGCTCATTGAGTATTTATACTGAATTCCCGTTTCTACCAATACTGTACACATTCCAAAAAATTGCTCATCTCAGGTGATACATCTACAAACCCATCAGAGATGGGTATCCTGATATATCCAAATAATCCGTACTGAGTTCTCCGTGTTGTTGTTTCACATGACTACCTTTCAACCAGCAGCAACGCAAGGTTAACTGTGCCTCCACCAGCCTTTGTCAAGAATAATTTCCCTGTTAACCTCCTCCCAGATATACCGGAGGTGAAAGGGGTGGGCCTAATCAGCCGACCAATCACAAAGCTGTGTTGCGAAGTCTTGTAACATTTAACCAATGCCAACATCAGCCAATGGCAAGCTTGTGTTATAAGTGATTTGATTATGTAAAGAGGGGTACATTAAATTACATCATGTATCCTCATCATCTGCGGTGTTGTAATGAACCAATGAAGATGATCATGTCCCACTTCGTCTCTGTCCACCTCCCTTTGGAGCATGTCTAATGTATTTGTGTATACGACGACCATATGCCTGTGATGGAGCTACAGTCTTCTTTGTCAGAGGTGAACTCATTTGGCCAGTGTGCCAAGCCTCCAGTAATCGCCTCCTGGCATGGTTTGGGGATACAGCTGGAATGTTCACATTATTCCATAGAGGAATATGGCCAGCCTTTAACCCATTCTTAACAATAGCAGATCTTTATGGGTGTTTGCAATCGCGCATGTAGCACAGAGCTGCGGACAGAAAGCTACGAGTGTTCAGAGGGGACAGACGGCAGTCAGCAAAAAAAACATAGAGCATGCAGTACATCCTGTGAGGGGAAGCGACAACCACCGCAATCACCAGTAACTGCAATGATCACTCATAGGAAGGTTTTTCTGGATTGTGACCTCTTTCTACGGTCTTAGTCTGTGTGTGTGTATGTGAGAGAGAGAGAGAAAGAGAAAGAGAAAGAGAAAGAGAAAGAGAAAGAGAAGGAGAAAGAGAGAGAGAGAGAGAGAGAGAGAGAGAGAAAGAGAAAGAGAAAGAGAAAGAGAAAGAGAAAGAGAAAGAGAAAGAGAAAGAGAAAGAGAAAGAGAAAGAGAAAGAGAAAGAGAAAGAGAAAGAGAAAGAGAAAGAGAAAGAGAAAGAGAAAGAGAAAGAGAAAGAGAAAGAGAAAGAGAGAAAGAGAGAAAGAGAGAAAGAGAGAAAGAGAGAAAGAGAAAGACAGAGAGAGAGAGAGAGAGAGAGAGAGAGAGAGAGAGAGAGAGAGAGAGAGAGAGAGAGAGAGAGAGAGAGGAGCCCATAAGGTATTGGTTAAGGAGGGAATTAAGTGAGGGATGGTCGCAGTTATTTATAGTGTCATTGACTGTTATAAGTGAAGTTCTCTCCCTGTTCGCCTCCAGTTAATACAACAGTTTGTTTCACTATTAAAGTGTTGGCCTTGTGTGTGGCCTGGGACTGAATTTGAAAATCTCGGTTGCGATTAAACTCTTGACAATTGGAAATTGGTGGCAACCTCGTTAGGGGTATCAAACCGCGGTGCGTTTTATTCAACAGTTATCACTTATCCTTCATCCCTTTCAAATTGAAAGATGACATCACACATCAGTTTCAAATAGATCACAGGTGACAGAGTGGGTCAAAAACTGAAACGAAAATCGATTTCGGCTTTCCTGGTGGATGACAGACAGCCCCAACGACCATCTACAACTAGACTGGCGACTGGCCGGTTGGGAGATTTGCCCATGTGCACCCAGCACACCGTTTCAATACAGAGGTTTTCTGTAATTTTGTAACACGTCGATCTTATGTTGAACAAAAATCTTACCAACGGTTTCAGAGAAGTTTGAAATATTAACAAGACAGAGGGATTGCCAGACTGTTGAAGGGTCAAATGCAAGATGATCCAAGGCACAAGTTTCCTGGAACATAGTCCCAGATTCTTTAAGGCCCAGTCACACCTTGACGTTTTAGCCAGCTTATGCCGATTTTTGAAAAATTTGTCTAAAACGCTGGCACACGTCGAATACGTTATGGGTAAGTTTTGGAAACATTGAGAGCACGCTGAAAAACACTGCCATACGTCGTAGTACGCTGGCTTTCATCGTTGTACTTTGCGGTTGTCCTCAAATTTTAGCATGCTTGAAATTTTACGACTTATGCCAGCGTATGACTCACAAGTTCCGCTACGCTGGCCATAAGTTGTAGGCACGTTATGCGATCATTGACACACGTCGACACACGTTATTTGTAAGTTAATCATAAGTCGAAACACGTCGAGGTAATGTTTAGCGTATCCGAAACTTATTTCTAACCTATGAGTAACGTGTTGTAGGCACGTTACGCGATCGTTGACACACGTTACTTGTAAGTTACTCATAAGTCGAAACACATCGAGGTAATGGTTAGCGTCAGTGTTCCAGACTCCCTATTTTTTTTTTTCTTCAGTATGACGGTGATGTTGACACTTCGATTTCAAGTGCGGTTATGATTTAAATCGTTGAGCGGCAGCCTATTAATTATATTATATTATAACCGCACTAGAAATCGAAGCGTCAACATCACCGTCATACCGAAGAAAAAAGAAAAAAAAAAACAGGGAGTCTGGAACACTGATGCTAACCATTACCTCGACGTGTTTCGATTTATGAGTAACTTACAAGTAACTTTTGTCGACGTGTGCCAACGATCGCATATCGTGCGTACAACTTATTCCCATCGCATGCGGAACGTGTGAGGCATACGGCAAGTACATCGTAAAATTTTTAACACGTTTAAAATTTCAAGACATACTCCACTTACTACGACGTATGATAGCGTACTTTAGCGTTCTATTCACGTATACCAAACTTACCCATACCATATTCGGCGTGTGCCAGCGTTTTAGACACATTTTTCATAGGTCGGCATATGCTGGTTAAATCGTCAAGGTGTGACTGCGATGTTGACACTTCCAATTTTCAGGCAGTTATGATTTCAATAGGAGTGCGGCAGGTTTTTAACAGGCTACGCCACGAGTTCGCCGGCTATACGTGCAGCGCGCTATGCCTAAGTTAAACTATCGTTGGGCATAGGTTGTGAACGCCGACAACAGGCTAAGCATTCGTTGGTATAAGTTATCTATAAGACAACGAAACGTTCTGTGCCCGTTACTAATATGTTATGCATACGACCAACACGTTATGAATACGACCAAAACTTTAAAAAAAACCTCAAAACTTCAGCGTACGCCAACGTTTTACACACATTTTTATACGTTGCCATTGCTGGATAAAACCTCAAGGTGAGACAGCGCCTTTAGCAAGATGCAAAATTATTTATTTGAAATTGCAATTTGCTAATCAGGGATGAAAATTCTTTGAAATATGAACCACGAAGTGATGTTTAAGGCCAGAGTATGTTTCTCCCACCTCTTGGTGATCCAGTGAACTTGTGAGTTACTGGGAAGGGGGCAAAGGGAAGGGTATGGAGGGAGAAGGGGGTCGAGGGTTCACAAAAGTCCAAGAAAACTTTCATATGGTAAGCCTGGAATCACAACTAACAAAAATGCATGCACAAATACTCGCGAGGTCACACCAAAATGGAAAACACTGCAGACTAGACCATCGATGACATTGATGGTGTTTTTGCTTGAGGTCGGAAAAACACTGTTGGATTCACTCCTTGCAGCAGCAGGTGATTGGAAATGGCTGCATGGAAATAAAAGTGGCCACGCACGTGCTGGTGATTGGGGTCTTGTGGCATGACGAAGTCCGTTATTTAGCAAATGAAATGTCACTTGAGACTACGTCTGCTCTAAACGGTTTGTTGCAAAATTAGCAGAGTAAGTCAGATCTTAAAATTAATTTTGGAGGTACTTTATTTCCTATTTGTTTCCTGCTTTTTCAGAAAACACCAGACTCGGTGGCATAACAGTTAGAGCGTCTGCTCCGAGTCTGCGATGTCGGTGGTTCAAATTCTGGCCGAATCATGCCAAAGACTCTAAAACGCCTTGCTTCATGTTTGACATATAATGGACAAAACACAGGCCAACAGTGCTAGGAAGGTGATGGCAAACCACCTTGTAAAATCCTTGCCAAGAAGCTGCTTCAGTAACATCAATGCGATGTAAAAAAGAGAATGGTACATCAAATCAAAATTTCAGAAAAGTCCAGAAAAAAACTACTTTTGCACAACAGGGTCTCCTTGCATTCCCTTTCTCGTTTCATTCCTGCATGAATTGTTGAGTCGATCACCAACACAGGATAAGTATTCTGGTGGTAATGTGCAGTAGTTTACAATCACAACTGAAATTGGCACTAAATTATTCTTGTTACTTTCTCGCAGTACATCTCTTCATTAAGACCTTGCTGTATGACGTGCAGATGCCATGGGACTGGAAAAATGGCTTTCTATTTATTAAGTATTTCGTCTAACAGCCACAAAATACTTCGAATTTAAAGATATGCAAAAAAAATATATGACCATTGTTTCTTAAAAATATATTTTTTGAAAACCAAGATATAGGCATATGTAGTCATTTTGAAAAAGGTTATGAAAAATCAAATAAATCGGTGAAAACAAAAATAAAAAATATACTTTAGTGAGACAAGCCGATCAAGTTATTTTCCAAAACATGTGACCACCACAAGTGATATAAGTGAGTGTCATTTTCCTTTTCTACCGAATAGCAAACTGGCTGGTTACGAGGAAGCATTTTCCTCTTGTGCTGCAAGTAAGACGATCAACCACAACTGTCTCATTTACACAAGGAAAAGTTTTCAGAAGTTGGAGAGGTTTGGTGCTTGCAGATATTATCCAAATAAATTAAATGCACCCAAGGTGATGCCAATAACCATTTAGACCAAATTAAATATGATAGAGATATTGCAAATCAAAATCTGGAAGTCTTACCATCCGTTATGACAATAACAATGTCCACATAACTTGTCTCCATTATAGTTGCAAGTTTCGCCTGATCCAGGAGAATCCTGTGGATATGAGAATGAGAGACTGCAGATAACACAAAACTATCTGGTTGGAAGAGAAACGATTAAAAACAATCAATTTGATCCCTGAATTTCATTTCTACCTGGACATCATGGATTTTTTTTGCTTGACCTTAATGTAGACGCATGATGGCAGGATGGCCCCAGAAGTATGCACACTTGCCTCTAAGCTGTTTAACCTGGGTTTGATTACCGACCCAGCTATAAACTGTCATCCCAGTGTTCCACAGGCAGGGTGATTAATCAATGTTTGTGCCGTCCCTCGGATAGACGTTAAGCTGGGGGTCCCATCTGCCAGCATTAGTTGGTGGACATTAAAGATCCCATGGTGTCATTGATGAAGAGTAGATGAGCTATCGCGAGCACCCTGGCCAAATTCCAAGTTCCGGCCATAACTACTGCTGGGAGAGGGATGGAAAACATCCCAACATGACCCTTGCCAAGAAACTGCTTCAGCAGCACTGCACTCTGTAATACAGTATGATACATCAGAATCAGAATAAATATATACAGTGTATGTATATGTGTGTGTATATACACTTCCGGTCAGAAGTTTTAGAACACCCTCATTTTTCCAGTTTTTACTGAAATTTAAGCAGTTTAATGTTTCAATGTACTCTGGAATTAAAGCATAGAACAAATAAACAATTTCAGATAAAAAAGAAATCATGGAATCGTTTTGTTGAACAAAATTTAATCTAAATTTTTGACTCATCAAAGTAGCCACCTTTTGCAGATATAACAGCCGAACATATTCGTGGAATTCTTTCTTCAATGGAAATCGAATATTGTTCGGAAAGTTCATCCCAACACTGTTGCAGAAGTTCCCACAAATGTGTTGCACTTGTAGGTTGCTTTGCTTTGACCCTTCTGTCCAGTTCATCCCAAACCAGCTCAATGGGGTTTAAGTCTGGAGACTGTGCTGGCCATTCCATGATTTGAAGCCTACCGTCTTCTTTTCTTCTAAGGTAGTTGACATAGCCTGGAGGTATGCTTTGGGTCGTTATTTTTCTGTAGGATGAACCTCTGACGAACTAGGCATATACCAGAGGGTATTGCATGGCGCTGCAAAATGCT
Organism: Eptatretus burgeri; assembly: GCF_056783735.1. Taxonomy (NCBI): domain Eukaryota; kingdom Metazoa; phylum Chordata; class Myxini; order Myxiniformes; family Myxinidae; genus Eptatretus; species Eptatretus burgeri. Next base: position 6,680,453 of record NC_140962.1, on the reverse strand, counting down.
GTGGTAGCCATTTTGGTTCAGGGTGCCAGTCACTCTGTGTAAGTGCCCGACTGGATCCAGCAAAAGAGCCCCAGATCATCACGCTTCCTCCTCCATGTTTGGCAGTTGGTGTAACACACTGAGGAATCATCCTTACGCCCACTCGACAGCGTACAAAAACCCTGCGTGATGAACCGAAGATTTCAAATTTTGATTCATCGGTCCATGAGACCTTCTTCCAGTTTTCAGTAGTTCACTGGCGGTGCTTCATGGCCCAGACAAGCCTCTCTTTCTTATTTTGCCATCTTAGCAATGGCTTTCTTACAACCACTCTACCTGTCAAACTTGCAGCTCGAAGTCTTCTCTTCACAGTTGAAACTGAGACTTCCTTACTTCGACCAGTGTAAAGCTGTGCTTGAAGCTGCTGTCCTGTGAGCTGCCTATCACGCAACCTATTGACTCTCAGAAACTTGTCTTCTGATTGTGTTGTGGCTTTGGGTTTGTCAGACCTCTTCCTGTCAGAATTTCCTCCAGTTTCCAAGTGCCTTTTGATGGTGTAGGAAACTGTACTCACTGACACCTTGGCTTACTTTGCAATTTCTCTAAAGAAAAGACCTACACTTTTAAGGGTTATAGTGGTCTGTCTGTCTTCCTTTGTTAATTGTCTTTTTCTCACCATTGCGTTAGCAATATACTACTTCCTGCAGTGCAATATTGTCCAAATAATGCTTCAGAGGGTGGAGCAACACAGTCTGTTCCAACACTGCTTTTACACAGACACAGGGTTTGTAACTAATCAACAAAAGTTGTAACACCTACAGGAATTGTTTGCATCAACCTTCAAGGCTTAATTTACTTCCATTGCTGCAGAACAACTGCAGTTGCTAACCCATTACTTTACCCTGAAAAGGGCCTTTTTTAACAACTCTGAAGTATACATTATTTTTCAGTTTTTGGTAACCTCAACTTTTGTTTTTTAACTTCTGGCAGTTTACCGCTTTGGGCCCTGTCACACCTTGACGTTTTAGCCAGCAATGGCAACGTATAAAAAGGTATGTAAAACATTGGCGTACGCTGAAATTTTGATGTTTTTTTTTTAAGTTTTGGGCATATTCATAACAGGTTGGTCATATGCACTATGGCATAGAGTCCACCAGCATTTGGAATTTTGCAGGAGGGATACGGCACCATTCTTCCACAACAAAGTCAATCAACTCTCATCTGTTTGATGGAGGTGGGAAACGCTGTCTCAGGCGTCGTTCCAGAATATCCCATAAATGCTCTTTTGGGTTCAGATTTGGTGACTGAGAAGGCCATGACATTGTAATAACATCAGTGGCCTGCTAATCATACCATTGCACGACCATACGTGCTTTGTGGATGGGGCCATTGTCATCCTGGAAGACAACCCTCCTGACAGGAAAGAAATTCTACCACATGTGGTGAAGATGATCACTCGGTACCATTAAGTAGTGATTGGCATTGACCTTGCCTTCCAAAGGAATGATGGCACTCAATCCAATTGCAAGAAAATGTTCCCCACAACATTACAGAACCACCAAAATCCTTCACTGTTGGAACCAAGCAGTCAGGGTTGTTGAGTTCTTTAGGTTGGTACCACACGTGCACTCATCTGTTTATTGAGAATATGATGAAGGATGAATCATCTGACCATATCAGATTTCTCCACTGCTCGGGAGTCCATTCCCTGTGCTCTTTGGGAAGCCTAAAAGGCTACATAAGTCACCAAGTGGATGAAACAGCGATATGTTGCCCTGATGAGACCCAATAAGGGTGAAACCAGGTTGGTAGTTTCACTTTTCATCTGCTTGGTGACAGTTTTTGATTTTCATTACATGAACTGCTGGATGCCTTTTTGGGTTGGCAGGCATGACACAGTCGTGAGGATACATATATACATATATACATCTAAACACGCACACAGAGGTGGATACTTTGAGATCTGAGAGTTCCACTTTCTGAAACCGCATATGGAGACAACAACTGCAGACACATATGTACGTACATGCGCGCACACACACACACACACACACACACACACACACACACACACACACACACACACACACACACACACACACACACACACACACACACACACCCTTGAATTTGATGTGGACTTTCATTCTCGAGTATCAGAAAGATGAGGGGAGTTGATCAAAGTTGACCTATTTCTCAAGGTACTAGCCTGAGACAAGAACACACTTCACCCTTTGCAATGGTGATAAAGTGTAGAAATCCTTGATAAAGGTATAGACAGATATTTCAGCACAACTGCTTTGACATCTTCAACATGAAATAAACTAAATATCAAACAGATGTTCTTTCATTGGTCCAATTATATGGATATCACAAGACAAGTCTGGACAGTGTGGGAGATGAATTAGAAATTTCCAATCCAATTCCGGTTGCATATTACCCAGTACATGAGAAGTCTGGTCACCCTGAGGTGCATTGTTATGTGCCTAAAACTGCAACTTCAACACCTGACACTTAGCAGCTTTACTGGAGCTTAGTAGTAGAAATGGGAGAGATGATAAGGGGGTGGTGGGATGCAGATTTGAAATATTGTAGGGAAGAGATCATGAGAATGGAGTGAGGAAGACAGTTACACAAGCGAGAAAGGAGGGGTATGAAAGGATGAAAATGAGCTTTATATTTAGACTTGGGAAAAGGTAATATGCAATGAGTTTCTTGCAGAATGCATATGATCTTGAGGACCAAGGGTTGGGCAGAAAAGGTGTGAGGGCAGGAGGAGCAAGACCAGAATAGAGCTTATAATAATTGCAAGGCCACCAACATGCCTGTGGTGAATAAGATACAGACCCTGATTCTCATCTTCATTCTCGATATATTCTCCATATATCGTGCGATATATACGGAGAAGCCTTCGATTCCAATGCATAAGATTCCAATAACGCTGATAGAAGCCTTAGATTCCCATAACCCTGATTCTCATATTCATCCTGCAAGATGTGAAGCAAAAGCACTAGCCCAAGGTGGGAAGCCATATCCCAAGTCACTCCTGATGTAGATGTTGGACAAAATAGTTAGCCGGGGATTACAAACGAAGGCATTGAGTCAGTGGAAAATTATAATGTGGGGGACAGTTTTGGAAACCAGCTTGGAGATAAGATCTGCCCAAGGCAGAATGTAGCTGATAAAAAGGCAGAAGAGGTTCAGTGAATGCCCATCTCTCAAAAGTAAATTGAGGGATTTGCCTTCCAATCCTTACGTAAGGACAAAGTGAGAATATGCGTCTTTTTCCATAACATAAATGCAATCATCGTTTACAGACTACAGTTAATCTGGAAGTTGCATTTTAAGCCATGAATGTGCTGAACACACATATTACATCCAACTCTCAGCTGCAGAGAGTGCCATTTGATTTTCATCAAAATTAAAATGAATGCTACACCATGAGAATTTCAATTACGCTTGGCAAACCATTAATTTTTGTGACACCCAACATTTAATTATTATTTTTTTCAAAAAATGATGCTTTCATTTTTTGGAATAAGTCATTAAAATCAAAATAATCAGTAAATAAATGCTCTGATCTACAAAATGAACATTTATTTTCACATCCAACCTTACATCTTCCACATCTACATCTTCGCAATTTAACAAGAAAAGATTTACAAAAACCATGATGTTTTGACAATCGATGTTGAAATATAATGAAATAAGTCGAATGAAAATCTGAGATTTTGAAATTTCTTTTCAAGATCATAATTTCATATTGTAAATCTGCGTTGAACTGTATGCATCAAAAATGAAAACACATGACTGCAAAAGTCAGACAAAGTGAGTTTTTTGTTGACTTTTTCACAGTATGTCATCATAATGTTAAATATATATATATATATATATATATATATATATATATATATATATATATATATATACACATATATATTCTCATAAGCCTTGAGACTCACCTCACAAGGACAAGCACACAGAATTTCATAGTTGATGGAGAGACCGTGGTAAAACCGTGCTGGTTTCACCGTGAAAGAACCTTCTCGCTCACTCTTGTGTTGCTCACATATGTGTTTGCCATTCACCTCTTTCTGGGCTGTGAGTTTTACCCGGAAGGTATTCTAAAGGAAGTGATAGAAAAGCCAATGTTCTTTTCATCCAAAGTCAACGCAACGTCTTGGGATTCTCGACCACATGATGTGGTTAAGGCTCCAGCAAAATGTCAAACAGAACAAAATAAAATTACAAACCCTTAGAGAAGGTAAAGAACTTCTTTAATGACCTCAGAATCTCCTTATTCAGACTTGATAATATCATCAGCACTTAAGCTCAGAAATCTTACATAATCTAACCTGACCGCTACTGTATCTCTGCCATTTTAAAGCATCTTCTTTTATCTGAGAGCTGTCTGCCTACTGCGCCGAAGTTAAAAAATGATTAGAAATCAAATTATCTTCGTCCATAAATTGAGAAGAAAAATCTGTCTGATAATAATAAAAACATGATGTTGAATCTAAACACGATTACAACAGTTCTCAACAATAAGTCCAACATTTATGATGAAGGTGGACACGTACATCATTACATTATTGTCAATAACCCTCTTTGTCAGGAATCACATAATAAAAACAGATACAGTGTTTTCTTGTCTCTTATTGGTTGGTAATTCATGTAAAATTGCTCTATGTTCTCCAAATTTAATCATTTACAATTTCCTTTAAAAAAAAAATAAAAAATACACTACCCTGAAATACTGTGCAACCTTAATCCTGAGGCTGAGTGCATCATATTTATTTTATGGTAGGGACAGCACAGTGGATTTTTTTAAATGTGGATACAACTTCAAATTATATTACAACTGGTGATGAAATTGACGAGATGATGAGGACGACATGATATAAGAAGAAAGCGGTTAGTTTTATAAGTTATATGTGTATTTCACCTGGTTACAAGTGCTGATAACTATAAGGAAGCAAGCATGAATGGAGAAGTAAAGATAATGAGGAATGAAAAGAACATATAGGGATCAAAAATTAAGTAGAGTGCAGATGAAACCATTAGGAATGCAGTGTGATCAAGTCTTACAATCTCTCCTGCTTTGGCCTTGAAATCTGTGCCTAAAGACCGCATATTATCGTTCGGGTTTACAGAATAGAAATCAGCCTTGATGCTGCGTGGTACATTCTCAGCTTGTAGATGCAGATTTGACTGCAAGGCCTGTAAAGAGCACACACAATCAACAATGGTGGACCCTAATACATTCACATGAAGGTGCGCTTTAACTCTGGTTCCTATTTTTTATCTGAGTCATATTTACCGAATGTCCAAAACATAGCTGAAATGTCCAAATGTCGAATGTCCAAAACAATTTCAATACCATGTATTCAACATTCCTTCAACAATTAAATTATCAATTCTACATGTTTGGTGTTTTTTTTTTTTATGGCAGAGGGTATATTAAAATGTCATCATGATTTGAAACACTGTACTCTTTGAATGAAATGAAGGATAATAATTTGCTGAAGTTCCAGTTGTTCTTACTGTGAAAGAGTTCTTCAGGATTTCCATGATGTTGCTGGAGTCATCGTTGAGCTCTCCAATTGTTGAGTCCGGGAAGAAAAGTGCCAAACGCTGCAATAAAGTGTTTTTGAAAGTTTGCCACCAGCACATCAATGGGAATAGTAGATTTAAAGGATTTTAATAATAAGCCAGCTATGAAAAAAAATCCTTCTTAAATAATACATGAAACAGTTTTATTTAATGATATGTGAGCAATTAGGCTCAAGGGAAATAAACTGGGCTATCCCACATGCAGTGTGAAATTGAGTGAAGTGCATAAAAGCAATCATTCAAGGTCGATACACCTTAGGTGTTGATGGCAGTGTTCAAAAATGATATTTCAGGATGATGCTGATCTTTGTTCAGTGTGAGTTGAATGGGATTATGAATAGGAACCTAAACTTTGAAGCTCATATTTTTTCAGAATTTGCATCATGTTTGATAGATAGGCCAGTTCACTTCTCACTCACTCAAATTTGACATCGCATTCCATAGCTTCTGGTTCAGGGTTTGCTGCATGTGGATATCAGATCGGCAGTTCCTCCTTCCAGTTCATCAAAGCTAGGTTTCCCAGAACAGATACGTTTTGTTTTACTGCTTTATTTTCATTCCTGTGTTGTCTGTTTTGTTTTCGTCCTATCTCAAAGTGTGCCTCAATATAATTTGCATCCCCCTCCTAGAAAGCAAATACGACCTAAGGCAACCTCAGATCATTCCACAAAGTCGGCAACAAATGTGTGTCCACTCTCAGGAGAGCCAGAAAACATCTGTCCAAACTCCAGAATGAACTTTCAAGCTTGTCTCCCTCCTCTAAAACCTGGTGGCAGCTTGTTAAGACTGTCTATGGTGTTTGCTCTTCCTCCATCCCAGCCTTCTCTTCAAATAGCACCACAGCTGACTCAGCTCGTGAGAAGGATGAATGCCTCCATTGTGTGTTTACTTCCAAATCTTGTGTCCCCAACCCTTCACTCTTGATACAAATCCTTCCCTGTCACATTTAACTTGCTCATGGACTCTCTCTATTGCACCTGAGGAGGACATTTCTGGCAACCCTCGACTCTGATTCTGCAAGTGGAACAGAGAGCATCAGCTCACACGTCCTAAAAACATGCTCTGCTATTATTGCAATTTCTCTCTTTGCCTTTTTTACCCCATCATTTGCCCTCGGTCATCTTCCATATGCTTGGAAATCTGCCTCTCCCTATCCCACTCCTCCGCCTATGCCGATCCCACCCCTCTGCCTATGCCTATCACTATCCCACCCCTCTGCCTATCACTATCTCACATCTATCCCTCTCTCTCCCACCCCATCCCTCTCTCTCCTACCCCTATCCCTCTCTCACCCACCCCTATCCCTCTCTCACCCACCCCTATCCCTTTCTCTCTCACACCCCTATCCCTCTCTCTCTCACACCCCTAACCCTCTCTCTCTCACACCCCTATCCCTCTCTCTCTCACACCCTATCCCTCTCTCTCCAACCCCTATCCCTCTCTCTCCAACCCCTCTCCCTCTCTCTCACACCCTTATCCCTCTCTCTCACACCCCTATCCTTCTCTCTCTCCAACCCCTATCCCTCTCTCTCTCTCCAACCCCTATCACTCTCTCTCTCCATCCCCTATCCCTGTCTCTCCCACCCCTATCCCTCGCTATCACACCTCTATCCCTCTCTCTCCCACTATCTCACACCCCTATCCCTCTCTCTCAGACCCCTATCCCTCTCTCTCAAACCTCTATCGCTCTCTCTCAAACCTCTATCCCTCTCTCTCAACCCTCTATCCCTCTCTCTCTCACTCCTATCCCTCGCTCTCACACCCCTATCCCTCTCTCTCACACACCCCTATCCCTCTTTCTCAGACCCCTATCCCTCTCTCTCAAACCTCTATCCCTCTCTCTCAACCCTCTATCCCTCTCTCTCTCTCTCACACCCCTATCCCTCTCTCTCACACCCCTACCCCTCTCTCACACCCCTACCCCTCTCTCACACCCCTATCCCTCTCTCTCACACCCCTATCCCTCTCTCTCAAACCCCTATCCCTCTCTCACATACACCTATCCCTCTCTCTCACACCCCTATCCCTCTCTCTCACACCCCTATCCCTCTCTCACATACACCTATCCCTCTCTCTCACACCCCTATCCCTCTCTCTCACACCCCTATCCCTCTCTCACATACACCTATCCCTCTCTCTCTCACATCCCTATCCCTCTCTCTCTCACATCCCTATCCCTCTCTCTCACACCCCATCCCTCTCTCTCACACCTCTATGTCCCCCACATCAATAAGCAGTGACACAACCCTGATCCTTCTCCTGTGTAACACGCTCCGAAACCGCCACTTGCATTATGAAGTCACCATTTTCTTTATTCTTACCCAATCACAGCATCTTACGTAGCCTCGTGCTGAACTGCATCTGCCAATCATTTGCCCAATCCATTAAAGTATCGAGACTTTCCTGAATCTGATCACCCACCCCCCCCCCTCCCCTGCCACCTCTCTCTGCTATTGGCATTACCCCAAAGCTTTGGGTCACCTGCAAATTTGAAAAGCTGACTCTTAATCCCACTGTCCAAATCATTGATGCAAAGGATGAATGACAACAGTCCAAGAAATGATCACTGGGGTACCCCCACGACTTACATCCTCCCAGGTGAGTTTCCTCATGTTCACAGCCACTGTTGGGTTCCTATCACCAAGACGATTTCCATTTCGGTTGGCTACTCTACCAGCCACGACACAAGCCTTCACCTTAGTTCACAGCCTTCAATAATGGTGCCTTACCAAATGCCTTCTAAAAGTTTAGATAAACTACATCCATTGCACTTCCATTGTCCACCATGTCAGCAACTGCCCCAAAGAACTCCAATACATTTTTAACGCCCTCATCACAGAATAGAGTTATTTATTTATTGTTGGTGTGCAGTGTTTGTGATTATTGGTATGTTCATGTGTTAAAAACGTTGTTTGTAAATCATTAGAGTGGAGACACCTCCTTCACCTGACATTGAGCAATTTCAAACAATTTTTCCAAATGAGTAAATGGTTAGTAAAGTGTGAGCTTTCTTCCCACACTCGGCTATAAAATTTACCATCAGGTATGCACGGCACCAATGCTTTGCAGCTTGGTGGATTTACACAGCCAATCAGAATGCAGGAGTTTGCAGGGCAATGCAAGCTCTTCTAAAATGAACCATTTTTTTTCTAAACACTGGATCTGCCCCTCTATAGTACAACATTCCCTTGAATTACCAAAGTAAGTTAAGGTCAAATCATAGAAAGTTACATCATTATTACCATTGATAACATCAGGAAGGACTTCTAAATGTTCATCATGACTTTCTCAGCAGTAAATTCCATTTCTTTTCAACATTAATCATCAAGTTTGAGTCACATTCTCCAAAACGAGTATAATGGCAGTTCACCTTATAATATTCGATGGCATGGTTCGTGATTGCGAAGATGGGGATGATGCTATTTCGAGCAAAATGACGCACAAGCATCGGGATTGAAGGGTAATCTTGAAACTCAGCCATGGTGTAAGTACCATCTTCAGAGAGGTGGCATTGCTCATCGTTTCGCTTCAGAATCCCTGCTAGGACATTGGTGCCATCTGCTTCATAATGGAATGCTGACTCAGTGCAAAACACCAGCAGGTGGGTTGTCTCGTTGCGCCAACCGATATTATCCTATGCAAAAAATTGACAGCACATAATCATATCATAAGACTCATCGTAAGTTTCATTGCTTAAGCCATTGAACCATAGCGGCCATTTTACTGGCCACAATTCAAACCTCCATGTACCCAACATGCCGGCTTACCGGCCACTACTCAAACCTCCAGATACCCAACCTGCCGGCTTACCGGCCACTACTCAAACCTCCATGTACCCAACCTGCCGGCTTACCGGCCACTACTCAAACCTCCATGTACCCAACCTGCCGGCTTACCGGCCACTACTCAAACCTCCAGATACCCAACCTGCCGGCTTACCGGCCACTATTCAAACCTCCATGTACCCAACCTGCCGGCTTACCGGCCACTACTCAAACCTCCATGTACCCAACTTGCCGGCTTACCGGCCACTACTCAAACCTCCAGATACCCAACCTGCCGGCTTACCGGCCACTACTCAAACCTCCATGTACCCAACCTGCCAGCTTACCGGCCACCACTCAAACCTCCATGTACCCAACTTGCCGGCTTACCGGCCACCACTCAAACCTCCATGTACCCAACCTGCCGGCTTCCCGGCCGCTATTCAAACCTCCATGTACCCAACCTGCCGGCTTACCGGCCACCACTCAAACCTCCATGTACCCAACCTGCCAGCTTCCCGGCCACTATTCAAACCTCCATGTACCCAACCTGCCAGCTTCCCGGCCACTACTCAAACCTCCATGTACCCAACCTGCCAGCTTACCGGCCACCACTCAAACCTCCATGTACCCAACTTGCCGGCTTACCGGCCACCACTCAAACCTCCATGTACCCAACCTGCCAGCTTACCGGCCACCACTCAAACCTCCATGTACCCAACCTGCCGGCTTACCGGCCACCACTCAAACCTCCATGTACCCAACCTGCCAGCTTACCGGCCACCACTCAAACCTCCATGTACCCAACCTGCCAGCTTCCCGGCCACTATTCAAACCTCCATGTACCCAACCTGCCAGCTTCCCGGCCACTACTCAAACCTCCATGTACCCAACCTGCCGGCTTACCGGCCACTACTCAAACCTCCATGTACCCAACTTGCCGGCTTACCGGCCACTACTCAAACCTCCAGATACCCAACCTGCCGGCTTACCGGCCACTACTCAAACCTCCATGTACCCAACCTGCCAGCTTACCGGCCACCACTCAAACCTCCATGTACCCAACTTGCCGGCTTACCGGCCACCACTCAAACCTCCATGTACCCAACCTGCCGGCTTCCCGGCCGCTATTCAAACCTCCATGTACCCAACCTGCCGGCTTACCGGCCACCACTCAAACCTCCATGTACCCAACCTGCCAGCTTCCCGGCCACTATTCAAACCTCCATGTACCCAACCTGCCAGCTTCCCGGCCACTACTCAAACCTCCATGTACCCAACCTGCCAGCTTACCGGCCACCACTCAAACCTCCATGTACCCAACTTGCCGGCTTACCGGCCACCACTCAAACCTCCATGTACCCAACCTGCCAGCTTACCGGCCACCACTCAAACCTCCATGTACCCAACCTGCCGGCTTACCGGCCACCACTCAAACCTCCATGTACCCAACCTGCCAGCTTACCGGCCACCACTCAAACCTCCATGTACCCAACCTGCCAGCTTCCCGGCCACTATTCAAACCTCCATGTACCCAACCTGCCAGCTTCCCGGCCACTACTCAAACCTCCATGTACCCAACCTGCCAGCTTACCGGCCACCACTCAAACCTCCATGTACCCAACTTGCCGGCTTACCGGCCACCACTCAAACCTCCATGTACCCAACCTGCCGGCTTCCCGGCCGCTATTCAAACCTCCATGTACCCAACCTGCCGGCTTACCGGCCACCACTCAAACCTCCATGTACCCAACCTGCCAGCTTCCCGGCCACTATTCAAACCTCCATGTACCCAACCTGCCGGCTTACCGGCCACTATTCAAACCTCCATGTACCCAACCTGCCAGCTTCCCGGCCACTATTCAAACCTCCATGGACCCAACCTGCCGGCTTACCGGCCACTATTCAAACCTCCATGGACCCAACCTGCCGGCTTACCGGCCACTTCTCAAACTTCCATGTACCCAACCTACTGGCTTACCGGCCACTATGCAAAACTCCATGTACCCAACCTGCCGGCTTACCGGACACTATTCAAACCTCCAGGTACCCAACCTGCCGGCTTACCGGCCACCACTCAAACTTCCATGTACCCAACCTGCTGGCTTACCGGCCATGATGCAAACCTCCATGTACCCAACCTGCCAGCTTCCCGGCCACTATTCAAACCTCCATGTACCCAACCTGCCGGCTTACCGGCCACTTCTCAAACTTCCATGTACCCAACCTACTGCCTTACCGGCCACTATGCAAACCTCCATGTACCCAACCTGCCGGCTTACCGGCCACTTCTCAAACTTCCATGTACCCAACCTACTGCCTTACCGGCCACTATGCAAACCTCCATGTACCCAACCTGCCGGCTTACCGGCCACTATTCAAACCTCCATGTACCCAACCTGCCGGCTTACCGGCCACTTCTCAAACTTCCATGTACCCAACCTACTGGCTTACCGGCCACCATGCAAAACTCCATGTACCCAACCTGCCGGCTTACCGGCCGCTATTCAAACCTCTGTGTACCCAACCTGCCGGCTTACCGGCCACTATTCAAACCTCCGTGTACCCAACCTGCCGGCTTACCGGCCACTATTCAAACCTCCAGATACCCAACCTGCCGGCTTACCGGCCACCACTCAAACTTCCATGTACCCAACCTGCTGGCTTACCGGCCATGATGCAAACCTCCATGTACCCAACCTGCCAGCTTCCCGGCCACTATTCAAACCTCCATGTACCCAACCTGCCGGCTTACCGGCCACTACTCAAACCTCCATGTACCCAACCTGCCAGCTTACCGGCCACCACTCAAACCTCCATGTACCCAACTTGCCGGCTTACCGGCCACCACTCAAACCTCCATGTACCCAACCTGCCGGCTTCCCGGCCGCTATTCAAACCTCCATGTATCCAACCTGCCGGCTTACCGGCCACCACTCAAACCTCCATGTACCCAACCTGCCAGCTTCCCGGCCACTATTCAAACCTCCATGTACCCAACCTGCCGGCTTACCGGCCACCACTCAAACCTCCATGTACCCAACCTGCCAGCTTCCCGGCCACTATTCAAACCTCCATGTACCCAACCTGCCGGCTTACCGGCCACCACTCAAACCTCCATGTACCCAACCTGCCAGCTTCCTGGCCACTATTCAAACCTCCATGTACCCAACCTGCCGGCTTACCGGCCACTATTCAAACCTCCATGTACCCAACCTGCCGGCTTACCGGCCACTTCTCAAACTTCCATGTACCCAACCTGCCGGCTTACCGGCCGCTATTCAAACCTCCATGTACCCAACCTGCCGGCTTACCGGCCACCACTCAAACCTCCATGTACCCAACCTGCCAGCTTCCCGGCCACTATTCAAACCTCCATGTACCCAACCTGCCGGCTTACCGGCCACCACTCAAACCTCCATGTACCCAACCTGCCGGCTTACCGGCCACTATTCAAACCTCCATGTACCCAACCTGCCAGCTTCCCGGCCACTATTCAAACCTCCATGTACCCAACCTGCCGGCTTACCGGCCACTATTCAAACCTCCATGTACCCAACCTGCCGGCTTACCGGCCACCACTCAAACCTCCATGTACCCAACCTGCCAGCTTCCCGGCCACTATTCAAACCTCCATGTACCCAACCTGCCGGCTTACCGGCCACTATTCAAACCTCCATGTACCCAACCTGCCGGCTTACCGGCCACCACTCAAACCTCCATGTACCCAACCTGCCAGCTTCCCGGCCACTATTCAAACCTCCATGTACCCAACCTGCCGGCTTACCGGCCACTATTCAAACCTCCATGTACCCAACCTACTGGCTTACCGGCCACTATGCAAACCTCCAGATACCCAACCTGCCGGCTTACCGGCCACCACTCAAACTTCCATGTACCCAACCTGCTGGCTTACCGGCCACTATTCAAACCTCCATGTACCCAACCTGCCAGCTTACCGGCCACTATTTAAACCTCCATGTACCCAACCTGCCGGCTTACCGGCCACTTCTCAAACTTCCATGTACCCAACCTGCCGGCTTACCGGCCGCTATTCAAACCTCCATGTACCCAACCTGCCGGCTTACCGGCCACCACTCAAACCTCCATGTACCCAACCTGCCAGCTTCCCGGCCACTATTCAAACCTCCATGTACCCAACCTGCCGGCTTACCGGCCACCACTCAAACCTCCATGTACCCAACCTGCCGGCTTACCGGCCACTATTCAAACCTCCATGTACCCAACCTGCCAGCTTCCCGGCCACTATTCAAACCTCCATGGACCCAACCTGCCGGCTTACCGGCCACTATTCAAACCTCCATGTACCCAACCTGCCGGCTTACCGGCCACTATTCAAACCTCCATGTACCCAACCTGCCGGCTTACCGGCCACCACTCAAACCTCCATGTACCCAACCTGCCAGCTTCCCGGCCACTATTCAAACCTCCATGTACCCAACCTGCCGGCTTACCGGCCACTATTCAAACCTCCATGTACCCAACCTGCCGGCTTACCGGCCACCACTCAAACCTCCATGTACCCAACCTGCCAGCTTCCCGGCCACTATTCAAACCTCCATGTACCCAACCTGCCGGCTTACCGGCCACTATTCAAACCTCCATGTACCCAACCTACTGGCTTACCGGCCACTATGCAAACCTCCAGATACCCAACCTGCCGGCTTACCGGCCACCACTCAAACTTCCATGTACCCAACCTGCTGGCTTACCGGCCATGATGCAAACCTCCATGTACCCAACCTGCCAGCTTCCCGGCCACTATTCAAACCTCCATGTACCCAACCTGCCGGCTTACCGGCCACTTCTCAAACTTCCATGTACCCAACCTACTGCCTTACCGGCCACTATGCAAACCTCCATGTACCCAACCTGCCGGCTTACCGGCCACTATTCAAACCTCCATGTACCCAACCTGCCGGCTTACCGGCCACTTCTCAAACTTCCATGTACCCAACCTACTGGCTTACCGGCCACTATGCAAAACTCCATGTACCCAACCTGCCGGCTTACCGGCCGCTATTCAAACCTCTGTGTACCCAACCTGCCGGCTTACCGGCCACTATTCAAACCTCCGTGTACCCAACCTGCCGGCTTACCGGCCACTATTCAAACCTCCAGATACCCAACCTGCCGGCTTACCGGCCACCACTCAAACTTCCATGTACCCAACCTGCTGGCTTACCGGCCATGATGCAAACCTCCATGTACCCAACCTGCCAGCTTCCCGGCCACTATTCAAACCTCCATGTACCCAACCTGCCGGCTTACCGGCCACTTCTCAAACTTCCATGTACCCAACCTACTGCCTTACCGGCCACTATGCAAACCTCCATGTACCCAACCTGCCGGCTTACCGGCCACTATTCAAACCTCCGTGTACCCAACCTGCCGGCTTACCGGCCACTATGCAAACCTCTGTATACCCGAGCGATTGGATTTTTCTCTCGGGGGGCCTGAGGTGGGGGAGCCAAAAGTCCAAGGAGCTCAGGGTTCAAAAGGTTAAATTTCACAAAGGCATTGCAGGTATATTTTTTGTTGTTTTAAGTACTGAGTCTGAAACAGTGATCATCCATCATGATGTTACCAATCCTTCAAAGCCGAGTAAGATTGGTTCACACTAACATAATGAGGTTGTCATTGGCTTGTATACTTGTGGGACTGAAGGGTTTGGATGGTTAAGATTGCTTTACATCAATTATATTTTCGGTATGCAAAATATAGACTCATGGAAGAGTGAGGATATGGAGAATTGAAAAAAAAACAACAAACCGACAACATCAATCCCGGACGTTTCCTCACCTTACACACGGCCACTTGCAGCATGGCATCAAAGCCACCTTCTGGTGCATCTCGATTTCCTGAAATCCCCTGCTGTTTCAATCGCTTGATAAAATCTTTGATTTCCGCTGTCAGTGGGATGACATTCTTGAAGGAGAACGGTGGATCACTATTTTTCCAAGGTTTAAGTAATCTGTGGATAGCGCATCATGCAAGATGATAACACAATGAGAAAAAATAGATAGCCGAGTGAAGAAGTTGAGCTGTGTGCGAATACTAGAGCTTTCCAAGGTTGTTTTGACTCGAAGCTCAAAACCAGCGACCACACGCTGCAGCAATGTATCCATGGGACTCCAAGGGAAATTGCTGCCTCAATGTCACTGGGATTTTGTCCAAGAGTTGTCTTGGGTTCGCGCCATAGCCGAGTGTATTTTGAATGGTATTTTCCAAATAGAAACTTCGTCTACCCGAATGCCACAACCTTCCTAATCAAACTGAATAAATCATGTTCTACTCCCTGAGCGAATCAAAAGCCACTGCCATCACATTCCTGTTTCTCAAAAATTCCGCAAGTGTTTTCCGCACACAATGGATGCCCCTTGAGTTCCAGCTCGATGGTCAGATGGTTTCGGACAGTCATCTGCTTATCAAACATGAATACCAAGAAGCCGGTTTCGTGAATTTTAAATTTCGTTTGAAAAACCTCAATTTCAAAGCACAGGAGATGATGGAGATGAATAATACGATTACCTGGAAAGCTTCTAGGATTTGCACCGCTGTATGCTCGTTTTGCCGAGGCACATCACGTGAATGTCATGATCGCTTTTCAATAACTGCCGAGGATTTGCACAGCCAAGTTACATTCGTGTATGGACAGCTTAACACCCCGTAACATCTGCACACTTACTTTCCTGGACGCATGTCTGTTTGTGGAGCAACAACCTTGTCCACAAACTTCCCAAAACCGATCTGAAATTCGTCCGAAATTTCCTGGACCGTGTTGGCTACAAGGAACAATGAAAAAAAGAAAAGAAAAAAAAAATCACAACTATTTTCCTGCATCAAAAACCAAGAAAATACCTTAGGAGTAGTATGCAAAAAACTGGCTGTTGCAGAAAAACTCCATATCAACAAATTAAGGCACCACCAACTGGTATCGCTGCCCAATAAGCTCGGCTCATGTCCGTGACCGAAATAAACCATAGGTGAGACCTAACATTTTCGTCTTTGACTGATGTAAGTGAGGTGGTGATGAAAATTATGTTTTGGCTCACCATGTGATACCCTTCCTCCTTGGGAGGATACTCTTAATTGGGTGTTCACTAGACTACCCTTATTCTCAGTTTTTCCGTCTGTCTGTATGTTTGTATGTATGTTTGTTTGTATGTAATGGAAAGCTCTGGATGCCAGAGGAGTCAACCGATTTTGATGAAACTTGACAGGTATGTTCATACCAGGATCTAGTTGTATACTTTTGAGCACCGTTGCTATGGACACCACCGTTGCCTAGCAACAGGACTTTGAAATTTTTGAAAAATCCTAAAAAATGTATTTTTTTTGAAAATCCAAAATCGGCTTCCGCGCTTTTATGCACACTATAATCAACCTCTTTGTCAAAAAATTTCAGCCCGATCTGTCAAAAACTGTATGACTAGTATGCAATTATGTAGCAACCACCCATGTCGCCTACCGGCTTGTTGGGTGGTCACGAGAGTACCCTTATTTTCACTTTTTCCGTCTGTCTGTATGTTTGTTTGTTTGTTTGTTTGTTTGTTTGTTTGTATGTCTGTATGTAATGGACAGCTCAGGAGGCCAGAGGAGTCAACCAATTTTGATGAAACTTGACAGGTCGGTTCATACCAGGATCTAGTTCTACGCTTTTGAGCACCGTTGCTATGGACACCACCGTTGCCTTACAACGGGACTTTGAAATTTTTGAAAAATCCCCAAAAAATTATTTTTTCGAAAAATAAAAAATAAAAAAAATCGGCTTCCTGGTTTTTATGCGCACTATAATCAACCTCTTTGCCAAAAATTTTCAGCCCGATCCATCAAAAACTGTCTGACTAGTATGCAATCATGTCGCGACCACCCATGTCACCTACCGGATTGTTTGTATGTTTGTATGTAATGGACAGCTCCGGAGGCCAGAGGAGTCAACCGATTTTGATGAAACTTGACAGGTACGTTCATACCAGGATCGAGTTGTATGCTTTTTGAGCACCGTTGCTATGGACACGACCGTTGCCTAGCAACGGGACTTTGAAATTTTTGAAAAATCCTAAAAAAACTATTTTTTCGAAAATCAAAAATCGTCTTCCAGGCTTTTATGCGTACTATTATCAACCTCTTTGTCAAAAATTTTCAGCCCGATCCGTCAAAAACTGTATGCCGAGTATGCAATTATGTAGCGACCACCCATGTCGCCTACAGGCTTATCTGTAATATGTACATGCAGCACACTCATGGATGAACCATGTGGGAGTCAAAATGCCTGAAATGAGTATCATCTGCTGGGGAGCTTTTGTAATCGGTGAGGCCTTTATTTTTGAATCATTTAAGAGAACTTCAAAGACTAAATGCAATTTAGAAACATCTGAGGACATAAAGGAGATTTCTCGGCTTGTTTTACACAAAATAACCTGCAGAATTCAGCTCGAAACAAATATTGCATTCTAGGTTCCAGAAATATCTGTTTGAACACCATAACTTAACTTGAGGCTGTACTGCTCACACCAAAGATCATTAAGCAAAGCGAACCTATATCTTGTCCAAGTGCCTTCAAGTTCTCCAAATCATTCTCCATGGAGTTGGAGTTGTCCATTAGGAAGTAGAGGTCAATAGGTGCTTTTAGGTACTCAAAGGTCTTGTAATCAAATTCATATGAGTCTCCTGGAAAGAAAGAACGAAAAAGAACGAAATAAAGAAAACGAAAGAAGAAAAGATTGAAAGAAAGAAAGAAAGAAAAAAAAAAAAACAGCACAAGGAGGAATTAATTAATCAAATAAAGACATGGAACATCAGAAACATAAAGAAACGGTTTAAGTCACCATGCCTGTAGTATATCCATCTCATACATTATCCATTTTTCTTATGACATCTATTTCATTAAGTAACATCAGCAATTCAATTACAAACTTAAACACTGAATCGTTGAATAGTACTTCACTTGCACCATATTTGCATCCTCTCATGTACATATTACAGATGATCTCTCGATAGTGAGATCTGTTGCATCCAAATGCTTGCGCGCAGACAGGTAAGCTGACTGTCGTGGAGGATGCAGTTCCCCCTCCTATCAAAGTAACAATATGGCAGTTTTATTTGAACGAGTTTAACCACATTGAACAGAGAACCAGACCGTCGTCTGAGCAAGATGGAGGAGTATGGATGTTAACTTCTGGGTTTCAAAGTTAATTGCTTTTAAAAGATGCATATATTTTTGGCGAAAAGTATACAGTGTAAAAAAACAAGCTCAAATGAGCTGAGATCCTTGTCCTCTTAATGATGACGTCATAAAAACGAATATGACGTCATTGTGATGTATCAGGTTTGCGATAAATTATCTGTGCTAATGCCCGGCTTGATTCCCGCAAACAAAATTCAAACAGCTTGCCTAGTTTCGGAGATAATGGTATCGGCGATTGCCATTAGCGGTGAAATTATGACGTCAACTTTTTTTCTCAGAAGAATTTCCAAAATCGGAGATGGTTACTGCCTGCGCGTGGGCTTTCTGCATACACATGGCAAGTTTCACGAAGACCTGATGAAAACTCTGGGTTGTGAAACAAAAAATGTCAAAAATTAGGAATGACGTCATAAAAATTGATATGACGTCATAGTGATGCATCATATGTGCGGTAATTAATCTCTGCTAATGCCCTGTTCGATTCCCACAAACGGAATTCAAAAAGCTTGCCTAGTTTCGGAGATAATGGTATAGGCGATTTCCATTAGCGGCGATATTATGACGTCAACTTTTTTTTCTTGGAAGAATTTCCAAAATCGGAGATGGTTACTGCCTGCGCGTGGGCTTTCTGCATACACATGGCAAGTTTCACGAAGACCCGATAAAAACTCTGGGTTGTGAAACAAAAAATGTCAAAAATTAGGAATGACGTCATAAAAATTGATATGACGTCATAGTGATGCATCATATGTGCGGTAATTAATCTCTGCTAATGCCCTGTTCGATTCCCACAAACGGAATTCAAAAAGCTTGCCTAGTTTCGGAGATAATGGTATAGGCGATTTCCATTAGCGGCGATATTATGACGTCAACTTTTTTTTCTTGGAAGAATTTCCAAAATCGGAGATGGTTCCTGCCTGCGCGTGGGCTTTCTGCATATACATGGCAAGTTTCATGAAGACCCGATGAAAACTCTGGGTTGTGAAACAAAAAATGTCAAAAAAATAGGAATGACATCATAAAAATTGATATGACGTCATAGTGATGCATCATATGTGCGGAATTGATCTCTGCTAACGCCCTGTTCGATTCCCGCAAACGGAATTCAAAAAGCTTGCCTAGTTTCGGAGATAATTTTTTCGGCGATTTCCATTAGCGGAGATATTTTGACGTCATAACTTATTTTTCTTGGAGGAATTTTCAAAATCGGAGATGGTTACTGTCTGCGCAGGGTATTTCTACATATATATATGCCAAGTTTCAGGAAGTTTCGATGAAAACTGTAGGCTGTGAAACAAAAAAAGTCCACAAGAAGAAGCAGAAGAACAACAACGTGAGTAAGACTTAGAGATCCTCCACGAGGATCCAAAAAAAAAAAAACACCAATTACAAACACGAATTGAAAGACTCAGGATCATTTAACCAGATTCAGTGACGTAATGGTTAGAGCATCCGCTCTTCGAATGTGGGTGGTCGTCGGTTCTTTCACGACCCCGGTCGAGTCATGCCAAGTATTTTTAAAACGGTACCTGCTGCTTCCTTGCTTGACTTTCAGCATTAAAAACATCAGCTGAGGGCACGGATAAACAACCACGAGTTGGCAACCATTATACAGACTTGATGGCCTCCCTCTTGCATTGAAGTTCCTTCCAAAGGAACTCTTCGATTATAAAGGATAACTCTATCTGCAGAAGGTATCATACTCTCCGATGACCTGTATAATCTGGGTTTGGTTCTCAGTCAGACGATAAATAGTTATTATTTGCCTTACTGGCAGGGTGTTGCATCAATGAGTGAGTGTACCCTCTTTGGGAGTGAACGTTAAGCCAGCTGTCCCATCTAGCAGCGATCACTTATTGCCACTAAAATTCTGATAGCACTTTTCAAAGGGAGTCGGCCATTGTGTGCCAGTCTCTTGGGCGATTTTGAAATTATTGCCTTGGTGGATGGCTACTTCTGTACCACCCTGTCATGGGTAGGTTCCCAGCCAGTTTACAACTGTGTTTGGGCTACCTGATGCCACCAGAGGGTGTACGGATGACAACACCGACAATTATCAACATGGTTTCTAAATTAGCAGCAAGCCATTATTCCTATTGTGCACAGTGCTCTCTATAATTAATTTATGCCATAGAGAACTTTTTTTCCCCACTTATGACAAACAAAACAAGTCGATGGATGATGGAATGAATTACAACGATAGTTCACAAGAATCCTTAACATGCACAAAACCTCCCTGACAAACCTTGACAAATCTTCTTAATACCTGCCAACAGCTCAAGACAATCCAGTGATTGTATTCTGCAGAGAAAACACGGACATACATCATTTTGCTCAAAGTTCTGCAATATGTATTGGACGTTTCAATTCAGAGACGCTGCCAAGCCTGGTATTGGCTTAGTAGTTCGGGCGGTTGACTTGGGACCTCAGGGTCTTGAGTTTGAGCCCCTGTCGGCCATTGAATCAACACCAGGTGGGGTTGACTCAGCCTGTCATCTTTCCAAGGTTGGCGAAATGAGTACCAGTGTATTGGGAATAGGGGCATTGCAACAGCGGCATCGTCGCACCCTCATCCAATGACGATCCCTGCAGCCTTGTGCTACATATGGAGGAGGAAGAGAGATGCTGCTGAGTTCCGGCAGCTTAATTAATTATCTTGAGGGGAACAAAAGAAGGAATATTAGTTTCCGTGAATGTTAATGTCGGTCTAAATCAACGGACAAGAAAAATAATGTATTTTATCAACTGAGCGTTTTCATGATTATGTTTCTGGCCAGAGAAAATGAGGTGTGGTTGACATTTTGAGCGTTTATCTTTCCTCATAAAAATTTTTAATGGACGATTTTTGCTCTGACAGAGGGTTAACACCTGAACCATCAGCTGCACCTCATTTCCCACAGTTATAAGTAGTCCGTTTATGGAATTATAAACGACATTATTAAACGATGCACGTGCTACAATTCCTCCTGTCCTTTATCTCTTCCCCTTGTCCACAGCCAACTCTCTCCACTCTCTCTCACCACCCCCCACCTTATCGATATCCCTCCTCACACAATCTTCCCATCTCAGCAGCGGCCTACCTCTTTTCGTCCTACGTCGCTCCCTCAACCTATCGGCTTTCTTTGCCATTCTCACTTCCTCCATCTGCAGGATTGGATCAAGATGTATCAACAATCGAAAGTATGCTGACAATACTTCTCTGTTGGCAGAAAGTAAAATGGACTTGATGAAACGACTGCGGACAGTAAAGAAGGAAAGTGAAAAAGCTGGTCTTTATTTAAACCGAAAAAAAAGATTAAAATCTTGTCAACTGAGATGATCGACGTGTTCAGATTGGAAGACCTTCATGTGGAAATATTGGAAAGTTTCATTTCTCTGGGTTCTGAGATTGAAGTGAGTGGAGAATGTCATGGATCAATTAACAGACGATTAGCATTGTGGAGAACAGCAATGTCAGGATTGACGAAGATCTGGAAAAACAAAGATGTGACGGATACAGACCAAGAGAAGGCTTGTGAATGCTCTGGTATTTTCAGTTGCAATGAATGGATGTGAATCATGGACAGAGAAAAAGAAAGAAAGGAAGAAGATTGAAAGTTTTGAAATGTTGTGTTGGTGACGAATGTAAAAAAAATTCCATGGACTGCCTTAGGGAGAGGAGTGAGAAAGAGAAAGAAAAGGTGCTGATGGAGGGCAAGCAGAGAAGGGAAACAGTAGCACTCGGCAGAGCGCACACCTCTGCCAGACTGAACAGTTTATGTTTTATATCCCACTGATAGGCCGGATCTGCTCGCCTTAACCAAAATCTAATCAGCTTGTTCTTATTACCAAACTAACTCATCCACCAAATTTTGTCATAATC
Source organism: Eptatretus burgeri (assembly GCF_056783735.1). Taxonomy (NCBI): domain Eukaryota; kingdom Metazoa; phylum Chordata; class Myxini; order Myxiniformes; family Myxinidae; genus Eptatretus; species Eptatretus burgeri. The sequence continues at coordinate 6,658,024 of NC_140962.1, read as the reverse complement.
CGTCCACAACTTTTTAAAATATAATGCTACGTAACGTTTTTGGCCCAATCGCTCAAAAGTAAAGAATCACTCAAGAAATAAAATAAAAAAATCATATCCTGAACCGGATCCAGATCTTCACCAAAATCAAATCAATTCGTGCTTGTCACACACCCAACCTGTCCACCAAATTCGTCCGAATCTGTCCACAACTTTTTGAGATAGTTCACAGGTTCACAGGCTGACAGACGGTGGTGAAAACATAACCTCCATCCACCTTCAGTGACAGAGGTAATGAGGGGAGGTAGAGTACAGGGAAAAGAGGATGTGAAGCTTTTACAATTCACCAAAGCACTGCATGATCACAGATGCCACATGAAGATTCACAAATCAATTATGCACCTCAAAGCCAAGTTTAGCCAAGCAGGACTTTATGTTGGGCTAATATTGGCAATCACGATTTGCAAAGTACACCATATCCCACAGTTAATACAGGAACGCAACAAGTCCACCCACTTGTACGACAAAGGATCAATGCGTTTGGAAGACGTAGAAATTCACAGAATCCAGAAGCAAACATACAGGTACACGTTACATCCAATTTCATGATACATTTACCATCGTTTGAAAAATCAACTCTTCTTTTCCTACTTGAGAATGAGTCAGTACGTGTGAAAAATAAGTGGAAACACCAAAGTATCCTCCTGTTTGTTTGTAATCTATACACGGTGAAATTATACCTGGACGTAGCTTTACATTCATCCTGCTTGGGGATACTTTAAAATTCCTCGATTCCATCATCTTTCTTTCTTCCGTTTTCTGTTGATCATTCACATTGTCAACAAAACATCAGCATCAGATCCAAATCAATTAAACCTTCCATCATATTCAAAATCTAAGAAAACATGCATCAATGTGCCCTTCACTCTTTAGATGTCATGGCTTGGAATTACAGCTATTCCTATCATACTAAAATACACAAGTTGGTGTCTGTCTGTCTATTCTTTTGACCATGATACATTCGGTGGTTACTTATCCAATCTTAAACAAACTTGACAGGAGGACTAAGAGTCGCATGATGGAGAATATTGACATTAAAATCCAGTCTTATAATTTTTTCCTTTTTTAATCAACAAAACTATCAATCATTTGAGGATTATTATAGCCCATTTGAGGTGGAAAACATGCTAAAAAAGGGACAGCCAGTCATATTCATGAGGAATGTCTGATATGATTTCAAGTGAACGGAGCAAAAGTAAAAGAATGTTTCGATTCAAAGCACTTACTTCAAGGACTGTTGCACTTGATTTGATATTCGTAATATCCAGGCAATTCCTTGATTTTAACTTTTCAAAAGTATCACAACGCTGATGGTCATATTTCTGTAAAGGCCATCAGAAAAACACAAAAATAGCTTGAAAAGTATTCAAGTCCAGATCTTCCATACTACCAGCAGTTTTTGGCTATGTTGGAAAAAAGAGGGTTTGAAATACCAGAACTTTTATATTTCACACCAGAAGTTTCAATATGCATTCCTTTATGTACATATTCCTCTATTTTTTGATTTAAAAGTTACATCTTTTGTGTACTAACATTAGACCGGGTTGATGAATGGAACGCTGCATTCGAAATTCCATCTTTCTTCGTCAGTTTCCACAAGAGGTTTTGATTGTGACCCATCAATACATTATACGTATATATTCACGTCAAATCATATTTGTCTCGACAAATTGCAAATAAATTTATTTCTACAGTTACAATGCTTTTTTAATCTTTTCAACAAGGTTATGAAATGTTTCGCTACACTTATCTAACACATACCTCTCCTCCCTCCACTTCCCCCCTCCACCAAAAAATAACTTTCATATCTTCAAGAACAAAGCAAAATGGCAGTAGTAGTATTAAGGGTAAGCCTGTTTGGGCTTGTTGCGACACACCTCGTGAGAACAGTAAGCACATTCGGGGCTGAACTGCAAGCACTCATAACATGTCCGTGCATTGCTCTGGGAACAAATGGTTCCACCTGCAAGGATAGAGTAAATATGTCAGTCTCAATTTCAAAACGAGTAGCCAAAGAAAAGTGGTGAATAGTACACTGTATTATATCATAGATTTTTTTGGGTGCACTTAGGATAATTTTCTTTACAACTTGACGAGATTCCTAGTTTATCTGAGATAGATGTAAATTCCATGAGTTACAAAGTGAATTACTCTTTTAATCTTTCCTTACCCTGTTCTGTTTTTTTTCTTTTTTGCTGTTAATTTTGAAGCTTTATGTTGATCCTTGTGATTTTGCTTTCTATTATTATTGCTGGCAGTGGTTAAGGAAGCATCTAGTGCTTTGCCATATACCATATTTAAGACTGCTTAAGTAAATCAGATATCCAGTATTACATTGCATGCTCTGCATCTGTTCCAGAAAACCTGAACCCCATCTTGAACGATGGACTCTCCAGCAAAAATTAAATGAGCGTGTACAATGGTACGTTTCTTTTTATACTGATGGATTTTTTTTTAATACAGGCATCAAGACTAATGGAAGAGCAAAACAACAAATATCAATGGATCAACAGATAAAATGGGGCTAATGGGGAAGAGTGGGATGGCAACAAACTTAAGCACTACAGCACAAACAAATTGGATTTTAGAAGGGTGAAAACAGGGTCTTAATGTGTGTCCAACATTATTATTGGTCAATCCAAGATTATGTTTTGATGGGCCAAATATAATTTTTCTGAGTTGGAGTTTACTGAGACAAGCAAATAACTTGTCCACACGGATGGGTTAATTCCCATGGCGTTTGAGGAATATTTAATTGTAATGAAGTCCCCTCCCCCCCCCCACCCCCCACCATTAGAGCATGGTTCAGAGCACAAGCCCTATCTGCTCGCAGAGATCTTGAACCTCCAGTGAAGATGGTCTGCATTTGTGGGACCCCCTGATGCAAAAATTATATATACATCGGGTGATCCAAAATTATGTGCAACTTTTCAAACAGCTGTCACAATTTTACTAACGTGACCCTCTCTTTTATTTTCAGGTTGCCAAAAGAACAAGGTTTAAAGTTATTTCCCATGGAAATTTCAACCATGTTAAACAATTTATCTGTGCTCTAGCGGATGCTCAACTTAGAGACTTTTTGCGACAGTCATATGGTTCTACACAAAGGCAGTTTAGTAAGGTCAATCCAAATGCATGAATTGCACAATGCAAAGTCATTAAATGTATTCTTGAAAAGTTTAGAGACACTGAAAAGATCAACAAAGGAAACGGTGGTCGAAAACCTCCAGTGCGAACACCCGAAAAGATAGAGGCTGTAAGAGAAGCTTTCCAGGCTTCTTCGAAAAAGTCAACACACCAACTTGCACAACTGGTTGGAACTTCTCACATGGCCATTGGTAAAATTATATACGATGATCTGAAACTGTATCCATAGAAGATACAGTTACTGCAGCACCAGACTGAAATCAGCAAGAGGGAGAAGTTCGAATTTTGCACCGCCATTGCCCAGCAGATTGAAGAAAACTAGGATTTTTCTGGACAACATCTTCTTTTGGGATGAGGCCCACTTCCATCTCAGCAGCCATGTTAACAAATGGAACATGCATAAGGCTCAGCAATGGACGGGGCATATTAGTAGTGTACAAGTCAGGAGACAATTTTGGGATGGAGGAGTTACGAGAATATATTATTGCAGCCAGAAAAGTTTGCTGATAAGTTATCTTGCCCAGATAAAAGACAACCTCATGTCGATGAAACTCATATTTGGATGGTTTTCACAACACTGCCTGGCACATGGAGCCAAGCTGAGATGGGGACACAAAGTGAGACAAGACCTGAAGAATTTAATAATTGATGAAGACAGCTCACACTTTTTTGCAGAACAAAATGCAAAGAGGGGTTAAATGTTTGTACGAAGAAGAGAGTGGATATGGACAGAGCGAACCATAAAATAATAAAATGACCGTTTTCACAGCCATTTTTCCCTGCTGTGCAGGGGTTTGGCTTTTTCTTGAGGCAATGTTTTATGGCCGGATGCCCTTCCTGACGCCAACCCTGGTCGCCTCTTACGACACACAGGGATATGGTACACCTATTCTAACCGGGGCATACACCGGGACCAGTACACTGGCACTCATTTTGCCGACCTCGGAAGGATGACAGGCTGAGTCAACCCCCTGGTGTTAATTCAGCAGCCAACGGGGCTTGAACTCAGGACCCTGGGATCCCAAGCCACCATCCTAACCACTAAGCCAACACCAGGCTTACAGAGCAAACCATGATGCTGCTAATTGTGCTGTTGCCTGACAAGAACTGATAACGATTGCTCGTCAGACCTGAGACCCATATTTGTTGTTTGGGTGTCCTCCACAATTCCTGAGTGGATATTTAAAGATGACAGAGCTTATCTCTGATCCAATTTAGTCAGTGCTCTGTTGATGGCATTCTACTTTTGCAACTTACTATCAGTTTGTCTTGCATTGCAATTTCTTTGGGTTGGCCTCTGATTACCCTTGGCGAAGAGAGGGTATTGCGTTTGGATCTGTTTGTTCGTCTGTCTGTTCGCACAAAACTTCATGTTTTTCTCTGCAACCGATTGTCGGATTGAGATAAAATTTTCACCATAGGTGTGACGACTCATGCAGAATGGTTTAATGATCATTATGATGTCATATGTCACGTGGTGTGGCAGACATATTGGAAAAAAAAAAACTTTGGACCTTTATCTCTGAAACTGCATAAAGGAAAAAAATTGCACAAGCTAATAATAATACATAAAGCAAGTACTCTTCATGGGGAATGAGCGAGTCTTTTTATGACATCGTAATTGCATATGTAGAACGCTACATCTGATCGGGATGAAAATTATTGAGAGTCATCTTGGGATAAAATGGTCCAAAGAAAAAAATTGATTGATAACGTGATTCGGCAGCCATATTGGAAAGATAAAATAAAATAAAAAACCTGCAAAAATTTTCTTCTCTGAAGTGACTGAACAGATCAAAGCAAATATTTACATGTATGACTACCTATTCATGAGGAACAAAAGTTTCACACATATAACATCATCGGTCACATGGTTTGGCAGCCATATTGGAGGAGATGGGGACCAGGACCATACTCTGTGTAGAGCGTTGGTGCTGCTTAAGCAGTCTCCTTGGCTATTGGGCACAATCCTGGACGGGTCGCCACTCCGACACAGTATACCAGCATGCTGGCACTCATTTTGCCGACCTCGGAAGGATGACAGGCTGAGTTAAACCCACCTGGTATTAATTCAATAGCTGAGCGGGATTTGAACTCAGGACGCTAGCATCCAAAGCCCGTCACCCTAACCATTCAGCCAACACCAGCTATATTGGATTTACCCTATAACCTATTTTTGAAAATCTTCTCCAGAACGGCCTGACAGATCGAGGGGAAACTTCACACAAATGTTCCCCAAGCCTTGGGTGTACAACTTTGTTTAGGAATCATTGATAGGTCACATGGTTTGGCAGCCATATTGGATTGAAGAAAAATATTAAATAATGTTTTCTCTGGAACTACTTTATCGACATGAAACTTCAAAATTATGATCTAGTAGTGATGAAGAACACATGTTTTAAATTTCATCTTGATCAGACACATGGTCTGGCAGCCATAATTATTTAATTTTTTGATCTGGGTTCTTTTTGGTTTTTTTTTGTTTTTGTTTTTTAAATAAGGCTCACTTGGCTGTTGCTGGATGGGTTTGAGAGTAGAGGAGTAGCAGCTGAAATGTGAATCCTATCCAGATTTCTCCTGATGACTTCATCGTTGCTTTTTGCTTGTTTGGGTTCCTTCTGAAGATTCCGATGCAGGACTGCACCTATTTGGTCTTCCATTTGATTTGAATTGAATTTATTTTAATCTCATTCTGAATTAAATTTAATAATAATAAAAAACGTCATGGGTCAGAGTCAGGTGTCCAATCAAAGCAGGGTTGCATCAAAGTGGGATGTCTTGGTACCCGTCATCACTGCCAGCAATTATAAAGTGGCAGTTCTAATTATGTCTCTTATTAATTATGTAACACACCAGTACACAAACACCACACAAAACTACACAAACACCACACAAAACAAGTCCTGGCAAGGGTCTGCAATCTCTGATTGCTCTTTCTAGTTAACTTGTAGCGTGTCTATTTAATTGAATCAAAGTTGATCTCCTGGTCTGATCATGATAGAGGACCGAAGTACATGCCTGGTCCTGAGGTTGCCAACTGTTTTGTTAGACTTTTGTTGAACTGTTGATGTTCCACTGCACCGAATGAGATGCACAACTTTTAGCTGACACATCTGTTATTAGTCTGTCCCACTTGGGGCAATGGTTATATACTATACGAGCAAAGGTACCCGGTGTTGCCGGGCAATGCCAGGTCCCTACTACCACCCCTCCCACCCCCCTTGCATGCCTCCTACCACTCCATCACTCTCCAGACTCTCACCCCAACCCTTCCCCTATTTCCTTCTCTCCTTCCACTTCCACCCTTTCCCTTCCTCCTCCACAAAGGCACCCAGTGTTGACTGGGATCTAACACACATCAATTGGACGACCACAACGAAGCATATATTTGGAAACAAACATCACCCGTTGTTTCATTGATTAGAATACTAAGAAGGGGGGGGGGACAGAGGGGTGGGAGAGAGGGGGAGGGAGGGTAGGGGAGAGAGAGGAGGGGTGGGTGAGGAGGAGAGAAGGGGTTAGGAAAGGGGAGCGAGGATGGGGGTTGAGAAAGGAAGGGGGGAGAGTGATGCCTCACGACACATCGCAACACACTCCAGGAAGGATGGGTGTGAGGGGGGTGGTGGGAGTGAGAGAGAGAGAGAGAGAAAGAGATGGAGAGAAGGGGGAGAGTGAGGAAAGGAGAGAGAGGAAGAGGGGAGGGGAGAGCTAGGAAGGGGGGGGGAAGAGCAAGGAAGGGGGTGAGAGTGATGCCTCATCACACGTCACAATACACTCCGGATCACAATACACTCCAGAGGGAGAGGAGCGGAGGGAGAGAGAGAGAGAGAGAGAGAGAGAGAGAGAGAGAGAGAGAGAGAGAGAGAGAGAGAGAGAGAGAGAGAGAGAGGGAAGGGGGGAGAGAGAGAAATTGGGAGAGCGAGGTAGTGGAGGGGAGAGCGATGCCTCAAAAATAGTGGAAATTTTTCAGAGTAAATGAATTAAAATATTTTCACAATATTTTCCAATTCTGTTTTGAACTCATAGTTCACTTGTCTCGTTGCTTTACTCACTTTTCCTCCCGTTATGTTAATCGTTCTTTTAATTTAATTTATTTTGCTTTCCTAACTCCTGAGATTTGCCCATGGAGAATGCAGTCACAGCAGTGGGAGCCTTTGCAGCTATCCCGTTGGTTCATTACTTTTTGTTGCTTTCACACTTTCGGCACATTCCTTAAAGAGCAGGTTTTGGATTGCTGATGACTTTGCGTGATTCGAAGTTGGAAGCACATTAATAATCGTTGGGCAATTATTTTCTTACATTTGAAGCTCAAAATATGCAAAATTAACTTTTAAGTCAAAACTTTTGCAAGTGATCGAAAAACAGTCCGGAAGTTACCGAAGATGCTATGACATCATGTTCTCCGAAAACTTCGTGAACATTCGGAAACAGCATGTGAACAATGGCGAGATGCGAATCAGAGAGTGATTTCAGCGGCGATGAAATTGAGTGTTTTCATTCCGATATTGCCGAAGACAAGTCGGAGGATGATGGGAATTTATACTATGGAGTTTCTGGCCCTGAGCCATATAAATTTGAGCCACTTGCAAGTGAAAGAAAACGGCCTATTTCGTGTACAAGTGGCAGGACCGACTGCCAGCTCAGGGAGGACAGAAACCTCCCGTGGAGCAGAAGGGCAAAAGCTCGCTTGATCTTGATTTTCAGTATGAATACAGACCGTGAAAGCGTGGCCTCGCGATCATTTTGACTTTTTGGGTTTTAAGCAAGAGGTGTCAGAAAAGTTACCACAGGGACAACTGTCTTGTGGCGGCCAAGCGTCAATAGCGACGTCACTTTTTGATCCTTCGATGTCGGCTCTTCCTATCATTGTGAAGCAGAATTCGCCAAGCGTTGGATTGTTCATCCACTAACAGGGAACGTGAGCTCGCAAGAATAAGGTAAGTTTGGTGCAATTTGAGCTTTTATTCGTCGAGTTATGAATGTTTCAAGTTGAGGGCGCCTGGCGCGTATGGCCGTGGGCGCCTTGGCTAGATCTAGGCCGCGGCGCTTTTTCCACAAAGATGAGGTTTAAAAATCATTTTTCATCCCAATAAAGGTTGTCATCACATGCCTGACTTGTTAAGCTGTCGGATTATGTAAAGATTGTTCGTGGATGGCTGAATATTACGGTTTTATGACTGACAAAATAATTTTAAATAATGCCATGAATTCCTGTGGTGAATTGAGACTTTTGCTTCGATCGACGTTGCGGGTTAGTTTTAAAGTCAATTCAAATTCTGTTTTCGGTTTTTGCAGTGGCTTAGGATGCTTAACACTCGGTAGTTGTGAAGTTTGTAAAATTCCGATATTTTATAAGGTTTATGTTCGATGGCGCGCAGGGCCTAGGGCGCCTTGACTAGATGTTAGGCCGCAGCGCTTTTTCCACAAAGATATTGTTTAAAAGTTTAAAAGGCAGGGAAAATTCGCCCGTTTTGTTTGTACAAATCTTATCCACTGCCGGCGAATGTTTGATTCCATCGGGAATCGGTGGGAGCGATTACCCGTTTTCCAGCCATTTTCGCAAAACATGATGACACGTACGAGGCATGATGTACAAATATCCAAATAACTTTGTTCTACAATAATTCAAAATAAACTAGCATCCGTTGAAGACAAAGTCTTCGATATCCCCCGCCATAGTAAATGAGGACAAGTAGCAAAAGGCACCAGTTCAATTTATTCTTGATGTGTGTCCCAAATTTCATAAAGAAATAGTTAATAGTTTTGCAACTATGCTCTGGAAACAAAGGTTAACCTCAATTATTTCTTAATACCCAACTTGTTTCCATAGAAAGTGACAGAATTTTTTTGGGGGGGAAATCTCTAAATATAAAAAGGCACCAGTTCACCACTTGCTTGATATGTGTACCAAATTTCGTAAATATATCTTGAGGGGATTTGCAGTTAAGCTCCGGAAACGAAATGTGACGGACGGACGGAACCCATTTCTACATCCCCGCCAACTTCGTTGGTTGGTGGGGGATAAAAAAAAAAGCGAAAGAACGGCCCGCTCAACTGGACACTTCTTCAATGAAAGTGTGAGCTTCCGCTTTGTTTTGGAGAACATGACGTCACCATCCATACATATATGGCACACGGCTGTTTTTTTCAAAAGCCTCGAGAAATAACAACTTCGGAGTTAAATTTCATTAATTTTCCCAATAGTTCGGCAACCACAATAGTTTGCATCGAACTATTTAATGCACATATAATCATATTGATAAATTTTCAGAACATGTTTGGTGACCCGCAACCTGCTCTTTAATCTTTTCCTCATGCAATATAATTCTCCGAACAGTAGAAAAAGTTAAGTTTAATGCTTTGGCAATTTGTAAATGTGGAGAAGGAGGGATCACAGCCTTGCTTGCTTAAGTACTGTAAATATGTGAATACACTAAGTTATTAGAATCAATATTTTATTTAAAATTTCTGATTTCACTCTAGATTTCGACATTTAGTTAGTCCACAAGCTCTGATCCTCAAATCCAAAGACAGATTTTGATTATATACTTGAATTAGTCCGTGAGAGGACATCATGGTTCCAAGCAAGGCATTTTTGAGCAGGCCAAAACAAAAATGGTGTCTTCAGACCCCTGCGAGGGAGAGCGGGCTGACCAAGGATACACCTGTTTTTGTTTTTTTCATGATGAGATGAATTGTCTTCAAAGGGTACTGTGACAGGTACATTTGTAAGCCCAAGGTCACGCAAATTGCTTCTATGTGTTCTTCTTTTTTTCTCTGATTTCCTTCATACCTGTGTCCGACCTTCTTACCTGTTTGTCTTCCTACCTATCTCAGCTCCATTTTGGCAATCATTCCTCTCAAGACTTGGCCAACTCAGTTAGTGCTGGTAATTTCCAAGACATTATTTGTGATGAATGTTGAAGTCACTCAAACAGAATATGTTTTATGCTATTGCTTTCCTTATTATTATTTTTTTTTACAGCTTCGTCCAGGTGTTCCACTACCTGGAAGAATACAGCTGCTAAAGGAGGTTACAAGGAGATGATTCTCATGTCATTCTGCAGTTTAATTTGTCACCAGATTTCATATAGTCCTGTGGTGGTGTTGTTGAGAACTATCAAGGCCACCGTCACTCGAGAGTACATTGCTGTTCCTCTCCCACTGGTAAGTCTTTCCTGCACGACATACCTTTGGACAGCAATGGTAGATTCAGGCATGTTGTTATTCAGGTATATTTCATTAGAAACGATGTCAGGATATATTATATTACTCGACTTGTCTCGGAGAAAGTTCTTCCAGAATTGCCACCAATCCCAAGATGTTTGAAACAAGGACGTTGCAGGGTCTGGTCTTCAATTGTGGCAATCCTTGTCCGGTCTGTTGCCGTGTGATCAATCCCTTTACCCTGTCCTTCTTTCAAGTTATTTTAGCATGTTGTTTTTACAACAGAGTGACTTGCTAAACCAATTTGGAGGGCATGAAGGCTCAACCATGTGCCACATGTAGGCTACACGAAGCCAAGCAGGCTGATTATCTCTTCCGTCAAGATCATTAGGAGCCAATTGGGTTTTGACTGACAATGCAATAATGACATGTTCGTTTCCTTACCCGAGATGAAGCTCAATTTTGAGATGCTCAGAAATAAATTATTCATTCTGCTGCCTTCAGTGGTATTTGAATGCACAATCTCTAGTATAACAGTGCAGGGACCTCAGCACTCAGCCACTGCCAAAACTCGGTGTACATCATGGAGAATCAGAGCTGGGGTCACACCCTATTCTTCTTCTTTCGTACACAGCAGGTGGCTGCAAGTTGACATCAATGTCTTGCTCGGGGCATGCAGCAAACTTTGGCCGTTGTTCCAGTGATAATTTGCAAACTTCGTGAAGGATACACTCGATCATTAACGCCCACCTACTAATGCCAGGCGGGATGCCCAGTTTAACATTAATTTGAGGGATAGCACACAAAATAATGCCTTGCCCTGCATGTGAACCATCAGGATGAGAGTTTACAACTTGGTCGAGATTCAAACCCAGGCGAAACAGCTCAGAGGTGAGTGTGCAAACCACTACACGATCCTTTCAGCTGTGAATCCCACCTGGTTCTAGGACAAGTCCTGACTCATTTGTAGAACACCAACAACAAACAACAACAAATACAGCAATATTTTTTTCATGGCTTATATTCCAATTAAAATGTACAAAAGGAAAGTATGTTATTAGCTTGTGCAATTTCATACGTATTCTGCGATAGGTTTAAATGAAGAACAAGCTTGATTGAATTAGTCCACTTGAGCAGTTTGATGTCGTTAGTTAGGAGATGAAGTTCGTAACTAGGTGGACCATGACAAGGTTGTTATCTTTGATTTTCATCACTCAACCTACAGTTATAGTGTCCACATGATCATACAAAAGGTATAGGGTCTACATGAACTAATTAATGTCTGCCCTCTCTTGGCTCTGTCCCTTCCACGTTTCTCCAAGGTGCACAAGGTCTGCCAGTAACCCTCTTGTTAAACTCCCAAGATCCAGGCTCATTGCTCACCTCGACTCATTTGTTCCTCTTTTATTCTGTCCTCTCTTGGCTCTGATTGTGTCAACCCTCCCCACCCTCCCCCATTACAGTGACTGACACAAATACACACACACACACACACACACACACACACACACACACACACACACACACTTTTACTGTGAGTAAACTTGCACATGCAATCCTGCCAACTCAACTCCCCCTCTCCCACCAACAATACTCAACTTCCTAAATCTGTCCAAGCTTTAATTTCCCACTAGCCCCCCCCCACCCTTTTCCCGACCCCAAATCTGTCTTCTCATCCTCACCCTCCTCTCGGTTATAAGAGCAAATGGCCATTCCCCCATAAAAACAACACAATATTTAACACTTTCCCCTCCCCTATCATGCTATCGCCGACTTCACAGACACCCGTAATGGTCGCCTGTTCAACTCACAATCCCGCGAGATATGTGGAAACCCCATGGCATTACAACTCTCAAGTGACCCTGAGCAGGCTAACTGTGCCAATAAATGACCCAAAACCAATTATCTTCTTCCCGATGCATACATACACATCGTTAAAAGTAAATAATGACAGATTCGTTCTTTCACAATGTTATGAGATTCCTGGAAGTCCTCAACAAAGACCTTCATAATGACATGGGTTGTTATGGTCCCTGGTCTACAGGTAATGTGCTAGTTTAAGAGAAAATATTCGGAAATAATAGCAAGGACCTCTGTACCCCCTTTGACCCATGTGATGACGATTGTGAATATGGCAGCTCCAAAGATGCCTGTGACTTCACAAAGAAGTAAGCACCAACATGGCAGCCATCATATTGAAATTGTGAGTGGAGTCAAGCGAATTGTCTCACCAATGGGAGGAACTCACATGTATGCACAGCCGCAAACAGGGCTCCTTTCATTCGATAAAGGCCATATCTTTCTGAACATTTTGAAGTTATGCAGTGTATAAAATGTGCAGGTTGTGTAATGACCTACCAGAACATGTTGCTGTGAAGAACATGACGACAAGTCCTCCAATATTCAAGACCCTCATGCCTGTAAGGAGCAGAAACTGAATCAGTCAGTGGGAATTCAAGTACAGAACAAACATATTTCAAGCAAACATACTTTGTTTGTTATGGGAGGAGAAGAAAAAGTTTCAAGAAAAGCAACATCAACATTCATTATTTTTCTTCCACATGAAAAGTGTACTGCATTCTGTTTCTAATTGGACACAGCTGCCATAGAAAGGGTTCAGCATAGAAAGTAGTCGCCATAGAAAGGCTGCTAGACTGATTCTGCAGCTAGCTGGACGAAGTTATGAGGAGCAGCTGGAGGAGACAGGACTTTATCACGGAGTATGGTCGTACTCCATATGTAGGGATGGCACGGGATTTTAAAAAAAATGGCTGTCTTTTCAAACACATACAAAATGATGTGCTTACAAAATACTATGATCAGAAAGGAGGCCATAATGAAGGACTTTGATTGAGATGTTCAAGATAATGAAGGGTGGAGACAAAATAAGTTTGCAAGGATTTTTTTTTAGCAGAATAGACAGTGATAGGACCAGGGACCATAGACTAAAGGGTAAAGAACAGGAGCATTTGGGCAACAATAAGGTCTTTCAGTCAGAGTAATTGATGCATGTCCCCTCCCCCCCCCCTTGGGGCTTGAACCGGGGGTGGAATCCAAAAAACCTTTCCATCCAAAGTATTCAATGTTGATTGCATATGCAAAGTTTCATTTTGAAATGTTTCAAAATATGACCTTTTGATCCTGCTCCAGATTGAGGGAACAAAACTGACGCTGCTCTCATATCTTCTTACCATGTGGTGATCATAACTACCAAGTTTGGTGAGTTTCTGCCCAACCATTTTGGAGGAGATCACCGGACGGACAGACAGACGGAGCCGATTACAATATTCCCCTGTTTTTTTTTTTCTTTTTTCAAAAAGCGTGGGGATAATAAGTCGAAATTGGAATTTGATAGGTACCCAGATTCATTGGAGATAGATGGACACAGGGATATTGGCAGAACATGTAGGTAGCTTATGTGTCGATGGTTGATAGTATCTGGTGTTGGTGTAGCGCAGGCATGACGGACTGAATGGCCTCCTCCGATGCCAAAGTCCCTTATTGTTCATTGTTAATTTTGTTTTGCAAGAGTCTAAGAAAATTAAATAACCTGTGAGGCATGACAGGATAGTTCAATAGGTATCATGCTCACCAAACAGTTTGTCTGATGTAAATATAAGCAAAAGTTATTGGCACCTTTGTCAAAATCCTATTTTTTGCCATAATGTACAGGGGCACTGCATCAGATACAATCAGTGGGTCAAATTGGTGATTTAATCTCGGTGTAATATGCATTTGCAAACGGTGAATGGAGTTCCAATGAGAAATGATAATTAGGTGTCACGGAGTGGGCAACTCCATTCGGATGATTTCAAACATGGCCATCATCTGGCAGACTATTAAAATCAACTCCAGGGGTGGGGGGGGGGACATCCCTGTGCCACATTGATAGACACACAATATGTGACTCTTTCATCAAACAAAATTTCAATGTCAGGCAAACACCGATGCAGTTTGTTGAGCATTGCATTCCATGGGATGACAAAGAAGAGCGACAGCACACATTCTTTTCTTCAGTGTAGTCAATGTACTGCTTCACAGCTGAGCATATTGTCATCATCAAACATAAAAGAAGAATGGGTATCTTCTGACTGTCTCGCTTACAGTCATCACCCTTTCTGCGTTACCCTCCCTTCCTTCCTTCCCAACCAATCGCCATGCTCCCGACATCCCGACACACACACACACACACACACACACACACACACACACACACACACACACACACACACACACACACACACACACACACACACACACACACACACACACACACACACACACACACACACACACACACTGCCTCTCTTTTCCCAGCACTGTGTCCCAGCACTGTGTCCCAGACTTGCATCAACTTTCAACAATTCAAATCACGAATCCATCATCTAGATCTCATCTAATTATTACATTTTCCAATCTTCTTAAGTACGTGGCCCATTAAGAGAAAAGGCTGGACTACTTATCTGCATAAAAAGTCAAGGCTCGTGGAAGAGCTAGAATACAGAATAGACCAGAAGAACATAGTGGGAACGTGGGAAACACACCAACAGTAAGGGAGAATGGACATGGGGAAGAATGGGATTAAAGGAAGGGGGAGGCAAAGGCAGAGGGGGTGAACAAGTTGGATGCAAACTCAAACATATTAAGTGGGGGATGGGGGAAAAACTGGGGATGAAACAGGAATGGAACAAAGAATGAAAGATGTGGTGAATATGGGAGGGGGGGGGGACAATAGCCTGAAAAGGAAGGGTGGGCTTGAGGAGGGTTTATGAGGGTAGAAAAGATGAGTATGGATGGGAGATGACCTAAAGTGGTGATGAACAGCTGTGGTGAAGTTCTAGAGGGAAGAATGGGATTGAGCAGACTGAGGAAGGTAGTTGCACAGGTGATAGAAAGACGAACAACAATTGGAGGTAACCAGTGAGCCAGAATTTTTTATAGTTTCATCAGAAGTGAGTTACTGGCGGACCATGTATGCCCTGCAGAAACCTGGAGAGATTGGGATAGTTGGGGTGGGAGGGGGGGCTAGGAAAGGGCTAAGGGTAAAAGACTACAAAGAAGGTATGAGAAGACAGAAAGGCCACTGACTAGTTTACAATGTGAGCATAACAGGCCCAGCGACTCAGCTTCATCACGGAAGATTCCAATGACTTTGAGGGCGAGCCTTGGTTTCCACGGCATCAAGAAGCACAAGATGTGTGGCAAGGGCACCACCCCAAAAGAGAGAATAATACTCCATCAAGCTGTGGATGAGAGCCTTGTACGATGATCAAGGTTCAGATTTGCCAAGGAAAGACTTTTCACGGTGAATGATGTCCAGTGGGCGGCTTGCTTTGGAGGCCAACTTGGAGATATGGTTTGCCCAAGAAGGATAATGGCTGATGGTGAGGCCCAAAAGTTTGAGTAATTGAACTTCAAAAGTTTTATAAAGGAGGTCGATGGGGGGGTTCACATGAAGGTCATTTCTGGGAGACCGAGTGAGAGTGTTCGATATGTCGCAGTCGAAGGGTATGCCTCCGCTCTCCCGCACAAACACTTGAGTATTGACATATTTGACCCTTGACCTTTATCATATCTGGGCCAAAATCGAATCAGTTAATTACCCTGTCTAACTTTACCTTTGTACCAAGTTTGATGAAATTCTCTCCAATATTTCTTGAGTTACGGTGTAAACAGTAAAATTTCAGAGTTTGACCTTGACCATTGAACCTTGACCTTTATCTCATGTGGCCCAAAAATCTAATCACTTAATTGCCCTGTCTTACTTTACCTTTTTACCAAGTTTGATGAAATTCTACAATTTGCTTCTTGGGTTATCGCGTAAACGAAAATCCGGACGGACAGACGGACGGACGACCCGGAAACATAATGCCTCCACACCAAGGGTGCCGATAGTGCGACAGGTGCCGCACCCTTGGTGCGGAGGCATAAAAATGGTTCTGTTTGAAAGCTAATGTTTGATTGACTTGGTTGAAAAGCTGATAATCGATTTAGTTGAACAAAAATTCATGGCCGTTTAACTTTAAGGTTACCTGTTTTAAAAGCTGGTCTTTCCAGATGGAGTGAAGAAGAAGAAGAATAATAGTGAACGCAGTGAGCTTCATACTTAACGCATGCACATGAGAGAATAGGAAACAACAACAACAACAACACAATACCCCTGCCTATTTGGAATCCGTGTCGTTAGCTATGACCTTTTGCTTCCGGTTGTTGATAAACGCTGTGCGGTGTATAAACACGATCGGGTTTTATTTCTATCTTGTGAATATTACTTAACGCGTGCACATGAGAGAATATGAAACAACAAAAACAACACAATACCCTGGCAATTGTGAATCCGTGTCGTTGGCTCTGACCACTTTGCTTCGTTTTTGTTTTGTTTCTGGTTTTTTTTTTGTTTCCGGTTTTTGTCATGGGGAATGATCACGGACTTCTTATAATAACCTGGACCAGCAACGGCCTCTGTCGACTGAAGTCAGAGGTCGACTGAAGTCGCCATGTTGCGTTGCCAATCCGAATTCACAGATTGAATGTATTAATCTGTCCTGAATTTCTCGCTGGAAACAACATTTTTGTACAGCTTAATAAGAAGAACAGGATTTTCATTTCACTAACAACAGTCTCCGCCACCCATTATCACTACCAAGCTAATATAAGCTCTGCAGCACGAATCAATAAGGTGAGTGAGTACGAGGTGTCACAATTCTCATGAATGATTATCATATCATATGTCATATGATCTGATGATAATCAATGTAATGTGTATAGCTAACCCCCTATGGCCTATAATATTTGTATTATTATAGGCCATAAGGAAGTAGCTTTCAGCCACCATTATTGCCACCACATGCTAGATGGACGGCTCCAAAGAACACCTCGATGTGGTCCTGGCTGAGCTTATATGTAAGCAAATACTTTAAAGATTAATTTTGGGGCTGGTCGTATGTCAGATAGAGGTTTTTAACGCTTACGATACAAGTCAGCATCCCAATAAATGCTGTTTTAAGTCTTCTCTTTGTTATGAGTTGACCAGAAGTATTAGTCAAGGTCGTGAGATAATTACTTGTCTTTTCCAGGAATGGTGAAAAAGCTGCCTCGCGAGCAGGATGCATCGGTGCCTTGTAGTTGCGTGCCAAAGGGTTCCTGGAGTTCAACAGATCGAACAGTTGATCCAGTGTGCGGATGAAGATGCAAGTTCCCTCACTCCCTTGAAATTCAGGTAGTTTCAACTCTTCGCGGCAGAACTCAATTGCATCCGCGACACTTGAACGCAGCGTTTGAGCAGCCGTATTAACTTTCATTATATTTGTCTTTCATTCGATATGTTTCCGACTAAGTTTGTTTGCCAACCGTAGTCCTTCCTGTTTCCGCAGTTCATACAAGTTTTCTATATATTTCCAGGAGATGACCCTTTGAGAACTGTCTCTCATCGTCTTCAGTGTGCCGAGGCAATTCCTTGCAAGCTTTAACATATGACACGCGTTGAGGAATGCCCAAACGCGCTTGTGAGGATCTGCTGGGTGAGGGAACGACGAATTCATATTATCCGGGTTGATACTTGCGCCCAACTCTTTCAACATTGTCAAATGCGCTGAAGGCCCGTCACAGGTAAGCGAGATGACATTAACTCCAATTTCGTGTAGCTTTAGTAAACACTGAGACACAAGATTGGCCTGTTCTTTACCAGTCAAACCATTGATGAAGAAGTGGGCGACTGGAACTTTCCGATGATCATTCACCGCGACCAACATAATTACTAAAGCGTTTTTAGCAAGTGGCGCGGTATTGCCCAGATTACCTGCTCCAATGTCCCCACATCCTAGCACCTTGTCACCAGACATCTCTACTGATTCCATCAGTGACATTTCGTCCAACATTAGGGCACATAGCGTACTCCTATCCTCTTTAAATCTCGCCTCTAATGCGTCAAATACTACCTGGTTGAATCCCGGTGATCCGTCTATGGCACTGTACCAGGTTCGGATCGTTGAAGGACTAGGTAGAGGGAGATTGAATACCTCGCGTACATAGTCGTAGGCCTTCGCAGAATAGAAATTTAGCGTGAGGGCGAATGACTTGATCACAGTATCGTATTCTTGCCTGGATTTCTTTCCGCTCGCCTGATTCTTTAATATTCGACTCGTAACCGCCAGTGGTACCCCAGAAAATGTCGAATTCAGTATCTCGACACAATTTTCCAAAACCATCCCTTTGTTTTTTAGTTCTTCAACGACAGAGCTTAATTTCTCTACCTTTTTCTTCAATCTTCGCGTTTTCTGCTGCGTAACCTTCAGTTTTTTTCCTCAGGTTCTCAATGGTCTTGGTTGCCGTACCCAGCTTCCGTTTCATCTTACTGGGACTCGGATCGGCGCAGTGCGTGTGGTCTGCTGAAGTCGACGGGCTTGGTGGTGAATCTAGCGCAGCTGTGAATTTTGGCTCTGGGGCAAGGTGTCTGTCAACCGATGGTTTCCGATGTATCGGTTTCTGTGTAGAAAAATAACATAATTAATATCGGATCGAAATTTCGAATTAACTGATGAACAGAAAACTGATAATTCACGGAAATTTTAGTGGTAAATTCAATACAGTGCGAACCGCTTGATAGAATCACAATTGGAGCACTCTGATTCAGGATTCCATTTATTTTAATTGCATATACACTATACAGGATGTCCATGAAGTTTGAAAATTTGCGCTAAATTTGATTTCCATGGGAATTTATTCATTTTATAAACATTTTGAATGTGGATGAATTTATAAAATTAATGTGTTAGAATTAATTTTTTGGGCACAAATACAAAATGACCTGCATCGTCTGACACAGTCAGAATCGTACAGAAATTCATCGAAAAATCCTGGCAGCAAAGGAGGTCGTTTTTCCGGGTATTTGCACCCAAAATCAATTCTAAAACTTTTATAGATTCAAAACAATTTAATATGTGTCAAATAAATATTTGTATCAAATAAAAATATATAATATTTGTATCAAATAAATATGTATTTCTTTTTTAGTGGAGACCATTGTAATAAATCGTGTATACTAACCTTCTGGAGATGAGGTGGAAATTTGAAGACGCTTGGTATGATGCCTTGTTTAAGCCGTTTCGTCTGGCCTGTACTGTCATAGGACAGTTATCATTGGAAATTTTTGTAACTTCGCATATCAGAGGCCTATAGAGGTCCCTTTCAGCACATAAAATTTTGAAGGTCAAGGTCACTTTGTTGCGAATCAGGGGAGTCGACGAAACCCTTATTTTTTTTAGTAATTTTGATCGGATCGTCTTCAAACTTCATGGGAATATAGTTCATGGTCTGGCGCTCAGCTGATTAATTTTTGGTGGTGATTGGCCTTGACCTTCATTTTTTTTAAATCTGTAATCACGTATAAATCACTCTGCAGAGCACAGTTATCATTGGAAATTTTTGTAACTTTGCATATCAGAGGCCTATAGAGGTCCCTTTCAGCGCATAAAATTTTGAAGGTCAAGGTCAAAGGTCAAGGTCACTTTGTCGCAAATCAGGGGAGTCGACGAAGCCCTTATTTTTTGAGTAATTTTAATCTAATCATCTCCAAACTTTATGGGAATGTAGTATATGGTCTGGCGCTCAGCTGATTAGTTTTTGGTGGCGATTGGCCTTGACCTTCAAGGTTAGCGCCTGAGGTCAAACATATTTGACCCCAAGGTCAAATTTTCAAGTTTTAGGAACCATATCGTGTAGTACCGCAAATTGAACACCTCGATGAGTGCTTTCTAGATATGTCAAGCTTGAGACATTATGACGTCATTTGGTGACGTTATGAGGCAAACATATTTTCATGGTTACTCTGTAGAACGATTCTCATCGGAATCTCTCGTAGGCAGATATTCCTCAAGGAGTCGCTCCTGGTGGATAGCAGCTCTGTTCACCTCAGTGTGACCTTAAAGAAGTCACACGTGGTCACCTTTTGGCAAGATACGGGTCACCCTGCGGGTGACATTGGTTTATTTACATTTTCTTTCAAATTATTGACTGTACTTTGCCATCGTTTAAATTGTTATACTGGCGTTTAGCGTTTAAATTGTTATACTGGCGTTTAGCGTTAAAATTGTAACTTCTTAAAATAATACTCTAAAAATAGATTGACGATTGAAAGAGAAAAAAAAGCATCAATAATCGCATTCTTACTGATGAAAGGTGCATGTGGAGCTCTTCCCAGACTTATTATTGCATCCGAACGCCACGCACTGTGGCATTTTTACGTTTATCGGTTCAAAATACTGGCAAAATAGTTAAAACTCTTAATGCATCTACAGGTTTTTTGAATTGCACGCAACTTGCGAGTGGCAACGCAACATGGCCGCTGAGCCATTTCCGGTGACTTCAGTTCTCACTGCTGCGAGTAGATGGTATTGCTGGTCCAGGTTATTATAAGAAGTCCGTGACAAGTTATAGGTAAAGTCAGAAGCGAATGTAAGAAGAATTCTACGTTCACTTCCAGTATTTATTTTTTTAGATGAGATCCTGTTCTCGGCGGTGTAGTTGTTGTTGTGACGGTAATGTTGAGGTAATATTAATTTTTTTAGATGAGATCCTGTTCTAGGCGGTGTAGTTGTTGTTGTGACGGTAATGTTGAGGTAATTTTTTTTTTCAGACGACATCCTGTGCTTGGCGGTGTAGTTGTTGTTGTGACGGTAATGTTGAGGTAATATTAATTTTTTTAGATGAGATCCTGTTCTAGGCGGTGTGGTTGTTGTTGTGACGGTAATGTTGAGGTAATTTTTTTTTCAGACGACATCCTGTGCTTGGCGGTGTAGTTGTTGTTGTGACGGTAATGTTGAGGTAATATTAATTTTTTTTAGATGAGATCCTGTTCTAGGCGGTGTAGTTGTTGTTGTGACGGTAATGTTGAGGTAATTTTTTTTTCAGACGACATCCTGTGCTTGGCGGTGTAGTTGTTGTTGTGATGGTAATGTTGAGGTAATATTTATTTTTTTAGATGAGATCCTGTTCTAGGCGGTGTAGTTGTTGTTGTGACGGTAATGTTGAGGTAATTTTTTTTTTCAGACGAGATCCTGTGCTTGGCGGTGTAGTTGTTGTTGTGAAGGTAATGTTGAGGTAATATTAATTTTTTCAGATGAGATCCTGTTCTAGGCGGTGTAGTTGTTCTGAAGGTAATGTTTGTGGTGTACTGGCATGCGTGGGCAGGGCACAATGCGGGGAGCGTTGTGGAGGCGTGGAGGAGTGGCTTTGGTGGTCACGTGTCTGCAAGGGATATAGGTGTTCGCGCCGCCTGAGGAGTCTGTGTGTAGTCTGTAGTAGTGTGCATTCGGACAGGCAATAAACAGAGTTCGACAACCCTCACGACTATCCGAGTCCTCCGGCCCTCCGGACACTACAATGTTGAGTAAATTTTTTTTTTTTCAGATGAGATCCTGTTCTCGGCGGTGTAGTTGTTGTTGTGAAGGTAATGTTGAGGTAATATTTATTTTTTTAGATGAGATCCTGTTCTAGGCGGTGGAGTTGTTGTGAAAGTAATGTTGACGAAATTTTTTTTCAGATGAGATCCTGTTCTAGGCGCTGTAGTTGTTGTTGTGAAGGTAATGTTGAGGTAATATTTATTTTTTTTAGATGAGATCCTGTTCTAGGTGGTCTCGTCATTGTGTAGGTAATGTTGAGGTAATATTAATTTTTTTAGATGAGATCCTGTTCTAGGCGCTGTAGTTGTTGTTGTGAAGGTAATGTTGAGGTAATATTTATTTTTTTTAGATGAGATCCTGTTCTAGGTGGTCTCGTTGTCATTGTGTAGGTAATGTTGAGGTAATATTAATTTTTTTAGATGAGATCCTGTTCTAGGCGGTGTAGTTGTCGTTGTGAAGGTAATGTTGAGGAAATTTTTTTTTCAGATGCGATCCTGTTCTAGGCGCTAGCCTGGTGTTGGCGCAGTGGTTAGGGCAGCGGCTTGGGATCCAAAAGGTCCTGAGTTCAAGCCCCGTTGGGCCACTGAATTAATACACCAGGGGGTTGACTCAGCTTATCATCCTTCCGAGGTCGGCAAAATGAGTACCTGTGTACTGGGCCGGTGTATACCCCGGTTAAAATAGGTGTACCATATCCCTGTGTCGTAAGAGGCGACCAGGGTTGCGTCAGGAAGGGCATCCGGCGTAAAACATGTGCCAAATCACTATGCAGATCATACGGATGATCCGCTGTGGCGACCCCTAACGGGAGCAGCCGAAAGAAGAAGAAAAAGAAGATCCTGTTCAAGGCGCTGTAGTTGTTGTTGTGAAGGTAATGTTGAGGTAATATTTATTTTTTTAGATGAGATCCTGTTCTAGGCGGTGTAGTTGTCGTTGTGAAGGTAATGTTGAGGAAATTTTTTTTTTCAGATGAGATCCTGTTCTCGGCGGTGTAGTTGTTGTTGTGAAGGTAATGTTGAGGTAATATTTATTTTTCAATAGCAAAAAGACTTTAATTTTATATATTTAAGAAGCGAATGTAAGAAGAATTCTACGTTCGCTTCTCGGCTTTGCATATTCCATATTAAAAGAAGAAGATGAAGTGTAAGAAGAGGGCATAGAAGAAGAAGAAGAAGAAGAAGAAGAAGAAGAAGAAGAAGAAGAAGAAGCACTTGCGCTTTGATGTTGCGGTTCCAGCTGTCGTGGAACAATAAAATTGGTTTCGTTCAAAAACTAATCATCGATTTACTTGTTTGGAAAGCTTATCATAGATTACTTGGAACAAAAATTTGTGTCCGTTTTAAAAGCCCTCTTTCAAGCATTGAAGAAGAAGATGCGGCCATGGGAGCGGTTGATGCAGTGGTTTAAAGTTAAACGGTAACATTTATTATCCTACGACAGCAGGAACTATTTAGAAGGAGACGTAAAGAGCAAAGAAAATAATATATATATATATATCTATATATTTTAAAAAAGTACATGTAAAGAACACACAAACAACAACAACAACAACAACAACAACAACCATTGCAACAAGAATTATTTTTTTAAAAATCTATTTTTCACGCGTTTCACTTCATTTTACATCCTTATTCAGATTCACAGATATACAAGCAATGTGTTTGTGGAGTACAACATGCGGGCTTTTTGATTGAACCCGTCAGCCAAGCGACAGGTAAGCACACCTGTCATCTATCTATAATTCCAGCAATGTGTGTGGTGTGTGGTGTGTGTGTGTGGTGTGTGGTGTGTGGTGTGTGGTGTGTGGTGTGTGGTGTGTCTGTGACCGCTGTTTCTCGACAACCTCTGGTCCGATCTAATTGAAACTTGCCAGCTATATTGCTGCGGACCTGAGTATGTGCCTTTTCAAGGTTTGATATTAATCGGACAAGTGGTTCCCAAGTTATGGCCATTTATTTACCAACCAATGACAAGACATGTTGGTGTGCGGCCGGCCGACGATGACGTCACGGGCAGTGCTGGTTATGATGGGGAAAGGGCGCCATTTAATTACCGTGGCGTCAGAGTGGGAATAGTCAATGGCAGCGAATGTCATTTTAAGCAAAGACAGGGAGGTAAACTTTATTTTAATTTTCATTTTAATTAACTCTGTGTGTGTAAGTATCACAGCAGTTGTTACTTCAATGCAAGCGATAATTTGTGGAATGCATGTGAACATTCCGTACGGGCACGCACCACTTCCGGATAGTGATGACTTAGTGTATTCTAATAATTTCTCCATTTCTTATGCGCATTTATAGATAAACACAATGCCCCAATCCAGTCGTTTACGAGAGCGAAGGAACGGCCTGTGTGGTTGTTTGAAAGTTTTTTTGGGGGTTTGCACGTACGGGCACGCGGGAGCTTAGGAACGGCCTGTGTGGTTGTTTCTGGCACGTGGTTTGAAAGTTTTTTTTAATATATATATTTTTGCATGTATGGGCACGTACTAGTCTATCTATAATTCCAGCAATCTCTGTGTGTCTGTCTGTCTGTCTGTGTTTGTCTGTGACCGCTGTTTCTCGACAACCACTAGTCCGATCTTATTAAAACTTGTCAGATATATTGCTGGGGACAGCCTGGTGTTGGCGCAGTGGTTAGGGCAGCGGCTTGGGATCCAAGAGGTCCTGAATTCAAGCCCCGTTGGGCTACTGAATTAATACACCAGGGGGTTGACTCAGCCTGTCATCCTTCCGAGGTCGGCGAAATAAGTACCAGTGTAATGGGCCGGTGTATACCCTGGTTAAAATAGGTGTACCATATCCCTGTGTCGTAAGAGGCGACCAGGGTTGCGTCAGGAAGGGCATCCGGCGTAAAACATGTGCCAAATCACTATGTGGATCATACGGATGATCCGCTGTGGCGACCCCTAACGGGAGCAGCCAAAAGAAGAAGAAGAAGAAGAAGAAGAAGAAGAAGAAGAAGAAGAAGAAGAAGATATATTGCTGGGGACCTGAGTATGTGCCTTTTCAAGGTTTGATATTAATCGGACAAGTGGTTCCCAAGTTATGGCCATTTTTTTTTACCAAACCAATGACAGGACACTGTGCTATGACGTCACAATGTTTTTTTGGGTTTTTTTTGCATGTATGAGCACGCACGTACGGGCCCGCACTAGACTCTTAAAATGTGGTGCTCAGGTGGACAACTCTTCCAATTCTTATGCAGTCCAAGTAATGAGGGTGGTTGGAAGACTGGGGGGGCAGCACTCCCTCCTGGGATTAAAGTCTCACTACCCTCCATCATGGAACATTCAATGAGTGATTGCAGTTGTTTTTTAAAATCACATCTTGCAAAACTGATTCCTTCCCATGAGAACAATGGATGACATCTGCTGGTTACAAGTGAAATGGAGTCCAAATAGTATCTACTATAAATGGATGAGGTGTGTGTGTGTGTGTGTGTGTGTGTGTGTGTGTGTGTGTGTGTGTGTGTGTCATTTTTGTTGTGTCTATTAATTGCGTACATCTATTAATTAATTACATACTATTGCAGTACTCCGTTTGACCTTTTAGACTGCTGTGACCCCTTCGACCCTTAAAAGACACTTTAAGACCCTTAAGACCACTAAGACCCCAAAAGACCTCCAATCATTATTCGGGGTTCCAAGGCTTCCAGGCTGGGAAACCTATTGTTTTTTTTGTTCAGACGAGCAAAAACATCCAAGGTCGTGAAGACCGTCCAATGGACCAACGGGTCCCCGAGTCGATTTAAATTGCTGACATATTTCATGATGACTTTAATCCACATTGGTGTTGATTTATACTTTGCATATAAATGTGACCATTGTATATCCACAAAGGTAGAGACACCATACATCAGTACCATGAAACAGCAATGCACAATTTTGGGTGATTGTTCCTCGTACTGATTTATGGAGCTCTCTTTCTTTCATGAACCCTCCTCTTTGAGCCTAAATTAATTACCTGTAACTGTGATATGACAAACATGATATTCCCAAGCATTCCTTCTTCAGAAATTTATTACACCCCCATTAACCCCACCAACCCCACCACTTGGAGGTTAGTGGGTTTGTTTTCTCTTTCTCCCTGTTCTTTCATTCTGTTTCTCTGTCTCTCTCTCTGTCTCTCTCTCTCTCTCTGTCTCTCTCTCTCTGTCTGTCTCTCTCTCTGTCTGTCTCTCTCTCTGTCTGTCTCTCTCTGTCTGTCTGTCTCTCTCTGTCTGTCTGTCTCTCTCTGTCTGTCTGTCTCTCTCTGTGTCTCTCTCTCTCTCTCTCTCTCTCTCTCTCTCTCTCTCTCTCTCTCTCTCTCTCTCTCTCTCTCTCTGTCTGTCTGTCTCTCTCTGTCTGTCTGTCTCTCTCTGTGTCTCTCTCTCTCTCTCTCTCTCTCTCTCTCTCTCTCTCTCTCTCTCTCTCTCTCTCTCTCTCTCGTCAAACTCTGGCCCAACAGCCCCACTGACAGATCTTTACCTTTTCCCTTCGACATCGCACTCTTTCCAGAGCCTCAATCTTGAGTATAAAAATAATAAATCATTAATTTTTTAAAGATCAGAATAACTGATGCAAATGAAAAAAAACAACCCCAAACTCGACAGAAATTTAAAGTATAATAAGAAATAATTATTATGGATAACGATTCATACGGAAGAAGTACAGGCCACGAGATGTTAAAACATGATTTAACAAAGAGAAACAAATCTGGGAAATCCAGTTGTCACGGTTGAGGATTAATCCGAAAATGTATTGGAATTTGATAACTCCTGAATTCTAGTATCCTCCGCAGGTGTTTTACCTCCGCTACCGAAGGTGGACGGAGGTTGTGTTTTCGCCCCTATCTGTTTGTCTGTGAACAGGATGTCTCAGTTATGGACGGATTCGGATTAAATTTGTTGGACAAGTTGGGTCTGTGACAAGGACAAACTGATTTAATTTTGGTGAAGATCCAGATCCGGATCCAAGAATTAAATAAAAATTTTTATAGTGATTCTTCACCATTGAGAGATGGGGCTGAAAACGATATGCAGTATGATATATGTGACAAAACTTGGTGGATGAGTTGGGTAGGTGACAAGATCAAACCAATTCGATTTCGGTTAAGGTCCGGATTCAGAACTGGCCTATGAGTGGGATCCATCCATCCATTGGGACCATACTCTGTGCAGAGCATCGGTGCTGCCAAAGCGGTCTCCTGGGCTATTGAGCACAATCATGGACGGGTCACCACTCCGATGCAAGATACCAAAATGGCTCAAAATCCCAGTAAGCTGGTAGTCATTTCGCCGACCTCGGAAGGACGACGGGCCAAGTCAACCCCACCTGGTGTTAATTCAATGGAAGGGCAGGATTTGAACTCAGGACCCTAGAATGCCCAGCCTGCCACCCTCACCATTAAGCCAACACCAGGCAGTTAGTGAGATACAAAAAGTGAATTCTTCAGCCTGGCAGAGGTATGCACTCTACCGAGTAGCATTCTATAGTTGGGGTTAGTTTTTATGAGCAAATACTCTCAATAGGGAACGAGTAGCTTGCAGGGATTACAAAATGATTCAAATTGAAAAGAACATCGCAAATGTTCCAACTCAAACATCATGTTGTCACGTTTGAAAACTTAATCATGTACAAAACAAACTTTTTCATCACTTCTGACAAGGGTAAATAGACTTTAAACGAAAGTAAATATTCTTCTCTCTGTTCAAGGACAAATAGCGTTGCAAGAAGTTATTGCCGACAGACTCAGACAGGTTACGATCCAGAACGTAGAGCAGGTCGCTCGGCCACCTGCTGAGCCCATCGACGTCATAAGGATCATAGATCGACGCCTTGTAAAGGCCCAGCTTAAACAACACGGACTGCCAGAACCCGATAAAAGAGGTCATGTCCCGATCCCTCAATCCAAGCAGACAGCAAAAGCCTTGACTTTACATGTACCGACTCGTATCATCTACCACTGCACTGCAACACAACACAGCAAGGTGGCAAACAAATTTTCAAAATCATGGTCTACCAACTACTGACGCATCGTCGAAGTAAAGGTAGCGCACCTGCAGGTCCGTGCACTTGATGTCGAGCAACTTGATACGCGTGTTGGGGGCGGTGGGGCCCACTCCTGTCGCCCTCGTAAAACGGTCCAAAGCCGAGCGGTGGTCACCAAACTTATGGAGTAGAGCTCTCGGCTCCAGTACCGCTACGTGTTGAGCTGGGTGCGGCCGATCAACCACGTCAAGACGAGTCCAGGCTCGGAGCGAGCGGTCTGATGGGAAAGGCGCACCTTCGAACCGCGCCCCCTGCCCGCTCTCCTCCTTCCGACACTCGCCCCTTCGAACCCGACATCAACTCCTCTCTGCGGTTGTTTCGTCACCTTCCGATCAAGGCACCTTTCTCGCTTGAGTGCTTTACGGTGTGCGACGTGAAACTTTCGAGCGGAATAACAGGACATGTCACCGCGCAAACTTTAATGTGGGCACCGGCATGAAGGAACGCAGCCTTCCAAGTCGTTTTGAGCACTTGCAAGTTTGGAAACTCGAACCTTGTCTTGTCCACCGTGATTACAAAAATTAACAAGTGGTGCTCGGCACAACAAATTCCGCCCATTTAAGGCATAAAGTCCTCGGACCCAACCGACCTTCACGAATATGCATTTTTCACTATAGGAATGGGTAGGATTACAAGTGTCACATAGAATAAGGTTCACTATAAGCTTAGTTTGAAGTAAATCAGATCATTTTTGACGAGGTTATGAGCGAAAAACGATTTTGATCTTTTTGTGACCTTGACCTTTGATCAAATTGGACCCAAAAGATAATGGGGTCGTCCAAGGTTCATTGCCCACCTGTGGATTAAATTTGATAGTGTTTGCGAAAGCCGTTTTGCCGTAAAGTTGCTAACAGACAAACAGACAAACAAACAAACAGACAAACAGACAAACAAACTGGACGATTACAATATCCCGCTCCCTCCCTCTTGGGGGTGGGATAATTAATATGTTAGATGTACACACACACACACACACACACACACACACACACACACACACACACACACACACACACACACACACACACACACACACACACACACCGTCACGTATAAAGTGTGCATAAACACATGTTATGCATGATGTTGCACATGTTGTACACACGTTATACGTCACGTTGCACATGTTAACCACACACATTATGCGCGACATTGCACATGTTATACACACTTAATACATGACATTGCACATGTTACACACATTTTGTATGTGACGTTGCACATGTTATACACACATTATACGTGACGTTGCACATGTTATACACACTCAATGCATGACATTGCACATGTTATACACACACGTTATACATGACATTGCTCATGTTACACACACTTTATACGTGACGTTGCACATGTTAAACACACTTAATACATGACACTGCACATGTTATACACATGTTATACGTGACGTTGCACATGTTATACACGTTATACGTGACGTTGCACATGTTATACACACGTTATACGTGACGTTGCACATGTTATACGTGACGTTGCACATGTTATACACACGTTATACGTGACGTTGCACATGTTATACACACGTTATACGTGATGTTGCACATGTTATACACGTTATACATGACATTGCACATGTTATACACACGTTATACATGACGTTGCACATGTTATACACACACATTACACGTGATGTTGCACATGTTATATGCACTTAATACATGACGTTGCACATGTTATACACACACATTACACGTGATGTTGCACATGTTATACGCACTTAATACATGACGTTGCACGTTATACACACTTTATACGAGACGTTGCACATTACACACACTTTATACATGACGTTGCACATGTTATACACACTTGATACATGACGTTGCACATGTTATACACACTTGATACATGACGTTGCACATGTTACACACACTTTATACGTGACGTTGCACATGTTACACACACTTTATACATGACATTGCACATGTTACACACACTTTATACATGACATTGCACATGTTACACACACTTAATACATGACATTGCACGTTACACACACTTTATATGTGACATTGCACTTGTTACCCACACTTTATATGTGACGTTGCACATGTTACACACACTTTATACATGACATTGCATATGTTACACACACTTTATACGTGGCGTTGCACATGTTACACATGCTTTATATGTGACATTGCACATGATATACATGACATTGCACATGTTAAACACACTTTATACATGACATTGCACATGTTACACACACTTTATACATGACATTGCACATGTTACACACACTTTATACATGACGTTGCACATGTTACACACACTTTATATGTGATGTTGCACATGTTACACACACTTTGTATGTGACATTGCACATGTTACACACACTTTATACGTGACATTGCACATGTTACACACACTTTATACGTGACATTGCACATGTTACACACACTTTATACGTGACACTGCACATGTTACACGCACTTTATACGTGACATTGCACATGTTACACGCACTTTATACGTGACATTGCACATGTTATACACACCTTATGCATGACATTGCACATGTTACACACACCTGATACATGACATTGCACATGTTACACACACTTTATATTTGACGTTGCACATGTTATACACACTTAATACATGACATTGCACATGTTACACACACTTTATACGTGACATTGCACGTTACACACACTTTATATGTGACATTGCACTTGTTACCCACACTTTATACGTGACGTTGCTCATGTATACACCACTTTATACGTGACGTTGCTCATGTACACACATATTATCTGACGTTGCTCAAGTTATACACACACATTGTCTGTGACGTTGCTCATGTACACACACATTATCTGACGTTGCTCAAGTTATACACACACATTGTCTGTGACGTTGCTCATGTACACACATATTATCTGACGTTGCTCAAGTTATACACACACATTATCTGTGACGTTGCTCATGTTATACACAGAATTATCCATGACGTTGCACATGTTATCCACACACGTCATATGTGACGCTGCACATCTCTCGATACCTTTCATTATCTTAAACATCTCTATCATATCTCCTCGTCACCACCTCCTTTCTTGTGTATAAAACCCTGTCTCCTTCAAGCGCTCCTCATAGCTTAGTCTCGCTCGGCCCGGAATCAATTGAGTGGCCCTGCAATGAACCCTCTCCATCACATCTATCATAAGTCTGTCCTTCCTGAATTGTGGTGATCAAAACTGCACACATTATTCTGGATATGGCCTCACTAAATTCCTTTACAATGTTAAAACCACCTTTTGAATTTATAATTTACCCCTGTACGAATACAACCTAAACCCATATTGGCTTTCCCTATAGCTGCCTGGCCCTGAGCTGCCTGCTTCCATCCCGTATCTATTACCACCCCCAGATCCTTCTCCTGTGCGACACGCTCCAAAATTACCTCTTACATCCTGTAATCTCTATTTTCATTGTTCTTTCCCATCCCCAGCACCTTACACGTGCTCAGGTTAAATTACTTTTGCCAAATCTTTTGCCCAATTTAGCAAGTATGAATGCTTCCTGAATCTGATCACCACCCCCTCTGCTATCCACCTCACCTCCAAGCTTTGTGTCATCTGCAAATTGGGAAAGCCTACTCTTCATCCCACTCTCCAAATCGTTGATGAAAATAATGAATACTAATGGTCCGAGTACCGATTCCTCAGGTACCCCGCGACTTACATCCTCCCACTCACAGCCACTCTTTGCTTCCTACCACTAAGCCAATTTGCAATCCAATTAGTGACCTGACCAGACACTCCGCAAGTCCTCACCTTGGCTAACAACCTCTGATGTGGTACCTTATCAAATGCCTTCTTAAAGTCTAGACAGACTATGTCCACTGCCTTTCCCTCATCCACCTAATCAGACACTGCTTCATCGAACTCTAAAAGATTTGTTAAACACGAACTACCTTTGGTAACCTCATGCTGACTACCTTTAATTAGTTTGTATTTGTTTAAATGGTTCCTCATCTGGTCCTTAACTAATGTCTCCAACACCTTCTCCACAACTTAAGTCAAACTAAGAGGTCTATAGTTTCCCAATTGTTCTCTGGATCTTTTCTTGAAAAGTCATATTACATTTGATACTCTCCAATCCTCTGGTACCTGTCCTGACTCCAGGGAACTATTAAAGCATACTAGCGATACCCGTGCACATGCATGGGATAGCAGTACAACATAGCTGGTAGCAGACGACAGATCGTACACGGGGAATTACAAAAATACGCATTGTGCAAAATGCAAGTGGTACTATGGAACGCCAGGACTTCCCAAACATTGTCGGCATGTCCGCTAAGTGCCACAGCAATTTCATAGGGATCGTGTGACGGCGAGCCGAGTTTTTAGTGTGCAAGCTTGGTATTATAATAGAGATTATCCAGCAAGCATATCATCTGGCTCCTGAGCCTTGTTACCTCCGCCACTGACCAAAGGTGGAAGGAGGTTATGTTTTCACCCCTGTCTGTCTGTGACTTGGCAAAAAAAGTTTTGTTTTGAGAAGTATGTTGATCTCTTCCGTTTGTTCGGCTGTCCGCTCACCTTTAATCGCCTACAGGTCACAATTTTAAACCGATCTTCACGAAACATCACCAAATGGTGGAGTTGGTGGTCCAACAGAATCCTATTTAGTTTTTGAGGTCAAAGGTCAAAAGGTCATCATAGGCCAAAGGTCAACAACATTTTCAAATTTTTTTAATCCTCAATTTTCATCTGATTAACTTCAAATCTGAAGAGGATTTGCATATCAGGTCCATTGAATTCAACCACCAACTATGTTTGAGGTCAACACAGGCCAAAATGTCAACATTGGCCAAATTTCTAAAATCCTCCATTTTAAACCGATCAACTTCAAATTTGAAGAGCATTTGCAAATCAAGTCACTGAACTCAACCATCAATTATTTTTGAGGTCAGCATATGCCAAAAGGTAAACGGAGGCAAAGATCAACAACTTTGGTGCAATTTCTAAAATCCTCAATTTTCATTCGATTAGACTTGAAATTTGAACAGGATTTCCATATCAGGGAAATGAATTCACCCACCAATTATTTTTAAGCTCAAAATATCAACATAGGCCTGATTTCTAAAATCGAGAGATTGGGCCAAAAACTATATACATCATATCTCAAAAGGTTGTGGATGAGATGTGACAAAACTAGGTGGATGAGTTGGTTAGGTGACAAGACCAAGTGGATTTGATTTTGGTTCAGATCCAGCCCATCAGTGGGATACAAAACGTAAACTGTTCAGCCTGGCAGAAGTATGCGCTCTATCGAGTGCCATTCTACTTTGTTCTGCTTTTAGTGTAGTAGATAGTAGAAAAATTATGATACAAGCATCAAATTTGGCATTTCTGTTCTGCAGGGCTTTCTGATCAAATCTGCCTGATTGGCCATTTGAAAATCCAAATTTTGAAAAGTTTGAAAAAAATAGAAAAAAAACTTCAAAAAAATTTGAAGTCACAGCTGGCTGAAATTCTTGAAGCGCAAGTGAACATCCCAGACAGAGAACCAAGGGGAGATGCAGTCATCATTGATGGCTCAGCACTTATCAATGCCCCTCCATGCACTTCAAAGATATTTGATGACTATGCTAAAGAAGACATCATCCCAAAGGTGGAATCCTATGGTGCCAGGTACGAGAGGGTGGACGTAGTGTTTGATGTGTACAAGAAGTCAAGTCTGAAGTCTGAGGCAAGGTCGAAAAGGGGGCAAGGAATCAGAAGAAGAGTGACAGGAACCAGTGAGACCACAAGTAACTGGAGAAGCTTTCTTCGAGATGACAGCAACAAGACTGAGCTGTTTCACTTCCTTGCGGAAAAGATGTGTGAAGCACAGACGACAAGCACAGTCATTGTCACAAAAGGAGAAGATGCCATTAGCAACACAAGGAAGTCACTGGATGCTGTGTCTCCATGTTGTCATGAAGAAGCTGACACTCGAATATTTGTACACGCCAGGGATGCAACGACGGATGGTAGCAAGTCCATTATCATTAAGGCTAATGACACGGATGTACTAGTCATAGCAATATCTGTACTGCCATCCTTACAGGAACTAGGTCTTGAGAACATGTGGATTGCCTTTGGCCAAGGAGCCAAGGCACGATGGATTCCAGTCCATGAGGTAGTTTCTGCAATAGGGCCTGAGAAAGCTAGAGGCATCCCATACTTCCATGCGTTCACTGGATGTGACGTCGTGTCTGCCTTCCGCGGTAAAGGGAAGAAAACTGCATGGCAGACTTGGAACGTCTTTGATGATGTTTCTGAAACGTTCACCAATCTCAGCCAGCATCCAACATTGATTCGTGATCTTGGCTTTTTTGAATTTTTATTTTTTTTATTTTTCAAAATTTGGATTTTCAAATGGCCAATCAGGCAGATTTGATTAGAATCCCCTCGAGAACAAATGTGCCAAATTTGATGCTTGTATCATCATTTGCACGATTCCTCTCAAAAATTGCTGTTATCTGCCCCACTATTCAATAGTGTCGCTTTATGAGTGATTTTTCATTTGTTTGTTTGTTTGTTTGTGTGCAGGATATCTCAAAAAGTTGTTGACGGATTTGGATGAAATTTGGTGTATAGGTTGGGTTTTTGAGACGGATAAACTGATTAGATTTTGGTGAAGATCCGGATCCAGCTACTGGAATTTTAAAAATGATTCTTCACCATTGAGCGATCGGGCCAAAAACGATATATATCTATATATGTATATGTATATGTATATGTATATGTATATGTATATATATATATATATATATATATATATATATATATATATATATATATATATATATATATATATATATATATATATATATATATAGCCGGGCGTAGTGGCGTGCGCCTGTAATCCGGCTACTCGGAGGCTTGGGTTGGTGGATCGCTTGAGGACGGGAGCTCTGCACTGGGCCGCGCTATGAGAGGGTGTTGGGCAGCCCGGAATCATGGCGAAACCCAATCCTTATCCCTGGGTCATAAGAGGCGACCAGGGTTGCGTCAGGAAGGGCATCCGGCGTAAAACCTGTGCCAAATCAGTATGCGGATCATAACGGATGATCCGCTGTGGCGACCCTCTAACGGGAGCAGCCGAAAGACGAACAACAACATATATATATATATATATATATATATATATATATATATATATATATATATATATATATATATATCACAATATTAAAATATTTATTGGGCCTCACATCTTCTCCTGGATCAGGCATTGCATGTATGTGCTCTACTGAGTCCCCTTCTCGTCCACTCTAAGGTTTCCTAGCTGTTCCTTTACTTCCTCCACTCCAACCTGGATATTCTGTAAAAGCCTTTCTCACATCCTTGATAAATACTCTCAGCTAGTGGCAATTCTCTTCACTGTTCTTGTGTAAAAGTTGAAGTAAAATACCTGTTTAATAAGCCTGCCATCTCACTTTCCTCATTTTCATCACTGACCACTCTCCCGGTGCTTTTCCTCAATGGGCCCACGCTCGTCCTAACCTGTTCTTTTTTCCCTGATATACTTAAAGAAAGCTTTGCTGTTATGCTTAATATTCTTAGCCATGTCCTTCTCATACTCTCTTTTGGCTTGCCGAATTATTTTCTTAACTTGGCTCTGTTGACTCAGAGAGTGATATAAATCTAACTCCAGTCCTGTTCTTTTAAACCTAATAAAAGCCTTCTGGTTCTCCTTAATAGCATTCCTTATCTCACTGCTCAACCATCCTGGTCTCTTTCTGCTTCTAGTTTTACACCTCATTCGAATGTTCTTACTCTGCACTCTACACATTTGCTCCTTGAAGGTTTCCCATTTCTCTGATGCTGAATGTCGTCTTGTTAATTTCTCCCAATCTACATCACCCAACACTCTCCTCATACCCTCAAAGTTTGCCTTCCTAAAATCTAAAAGCCTTACCTCACTGTCCTGAACTCTAACTCTTAACAGAATCTTTGCACGCACAATGTTATGGTCACTTGCTTCAAAATGCTCCCCGACCTCCACCTCCTCCACCTTAATGGGATCGTTACTTGAGGAAGGAACTGATGATGTAATTGGGATGAGTAAGGCCATGCAGGAAAATAGAATTTCAGGAAGGGAAAAGTTAAATATATTCTCGAGCAATGCCAGAAGTTTAAATAATAAGATGGAAGAGCTTGAAGCCAAAGTGAATAGTGAGGAGTATGAGATAATTGCAGTGAGTGAGACATGGTTTCAGGAGGAGAGTAACTGGAGGGCAGGATTGGAAGGCTACAAGGTGTATCGGTATGATAGGAAGAAGAGAATAGGAGTAGTAGCAATCTGGGAAAGGACAGCATTGCATCAAGAGAAAGGGGTGACATTAAGGAAAGAATTAATGTTGAGGACTCTGTATGGGTAAAGATTAGAGATTGTAAAAAGAGTAACATACTGGCAGGGTGCTTTTATAGGGCTCCGGGTGGGAAGGAAGAGGAGGAAGGAGGAGTACATGAAGAATTCAGGAGGGCATGTGGTAAGGGAAGAGTATTGATTATGGGGGATTTTAACTTGCCAGGGATAGATTGGGTCCAGGAAGAGGGAATGGGTGGAGCAGATGAGGATTTCCTAGATTTAGTCCAGGATTGCTTTTTAACCCAGTTTGTAGATAAGCCCACGATTGGGGGGGGGGGGGGTGTGCAGTGTTAGACCTTGTAATTGCTTCTCCACCCTCCACTGACATAAAAAAAAAGCCTGAGTTCCTTCCTCAATTCCCACTGCAAACCTTGCTGCCCCCTTTCTATTTAACATATGGCCATCATTCCGGAAACACTCTCTGTCCCCAAAATGATTACCACTGCTTCTTAAATACAAAACCTTCTTCCCTATTCTTCCAGCCATTGGTTGACATCTGTCACTCTGCTCATAATTTATATTTCATTTCCTCATCTTGGGAGAATCCCATCATAAAACCATGACTATTGAGGACAGCAAGGGCAGTGCATGTGCGAAAACATGTGTACGTATGCATGTGGAGATAGTCGCAAAGGAAGAAAGAGAATAGCTTCCATATTATTCGCTGAATTGTATCATCAGAAAGTAATGATTTGTTACAAGATCTAGGATCATGGTAGACAGGTGATGGAGGGCAAAATGGCAATGTACCTGCAGTGGGGAAACAAGTGGATACAACAAGAAAGGGAATGAAAGAAGAGAAGAGCTACAGAAAACTCCAAGGATTGGATTGGCTTGGCTTGGATGGGTCAGAGGGAGGGTTAATGGCAGTGGAATAGATCGCGTGAGATGATAATGTACCCCCCAGCCAGAAGCTTTTGAGGGAAGGGAGCAATTGAACAGCCTCTAGATTCTAGAAGATAGGTTCACAAACAGAAAATTGCAACAAGAGTATAGATATGTGCAATAAGGATAAAGTTTGAGAGTAACAGTAAGCCATCCATTGGATCATTTACAAATAATTAGCATGGCACTGAGTGTTCAAGAAAGCATGTTCTGTCTGCCAGAGAGGAAGGGAATGCTTGGGAGGAATTGGAAGATTTGACTCTCGAATGGAGTCGTTGGGACATTCTCTTGATCTATTTTGATGTTCTGGAGCTAATGAAAGGTGAATTGCCTCTAAATCCGGTGAATTGTTTGTCCAACTCCATATAGTAAGGAAGGAAGGTGACTCGTGAACTTGTCTTCATCAAACAAGTAAGCTGCCATTAATTTTCAGTGAATGAATCAGCATACCCAAAAGCCTTTGTGAACAACTTTTACATTCAATGACCTCCAGAAATCAATATGAGCAGGAGGAGCTCCCACCCACAGAGGAGAGCCATACTCTGATTTTGGCTGAACTAGTGATCACTGCCATTCCGTAGATAGCACTTGGCTGTGGGTTAGCATCAGTTTTTAGAGGTGAACAGCAGTGCCACTGATGCAGTGCCCTTTGTAGGTAAGAGCAGAAATTTGGAAATCGGCCGGGATGCCAGCAGTAATTGGTCGGGATGCCAGCAGTAATTGGCCGGGATGCTCGTGCGCTCTTTGCAAAGGACACCGTGGGATTTTTTTTTTAATGTCCACGAACTAATCGTGGCAGACGAGACACCCAGTTTAACGTCCATCCGATGGGCGGCACACACAGTGATGCCTCATCCCGCATACAAAACACCAGGATGACAGTTTATATCTGGAGATTCGAACCAAAGACTCATCACCCAGAAGCAAGTGTGTGTACCTCGAGGCTATCCCACCAGCTTTGGCAAACTACAAACTGTAGTTGCCAACATTGAGAAAAAAAAAGTTGTAGGGTGGAAAGGATCCGCAGTTTGAGAGATTGAAGTGAATGAGGGGAGATCTGAGAGGGGGTAGAGGGTCTGGGAGAGTTTGGGAGGAGGGAAGGGTGTGAGATTGAGGTGTCCCCCTCCCTGGGTCGGGAAATTTTGTAATTTTAACCTTGAATTTGTACATTCTAAGAAACTCTTTTTATATTTTCAAATTTTATATTTTATAATATTAAAGCAGAATAATCAAGTATTCCTGATTAATTTACACCCGAAGGCAGACACAAACCTTGTAACAACATGAAAATCCATTAAAAACTTCTACGAGATATTATTTTATATAAGCGGTAATGTTTCACTATTATCGGACAAGAGAAGCAGAAGGCTGTTCAAGTATACCCAAAGCAGTAAAGTTGGCAACTATGCAACTCGTAAAGTTGTATTGTAACCAAGGAGGGACTTGATATGATAAACATCAAACTTTTGATGCCTCAGCTAGCTTTTGTTTCACTGGAATGGTAAGGCATTATTTTTCAGAACAAAAAAAGATGCAGCCATCTCATGATGACTAGGAGTGTGTAGGCCTACTAAAATTTACATCCCAGACAGAAACTTTCTGATGTCACAGAATGGTGCTATCGATGCTCAACAATGCAATACTTGTGAATTTTGCAATAGCAACATATATTTTTGCACGAGCAATTTAACGAATGTCGTGATTTAAGGGACATCATTGACGAGGTTAATTTATTACCGTGCAGGGTTAATCATTATTTACTGCACAGCTTCCCAAGTTTTGTGCTGCAGTTTGCTGGCATGGAACAGTTTGTGAGCACCAAGCTGGGTTAGGTTAAATTACATTTCAAACTGGGCCAACCAGACAGTGTTATGCAGTACCTATGAAGCCCACCAGATCCCAGCCTGGTTTTGATGGCCAGTGTCGCATTTTAAATATAGTATTGAGGGGTTTTGGATCACAAGATAAAGATTACTTTTATTTGTGCTTATACAATAGGAGTCAAAATTAAATTGAAGACCCAAGACCCCTTAGACCATTTTATACAACTTTAGACCTTTTTGATCTTTAGACCTTTTTGACCCTTAAGACCTTTTAAACCCATTAAACAGCCAACAATATGAAGTTCTTCAATGTCGTCGTCCACATTTAAATGCAAACAATTATTGGCTACAACAAAGCAAAA
Organism: Eptatretus burgeri; assembly: GCF_056783735.1. Classification (NCBI taxonomy): domain Eukaryota; kingdom Metazoa; phylum Chordata; class Myxini; order Myxiniformes; family Myxinidae; genus Eptatretus; species Eptatretus burgeri. The sequence continues at coordinate 6,618,778 of NC_140962.1, read as the reverse complement.
GTACATATAGTGCAGAAAAAGAGGCGTTATACCGAGTCCTGAACAGCCATTGAATACCTTTTAATGATGACAATTACAAAAAATACGCAGTGATAGCAGAACCCAGAAGAGATCACTACAACATGACATCTGATGGCATTGCTAAATATTTCTGAATAATCAATCTGCTGTTTGTTGCTTACTCCTGACCTTTCCACCTACAATGGTGAGCTACCTGGTGTGCATGTGGGAAGGTTTGGCAGTATTTGCTGTGTCAGAATTATTTTAAAAAACAACATTGTTTTAGTATTCATTGAATGTCTAACACTTCATATTAGCCATTACCATCGTTATTCTGGATTAGCATAGCCAGTGAGACAAAGTGTTATTGATTGATGCTGTTCAACGTGTAGGAAGATATAAATGGTAACTGACATGATTGTGTCTGTGAATGCAATGGCTGTATCATTCTTCCTCTGAATGATACCATATTCAAGAATTCATTCTTTAGCTCAGGGTATGATGAAGTTCGATTCCCATCTGTGCATGATTTCTTGCATTGTTTTTGTGCGTAATCTATTGCCAAAAAGGAGCTTTTAATTTTTATATTATTATGAAAGCCCATCAAAAATGACTGGTTGAAATTATTTTATTCAAAATAATCAAGATTTGAAGATATGTTTCGTAGCAAGAAGCTTTATTTTTTAAAACGCTTCATGTACAAATGCGATCCTATTTTCTTAATCTTCTGGGACCTTTCGTTTTGACGGTGCAGCCTCGTGAACGTGCCAAAGCCTGAAGTCTCGGCCTAGTGTCAGGTGTGTTTATATCTTCTTTATTTATCAGACATTCTGTGGACATAAATGAACACTCTTTTTTACTCTGCGTGTGTTACACATTGCGTGCAGGGAATTTCACCTCCCTATGCCTTGCATATATTATTTTTTTAAATGCTTCTGTACACCACCGTTGATACCCGGTTACAAGTCACCATCTATATTTAAAATAGAAGAGACATAATTGCCCTTTTATAAAAAATGTTTTTCCAGTTTTTATTTTTATTTTTAATCCTGAAAAATAGACCGTAGTGAACACACAGTCGTGTTAAAAGATTGGCCTTTAAAACCCTTCTTAAATCGTCCTTATGAAGGGGAACAGACAAATACACAAACACACTGTGTTTTATATAGATAGATTGAGTAACTTTCCTATTGTTGCTACAGAATTGGAATTTTCTCATTTCAAACTCGCTTTACTGCTGTGAGTGAGTGCCTTACTTTTCCAATTATCTGTTTTATTTTTATTTTGGTCTCTTCATGCTTTTTGTTGTCCATGCACTGATCATTTCTTTGCTTGTACATTACCCGTTATTGTTTTACTATTCTTGCAGGAATCTCTCTCGAAATCACGCATGAATATGATTTACTGCAGCCATTTAAATTAAATTATTTTTATTTGCTTTTTGGTCTTTTCGTTTTTACATGCTCAGAAAATACTCCCACTATGAAATCGAAATCTAAAGGATGGTTTGCCACAGTGGTAGTTGTAGCAAGAAATTGGAATTTGTTCAGGGTGCCAGCGATTACCAACTCTTCACGAAGGACACTATGGTGTCTTCAACGTCCAACAACTAATTCCGGCAGATGGGATGCCTAGTTTAACAGCTATCCGAGGGACAACACACATCACCCTGCCTGTGAAACACCATGATGACAGTATATAATTGGGTCATGATTCAAACCCATTGAACTCCATTCAGTGTACAATGTGTGCTGAATGGGTTCATCGAAAATGTAGTGGTGTGAGAGGGTCATTAACCAGTGTGGCAGCTACATTCAAGTGTAAGGTGTGCATAGAGGGAGCTGCAGATGAAGGAATTGTTGAGTTGGATCTTGGAGATGGTGTGAAGCTGGAAGGTGTGAAAACATTTTGCTATCTCGGAGACATGCTGAATGGAGAAGGTGGATCAGACTCTTCGACGGTTGCTAGAGTGAGATGTGCATGGAAGAAGTTTCGGGAACTGAGTGGCGTGCTGATGAAGAGGGGAGTGTCGTTGAAGCTGAAGGGAAAGGTGTATGCTACATGTGTGAGGAGTACGATGATTTATGGAAGTGAGACATGGGTACTGAACATGGAGCAGCAATAAAGGCTGGAAAGGGTGGAAATGCGAATGGTTCGGTGGATGTGTGGAGTATCGTTGAGAGAGAGGAAGACAAATGATGACTTGCGGAAGATGATGGGAATAGAGTCTGTGATGGAGGTTGTGAAGAGAAACAGGTTGAGATGGTTGGGTCATGTGTTGAGGAAGGATGAAAGTGACTGGGTGAGAGGAGTGTTGGAAATGAGTGTAGTCGGAAGTAGAGGACGGGGAAGACCGAGAAAAACTTGGCTTAAGGTGGTGGAAGAAGAAATGTGGGCAAAGGGATTAAGAAGGGGAGATGCAGAAAATAGGGTAAAGTGGAGAAGATTGTCATGGGGCCCGCAAGGCTAACCCCCGCTTTAGCGGGGAAAATGGCCTTTAAATGTGTGTGTGTGTGTGTGTGTGTGTGTGTGTGTGTGTGTGTGTGTGTGTGTGTGTGTGTGTGTGTGTGTGTGTGTGTGTGTGTGTGTGTGTGTGTGTGTGTGTTTTGAACCCAGACTAGATAGTTTAGAGGTGAATGCACATACCTGTAAGCTATCCTGCCAGCATTATGATTTGCTTCCAAAGTGATGATTTTATTCTGTGCTGATAAAATAAATTTAGCATTGAGCGATACAAGCGCAGGTTTTCCTCCACAAATAATTTCAATCAATAGAATGCAATGTCCTTTCTTAACACAATACATTTATTCTAAAAGACGCTTTTTAAATGAAAATTAATCTTACTGATACCTCAACTGCAATATGCTGTTCACTTGCAGGTAGTGTCCATTCTGGAAACCTGCCAGTGTCCATTCTGCTGAAAACCTCATCTCACCTGACTCTGTGTCAGGACTGAATGGAAATGACTATTTAACAACAACATTTCTGCTCGACTCTAAATCCATAAACATTCAAAGTGTCATGGATGCTGTCGTGTATCTATTCTGGCAGCCATGATCCTTTCCTTTCCAGATGCATCCATCTCTAAGCATAAAACACATGCATTACTTGTCAATTCTAATATAATTAAAATGTAACAAAACAAAAAGTGGCTCGAGGATGAGGATTTTTAAAATCGCAGTGTAGCAATAGCACACAATAAAAGTTGCAAAGTTCCGAGAGGCAAACAATAAAGTTCCTGAGTTAATGGAGGAGGGTGGCAATTGTTCATGAGGCCAGAAGTTCATGGCAGCAGTAAGTCATGGAACACAATAAGAAAAAAGCTGTTGTCCTTCAGGCTATAGGCCAGCAAATTAAATTACAGCTGAAATTTTTTTTTTACTTGGTGGCAAGAGCAGCAGGCTGGTCTCGCAGCAACGATGGTCAGCAGGCTGACAGCTCAATGTTGGTAGTTGGCTGCATATGTCAGAGGGTCGTTGAGTAGCAGAAAGAGGGGGAGATGATGGGGGTTGGGGGAGGTCAGCTTTAAACCTATTCTTTCTCCTCTGGGTTGTAAATGACAGCACACCCAGAAACCTAAATGGCCGATGCAGCAGGGCCTCACCTGGCTCGGTGGTGGGGAGGGTGACCGTCTGTGGTATCTTGCCTCATCTAACAATATGAGACTGGATGGATCCCCTCAAATGCCATGTACACTATTCTATCCTTACCAGAGACTGACACACATTATATGGTGCAGGGGACAGCATCTATGATAAACCCCAGAACATAATCAAAACACTTCTTCCACTTTACTTTCAAGCTAACTGCAGTGGTCCTAATGACCAATTTACCCACTGCTCAGCCTGCTGGTCTTATCCTATGAATTTGGGCATGGCCCTCATGAACTCTTCTATCTCTGTGCTGGCACAAGCATCTGACTGGGTAGGGTGGCCCCTACTCAGTCATCTCTGCCTGGCCATATCCTGTTATGGCACCTGAGACCTTGGGGCTAACCTGTAGCATCTCCCCGAAATTCCCTAACTATTTGTGGGGCCCTCTCTGGCTCCCACCTTGGGTCCTTCCTGGCAACCACCGTTCCGTCTTGGCACTCGCATGCCATGGGCCCTCTCTTAGGTGCTCAAGTTGAAACTCTGAACTTTTGGCATCTCTGGCAGCTCCATGCATGAGTACAAGAGGAACCGCTGGTTCAGATACTTGACGCACGCATCTGGCTGAGCAGAGGTTACCTGCGTCAGTGCTGCCACGATGTGAGTGAGTCTGCGTATGAATATTTTGAGAGACAAGTGTTTTCTGACAATAATATGGTTGTCTCGCATCTGTGGTGCTTCCAGTTCTCATTTTTTTACGGTTTATAAAATGTAACGGAGCAGGGGCAGGCTTGGAGGGCCTTGACTCATGCTAGGCCCCAACAGTTCTTAACTAATAAATGTATCCAAATTCATTTTTTCAAGTGAATGATTCATTTCATCGCATGCCTGACTTTTGTAGCGAAAAGATGATGCATGGATTGTGCATAGATATCTTATAATTCGTATTTTGGACTTGATATGTAATTTCACTTCAGGGACGGCTGTCAGACAACATGAACAAACTTGTATCCTATCTCAACTCTCTCTTCCTCATATGTGGTGATTTAAATTGTCACCATGCCAATTAGCGAGGTGTTGGTACCTATCTCACCAGCCGTGGCACTACAACAGCACTTTCGGACACTCGTACGGCTTATTCATAATTCTTATTCGACATCTGATTTCATTCTTTAGCAGTTACTCGTGTTATTTAACACTCGACAAAAAGATATTTGGAGAAAATTGGATGATTTTAAAGTTTTTTGTTTTTTTTTAGATGTTTATCGTGTTTTACATGAGATAACTGGAAGGGTACTTGGTAGAACGCATACCTCCGCCATGCAATGCCTAATCCACGAGAACATTATCGGGCCCAATACATTTTGAGATATCATGCTATATATTGTTTTTCGCCTCTCTCTCAATGTTGAACAATCGCTTTAAAAATTAAATAATGCTCGTATTCAGATTCGGATTCAGACCTTCATCAAAATCAAATCAATTCTTCGTGGTCACACACCCAACATGTCTACCAAGTTTTATTTGAATTCCTCCGCAACTCTTTGAGATATCGTGATATATATATATATATATATATATATATATATATATATATATCATTTTTGGCCCGATCTCTCAATGGTGAAGAATCGCTTTTAAAATTCGAGTCATCGAATCCGGATCTTCACCAAAATCTAATCAATTCGTCCATGTCACACACTCAACCTGCTCACCAAATTTCATCTGGATCCGTCTACAACTTTTTGATATATCCTGCACACAAGCAAACAAGCAGTCATAGACTGCTACTTACGAAATCGTCAACTTGACCTCTGACCTTGTCTAATAAAAGCTATCTCTAGAGAAGGTAGCGACGCAAACCAGAAGTTTCTACGATGATTCTGCACCAAACCATCAAAAATCTTAACGCCAACCGAAGCAAAAATCTCCATTTCTCCACGCAATTATTTAATATTATTTTATCAAAGTCACAAAACTTTAATATTCGACCATCCACCAACAATCTTTGCATAATCCGACGGCTTAGCGAGTCAGGCATGCGACGATAACCTTTATTGGGATAAAAAATGACTTTTAAACACCATTTTTATCGAAAACACCGTCAGCGCGCACATGCAAAACCTTTACGTGACTCAACGACGCGTCTGCTCGAGCGCGCTGCACCACGTGACGAGCCGTGACGCGGCGAGTGAAATATTTTTTATACAATCTTAAAACGTCTCCAAAACATCCGATTTTTACCAGAATTTCGACAACCGAGTGTTAAGCGTCCGAAGCGATCACAAAAACCGAAGACAAAATTACAATCGAAGTTAAAACGAACTCGGAACGTCGACCGAAGCAAAAATACTCCATTTCTCCACATGAATTTATGGAATTATGTTTGACCCCACTGTGACCTTGACCTTTGACCGATTTTGACCAAAATCTAATCAGCGCTCGCCATTACTCTCCTGAATCACGTGGTGTAATTTGACATTGGAAGCTGCTTCCGTTCTCGAGTTGTCGTGCCTACAAACAAACACACAAACAAACACACAAACACACACACAAACTAACACACAAACACACACAAACAAACACACAAACAGAGGACGGAAGTCATCAATATACTTACGAAATCTTTAGATTTCATAAGCAACAAACAGACAGAAAGGGGTAAAAACATTCGGTGGCAGAGGTAATAATATTACATTAAATGCATTAGTTAGAGTACTTTTCCCAAACGAAAAATAGCACAAGTTTGATATCCATATCATGTTTAAAAAATAAAATTGGTGTCCATATATGCTTACTCATGAAATTTACGATGGCGGTTCAAGATGGGCATGACCGTTTTGTTGCAGAATTTGTTAAAATCATAGTTTGATGCTGAAATTTTGTGCAATGAGGTCTCAGAAAGTTTCAGGAAGTGAGATCAGTGACATGCAGGCTATGATAGGCATAATTGCCTCCTGTGTTAAAGTTCCTTGCATTCAACAATTCAAACATTCAGCAATTAATCTCATTCAACAAAGTTAGTGATTTGTGGATGCAATGTACCACACATTTGAGCAAAAGGCAACTCATGTAAGCATTACAAACACAAGAGCTCCTGCAAAGCTCGAATTCAGGGGATTATTTCCCTGACTCGAGGAGCTAGGGTATTTTATTTGGGCTCTTTTGTTTGCTTGTCTGTCTGTCTGTCTGTTTATCCGCACAGAAAGTGAGTAAGTTTTTATTACTCACATTAGACCCATTAGAATCAGAAGGCCATTTAACATCCTTAAGACCCTTTACAATCAGCCACGTCCATCATGTCCATCATCTCAGCAGGGTCTCCAGGCAGCCATCAAACTTCTAGACGTCTCCCATCGCTACTCTCTCCAACATCACCTCATCCTGGGAATTCTTTCAAAGAAACTTTCTCTCCCTCATGCGCAGATTTATCCCTTCTCGTCCTCGGTTGTCCTACACTTCCTCCTGCCCATGGTTCACTGAAGCTTGTGGTGAGGCAGTTGTCCTGAAATAACTTGCCCTTTGCCTCATGGAAAGCAAACCCAACTGAGGGCAATCTCAGTTCCTTCATAAAGCTCGGAACAAGTGTGCATCTACCCCAAGAAGAGCCAGAAAACAACATCTTTCCAAGCTTAAGTCTGAACTCTCAAACCTCTCTCCCTCTTCCAAATCCTGGAGGTGTCTCATCAAATCTGTTTCTGGTGTATGTTCCCCCTCCATCTCCTCCCTTACCTCAAATGGCCGCACTGCTGATACTGCACATGAAAAGGCTGAATGCCTAAACTCGGTGCTTGCATCGAAATCTTGTGTCCGAAACCCATTGCTTTCTCCACCCACCTTACCCAGTCGCACCCTACTGTCCCTGGACTCTGTGTCCTTTTCCTCTGACAAGGTGGAGAGCTTGCTGTTAAACTTCGACTGAGATTCTGCAACTGGTCCTGATGGCATCAGCCCACATGTCCTAAAAACCTGCTCTTCTGCTCTTGCTCACCCTCTCTCTGTTCTATTCACCCTCTCATTTGCTCAAGGTCATTTGCCATCTGCTTGGAAA
>NC_140962.1:6603637-6606137 GCF_056783735.1 Eptatretus burgeri | reverse complement strand
AGTGATTTGTGACAGAAGGGTAGCTGCAAGAGTGAAGGGGAAAGTATATAAGATGGTAGTGAGACCAGTTATGTTGTATGGTTTGGAGGCGGTGGCGCTGACAAAAAGACAGGAAGCGTAGCTGGAGGTGGCAGAGTCAAAGAAGCTGCGATTCTCGTTGGGAGTGACGAGGATGGACAGGATAAGGAATGAGTATATTGGAGGGACAGCGCAGGTCGGACGGTTTGGAGACAAAGTGAGAGAGGCGAGATTGAGATGGTTTGGACAATGTGCACAGGAGGGAAGCGGAGTATATCGGGAGAAGGATGCTGAGGATGGAGCCGCCAGGTAGGAGGAGAAGAGGAAGGCCAAAGAAGAGGTTCATGGATGCGGTGAGGGGGGACATGCGGGTGGTTGGAGTGTCAATGGAAGATGTGGAGGATAGAGCGAAATGGAGACGGATGATCGGCTGTGGCGACCCCTTACGGGAGCAGCTGAAAGAAGAAGAAGAAGAAGAAGAAGAAGAAGAAGAAGAAGAAGATATATTGTATATATGTATATATATATATATATATATATATATATATATATATATATATATATATGCTGTATATACATATACATACATATATACATCCATATATATACACATACATCCATATAATTATATATTTTTTTGTAGTTAGGATTTTTACATCCACACCATCTTCACTCTCATAGCAACAACACTCTGCTCGCGGCATTCTTCGTGCGCTCGCCAGCAAGCGCGTGTGTGGGCTGAGTCTAACGGCATGGTGTCCATCCTTAGCCAATCGGCAAGGAGCGGGCGTCTCACCCTCCCCGTTTCCGACTCAACACGATCGCGATTAAGTACCCGGCCAGAAGTGAGGAGGTGGGCAGAGCCACAAACTCCTCTGCTCAGGACTCCACCCAGAAGGGTGGGAGTTCCCCTGCCGACCGAGCGCCTGTCCAGTGGGAGACGGCTCGGAATTCGCGCGATGGGTCCCACCAATCAAGAGCTTAGTGGCCAGGGGAAGAGGCCCCTCTCTCCAAAAGAGAAAGAGTGTGGTGGTCGGGTCGAGCAAGAGGAGATTGGTCTCGTCCTGTCGCCGGCGTCTGCTCTGATCTCGTCTTCTGGTCGTCTGGTCTCGTGTCGCTGCTGGTCTTCTGGTCTCGTGTCGCTGCTGGTCTTCTGGCTCTCGTCTCGTCGCTGGCTTTGGGCTCGTCATGTGCAGGAGGAGTGTGCGGGAACCCGACGCTGTCCTCTGTACCCGGTGCTTGCAGCGGCATTGAGCTGCAGGTTTGAGTCCCACCGATCCAGGATGTCGAAGACCGCACGAGGTGGAAAATCCATTTCATTTCTTTTGGGTGTGCTTCTGTCTGTGGGCCCATCTTTAAGTATGAACTGTTAAGTGCTTTTTGCCTTGTACATACTGCATTTCTTGTTGTCTGATAACTCTGCCCTTTATGTGTTCCTTCCCCACCTATTGTAAATGCATATCCATTTGTTGAATGTATCAGCTCGTTTCTGTGTTTTCTTCATTGGTTTAACACGGTGTGTGTTGGGAAATTTTGGAAGCGGCAAATTGTACATTTGGACCGACGGGACCTCAGTAACCATCCGCTCGGGTTACGCACGGGTCGAACATGCATACGGCTTGTCCCGTACGAGTGCCGTCGAGGGTATGAATCCATGGTAGCTTGCTACGTGGGCCTCTAGGTGTTTTGAAGTTTGGCAGATAACCCTGTCCCACGTGGTTTGATATATTGACAATTCACGGTCCTGTAAGGGACCCATAACTCCAAAAGGTACGATGTAAATTCCGGGTGTTCGTTGGAGTCGACTCTGTAGCTCCATCTAGAGGTCGTGCTCGTCGCCGATACCCGGCCCATAACAATATATATACACACACACACACACACACACACACACATATATATATATATATATATATATATACACACATCTATCTATAATTCCAGCAGTGTGTGTGTGTGTGTGTGTGTGCGTGCGTGCGTGCGTGCGTGCGTGCGTGCGTGCGTGCGTGCGTGCGTGCGTGCGTGCGTGTGTCTGCGACCGTCGTTTCTCGACAATCGCCGGTCCGATCTGATTGAAACTTGCCAGGAATATTGCTGTGGACCCGCGGATGTGCCTTTTCAAGGTTTGATATTAATCGGACAAGCGGTTCCCAAGTTACGGCCATTTATCTGTCAACCAATGACAAGACAAAGTGCTATGACATCACGAATGATGTCACAATTAATGGGTTTTTTTTTGCATGATTGACGTCACAATTCTTCTTCTTCTTCGTTTGTTATGACGTCACAATCGACGCTGGGGACCTGAGTATGTGCCTTTTCAAGGTTTGATATTAATCGGACAAGTGGTTCCCAAGTTACGGCCATTTATCAGTCAACCAATGACAGGACACGGTGCTATGACATCAAGAATGACGTCACAACTGTTCCTTTTATTCTATTTTTTTTTTTGCACCTACGGGCCCGCACTAGTATATGTAAA